>NW_006399862.1:11704947-11705991 GCF_000299155.1 Elephantulus edwardii | reverse complement strand
GTCCACCAATCTTGACCCTACATTTCTCCTCATAGAGCCCAGCCTCCCGGATAATCTGTTCTGCATGTAGGTTGAAAAGGTATGGAGATAGGATGCATCCCTGGCGTACGCACTTCCGAATTTTGAACCATGCAAGCCTAACTGTTTTTAAATTTTTTAGTTTTGTCCTTATTTGGTGAGCAGTGGTAGCTGGGTACCATCTAGTTCTTTAGGTCATCAATGCGGAGCCTTATGTGGGTTCATAAGTACTCTGGACCAATTGTTTCCATGCATCTTTTATTTTCTTTACACTTCCTTGCTCTAGATTAGGAGAGATCAATAGGTGTACCTTAGATGGCTGAACTTACTGTTCCTATTGCTTCCAGCAAAGTGTCAGAGTTCCGTTTCTTCCACATCCTTGCCAACGCTTCCAATTACGTTTTTCATGTAAAGAATTTGAGTAGACATATAGCAGTATCTCTTTGTGATTTAAATGTGCATTTTTCTTTATACCATATATCCCTGTTATTTTTTTTCCCTCTCTCTCCAGTCACATATCTCCCTTTAGGCTGCCTGTTCAAACCTTTTGCCCATTTTAATTAATATTGAACTGTTTAAAAAAGAAAATGAAATTCAGCTGTTTTTAAAATTACTATTGATTTGGAATAATTCAATTTGTTTATTGAAATTCTACCTTTAGGAAAAAATTATTGTTGATTTGAAAAATTTTTGAGCTTTGAAGACATAGTGCATCATGGACTAGGCTACTAACTGAAAGGTCAGTGGTTCAAAACCGTCACCAGCTCCTCTGGAGTCGAGTGAGAAAGGTAGGCTGTTTCCTTTCACTTTTATTTACAAACTTGGGAAACCAAAATGGAGGTTGGGAGACTTATGATTCAGTCCCTGTAACTCAATGACAGTGAGGGTTTTGATTTTAATAATTTTATATTCTGTTTATGAGTCTTTTGCACGTTTTAGAACGAGTTCTTTCCTTTGTGACTTTTCATTTCATTAACATTATCGTTAGAAAAGCAGTTTCTTCTG
Organism: Elephantulus edwardii; assembly: GCF_000299155.1. Classification (NCBI taxonomy): domain Eukaryota; kingdom Metazoa; phylum Chordata; class Mammalia; order Macroscelidea; family Macroscelididae; genus Elephantulus; species Elephantulus edwardii. Next base: position 11,704,968 of record NW_006399862.1, on the reverse strand, counting down.
AAAATCACATTCCCTAACATT
>NW_006399862.1:11696010-11701151 GCF_000299155.1 Elephantulus edwardii | reverse complement strand
CCCAGCCATGTTCAAGCAAGTTGTTGTTCAGCTTTTAAATGTATGTATGATTTTTTCTCCTTTATTCTCTTGTTATTAATTTCTAATTTTGTGGCATTGTGATCTGAGAAGATACTTTGTATAATTTCTATGTTTTTTAATTTGTTGATGCTTGCATTGTGACCTAGAATGTGGTCTAAATTTTTTTTATTTTAGCTTTTCTGTAAGTCTATACATGATTTTAACTTGCTTTATGTGTTTGAGATGAGGCATAATTCAAGGATTCTTTTCCATACATAGAATTCCAGTTGTTTAACTGAATTTATTGAAGAGATTATTCATTCTGTATTGATTTATTGTGATTTCTTTGGAGAAAAGCCTAAAACAAAACAAAACACCATACCAAAACTGACCATATATGTGGACCTTTTTGTAGACATTAATTTTGTGTCATTAATGTCCATTTTTATACCAGCACCATACTATTGCTTTCTATGAAATTTTGCAGTCAAGTAGTGTACATCTCTCAATTGTGTTCTTCTCCAAAAGATTGTTTTTGTCTTTTGAGTTTCTAGAAAAATTTTGGGATCAGTGTGTGCTGAAAGATTCTGGAGAGGAATAGCATTGTAATTATATTTACTTTTCTAATCCATGGGTATTATGTATTTCTCATTTATTTATAACTTCTCTAATCAATATTATGAAGCGTTGAGGACTCTCCTTCATAGGGTCGCTATGAGTCGCCTCTGACTCGAGGGCACTTAAAAACTACAACAACAACAACAATCAATATTATGTTCTCCTAGCAATATTTTCTAGATTGTAGTATATAGATCTAGCATAGAATTTTTAATTAGTAGTGTTTTTTCCTCCTTTCATTTTATTGTGATGAAAAGATGGGTTAATGAATGTACATCATTTTGTCAATTGTATTTTATAGTTTTTGATGCTTTTGGAAATAATATTTTTATTGTATTTTAAAATTTTTATTTCTTTTATTTATTTATTATAAAATTTTATTGTATTTTATAATACCTTTTCAACCTGTATGCAGAGCAGATTATCCGAGAGGCTGAGCTCATGAGGAGAAGCGTAGCATTAGGATTGGTGGACGATCTATCAACAATCTGTGCTATGCAGATAACACAACCCTGCTCGCTGAAACTGAGGTGGACCTCATGCACTTACTGCAGAGGGTCAAGGACTGCAGCCTTCAGTATGGACTGAGGCTCAATGTCAAGAAGACGAAAATTCTCACCACTGGACCAATCGGTAGCATCAGGATGGATGGTGAAGAGACTGAGATTGTTCATAGCTTCAGTTTGCTTGGATCCATGGTCAACACTCTTGGCACCAGTAGCCAGGAAATCAAAAAACATATTGCGATGGGAAAGTCTGCTGTTAGGGACCTCTCTAAAGTACTCAAGAGCGACAGTGTCTCTCTGGAGATGAAGGTGCGCCTGATATAGGCCATGGTTTTTCCAATCATTTGTTATGCATCAGAGAGGTGGACAATGACTAGGGAGGATAGAAGTAGAATTGACGCCTTTGAGCTGTGGTGCTGGAGAAGAGCATTGAATGTACCATGGACTGCCAAGAAAACAAACAGATTCAACCTAGAGAGGTTTAAACCAGGCTGCTCCTTGGAGGCAAGGATTCTGGGGCTTCGTCTGACTTACTTTGGACATGTTGTAAGGAGAGACAGGTCTTTAGAGAGGGACATTGTGCTGGGTAGAGTAGAGGGACAGCGCAGGAGGGGAAGACCCTCTATGAGGTGGAGTGATTCAGTGACTGGGGTAATCGGGATGGGTGTGTCACAGGCGGTGTGATTGGCACAGGGTACAACAGGGTTTAGGGCTGTTGTACATAGGGTCACTATGAGTCGCAAATGACTCGACGGCACATAACAACAACAACATTTTAAAATTATTTGTTGTTGTACATATGGCATAAGTGATATAAGGAGGGGTGAATTCCCGTTCAAATGTGACAAAAAATTTTGTCTATTATACCATTCAATGGACTTTTTCTAAGAGAGCAAAATAAAGATGAGAGATGGGAATCTCCTTTTCTTTCCGTCATATTTGTGTGCTTCTTGTTGTGAAAACATCCACCATAAAAAATAAAAATTAAAAAAATCCACTATATTTACTATGAGAATCATGATTAAAGATACAAATTTGTCTCTAAAGCCTGGCTTCTATGTGTAAATCAAACATTTTATCTAGCGCTTAACCAAAGCCGTATTATATTGTTACAATGTTGGGCGGGGGTGAAGAATCAATGAGTTTACTATGTAAAAAATATTACATTTACTGTAAAGTGGATTTATTTTATTTTTTTAATAATTTTAATGAACATTTACAGAGAATTTGGATTTCCATTCATTCATTGCTGTACTTCTCTCCCCGCCCAGCCCTCTTCCCCCGCCCCCCAGTTTGCTCCTCTCTTTCAAAAGAAAAAGAAAGACTCCCTCCCTGGTACACAATCCCCCCGGACCCCTCCCACCGCCCCAAGTACATTCCACTATGCAAGCTTAATTGTGGACTCTTGTGATAACCATAATACCGTATCATACATCGCTTTTAAATTATTCAGTCCCTCATCTGTTTCAGGGCAGTATACATAATTTATCCAGTTTTTCTCAGTCTTACCCCCACCCTGATATCAGTCCCATTTTACAGCAGTGGCACCATGCAATATTTGTCCTTTTGCGACTGAGATAATTTCACTCAGCATAATGTCCTCCAGGCTCACCCATTTTGAATAATATTGAATGAGTTCCTTGTTTTTCAATGCAGCATAGTATTCCATTGTGTGAATATACCACAGCTTCTCTACCCATTCGTTTGTTGATGGGCACCTGGGTTGTTTCCAACTCCTTGCTATTGTGAACAGAGCTGCGATAAACATGGGTGTGCATATATCTGTTTGGATGTCAGTTATGGTCTCTTTGGGATATATTCCCAGTAGTGGTATTGCTGGGTCAAATGGTATCTCTATTTGCAACTTTTTGAGAAAGTGCCGTACCGCCTTCCACAGTGGTTGCACCATTTTACATTCCCACCGACAGTGAATAAGGGTTCCAGTTTCTCCACAACCTTGCCAGCATTTGTTGCTTGTGTAACGTGGATTTTTGTCTAAGAGCTTTTTGAGGCTAATTTAATTAACTCATTATTTTTAATAACTAACTGCAGTTTTCATAGAGATGGATTATTTGCAGGCCGCAGAGTTTCAGGTAAATTAGAGCAGAAAATATGTAAGTGGTTATGTCCAGACAGGTACACCGAACTAAAAGTTTGTAACGGCTGTTTCCATATTGGAAGGAGATAATTCCCTGGCTATTATCTCCCAACAGGAATAAGGATGTCTAACGGCTGGTGACACCATCTGTTGAAAGAGGAAACTCTTTTTCCCCCCTTATTTATTTTATTAAATTTTATTAATTTTAATGAACAGTTACAGAGATTCTGGGTTTCTATTAATTCATTGTTGCACTATTTTCTCTACCCTCCCCCCCAGTTCGTTTCGCTTCCCCCCCTCCGCCCCCGAAAGTCTGTGTTAATTGTCCCACTACCACAGTGCTTGTCAAAACCAGTTCTGATTAATCTTCTTTGCCAGTGTGTCCTTTGCCATTCCCTATCACTCCTGTCTGAGAGAGACCTCACCCTGATGAAAGAGGAAACTCTTAATGGTCTTCAAGAGGCCTTTTACTTTTCTCTCAGAGGTTTTATTTCCTCTTTCTCTCTCTCTCTTAAGTGTTCTGGAGACTGGGTAGGTTTCTAATGTTCACCAGATGCAAACGAATTCATGACAGCCCAGCATATTCCTGAGTGCTTACCGTAAGCCTTGGGCAACTGGAGATCAATTTCCCAGGGTTGTTTTTCCAGGTGGACTGACTCTATCACAGAGCCAGGCCTCCTGAATCTAGCTCCAACGTGATGCATGCGCAGTGCACAAAATTATAAACGTGCAGAAGAGTGCAGTGAAAATAAATCTACCTCCACTGGGAATCTTTAGTATAAATAAATTTTGCTTCTAAAGTTCAACTTTTGCTTAGTAGTTAGTGCCACTAGCAGCAACAATATACATTATAGTACTAGTATTTTAAACTGGACGAGTGACTTTCTTTCTTTGTTTTCTTGGGGATGTGTGTGTGTTTAATTGCCTTATTGGCTCTTACTTTCCCTCAATTTCTCATCTACTTCTTTCAAACAATTGGTCTGGTGGTGCTACGCATTTTTGTTTCTCTGGGTATTATAAGTGGCTAGCATTGTATAGTTAATTGAAACGTCCTTCTCTCTCAGAGGTGTAGTAGAACAAAGGTTTGGCAATCTGCTTTCAAAAGGTCACAACCTTAAAAAGCCTTTGAAGTTCAGCTCTTTCTCAATAGTGGGTTCAATGTGTTAGAACTGACTAGGTGAGAATGTTGTGATACACATTTTAAGAAAAAGCCAATTAACAGTGAAAAAAACATTGTTAAAGAATGTGGGACAAATAGGCATGTGTGTGTGTTTGGTCTGACATTTTGCTCTAACCTTCAATTTGCCTTTTTTCTGGCATTTTAGGTTTCTAGATTTCTGTTTTACCCCAAGGACTTTGGCTTGTGCCTGTTCTCTCTCCAAGTATGTTGTTATTACTATTATTTTTGGAAAAAACCTAAAAACTATTTCTAGTAAAATTTCTGTGCTAACTATCCTCTTAGAACCCAGTTCCTGTTCCTGGTACTCTATTTAATGTTACTGACTTATTAAATTCCTCAGAATAGGGGAAGGGCTGAGCAAAGCCTCCTCCTGTATACCTTGTGCCATGTCATGCTGGTGTCTGCCTCTAGCATCTACTGTGACCTCACTCTTCTTTGTTCTTTTATCTCCAGCTACATGAGATTCAGACCTCTTTTTCATGCTTTTTCTCTATATCTAGAGTTGTTGTTGTTGTTATGTGCCATCGAGTCGCTTGCGACTCATAGTGACCCTATGTACAAGAGCTCTATATGTTCTTCTATCCTGTGCCAACCTAGCCATCTCAAATGCACTTATTCCCACCTCTCCAGTCACAGAATTGATCCATCTCATCAAAGGTCTTCCTCTCCTTTGCCGCCCCTCCACTTTGCCAAACATGATGTCCCTCTCCAAGGACCAGTCCCTCCTTGCAACATGCCC
>NW_006399862.1:11690899-11691833 GCF_000299155.1 Elephantulus edwardii | reverse complement strand
ATTCAGTGACTGGGATAATTGGGATGGGAGTGTCAGAGACGGTGCGATTGGCACAGGACAGAGCGGAGTTTAGGGCTGTTGTACACAGGGTCGCTATGAGTCGTAGGCGACTCTACGGCACATAACAACAACAACAAGAAAAAGTCTGATAAGAGACTTATATCTAGAATTTATAAAATGCTTGAGCACCAGAACAAGATAAAAGTAAACAACCCAATTACAAAATAGGCACAGGATATGAACAAACACTTCATTTAAGAAGGCATTCAAGAAGGCAAACAAATACATGAAGAAATGTTCAAAATCCATAGCTCTAAGAGAGATGCAAACCAAAACAACTATGAGATATCATCTCGCCCCAGTCAGAATAGCAAAATTTAACAGAACAGCAAGCAACAACTGCTGGCAAGATTGTGGAGAAAGTGGAACACTTACTCACTGTTGGGGAGAGTGTAAAATGGTGCAATCAGTGTGGAAGGCAGTATGGCACTTTCTCAAAAAGTTGGAAATATAAAACAACTATGAGATATCATCTCACCCCAGTCAATATAGCAAATTTAACAGAACAGCAAGCAACAAATGTTGGCGAGGGTGTGGAGAAACTGGAACTCTTATCCACTGTTGATGGAAGTGTAAAATGGTGCAACTACTGTGGAAGGCATTGTGGCACTTTCTCAAAAAGTTGCAAATAGAGATACCATTTGACCCAGCAATTCCACTACTGGGAATATACCCCAAAGAGACCATAGCTGTCACCCAAGCAGATATATACACACCTATTTTTATTGTGGCTTTGTTCATGATAGCAAGAAGTTGGAAACAACTTAAGTGTCCATCAATAAATGAATGGCTAGAGAAGCTGTGGTATATTCACACAATGCAATACTACGCTGTATTGAAAAACAAGGAACTTATGCCATATTCAAAATTGGTG
>NW_006399862.1:11686418-11690394 GCF_000299155.1 Elephantulus edwardii | reverse complement strand
ATATTTAAAAAAATAATAATAAGAAGTAGCATTTCTAGTTTCACTCTTTTGATTCCTAAATTGAGGTGTTTTGGCCATAGAAGAAAGAACACCAGGAATTTATCACTGCTACACATAATACACTGTATTAAATAAGACAAGAATCCTAGCTTTGAAAGATTACTTCCTGATGGCACCCAAACTGCATCTTCAACAAGCTGTTTCACCGTTTTCTACAGTGAACTACTTCTTGCTAATGAGATATAGAGACATATTAATGCATCCTGAATGCATCAATCCAATGCCCTAATTATTATTATAAAATGAAATCTTTGGTCAGAAGTAATGTTACATGAGTCACAGTGACAGTGATTAGACATTTGGTAAGTTCACAGATGGTGCTGCTGACAGAAACTTGGTAGACAAGTTACACAAATCCATGTCTAAAATATATTTATTTCAAAGGACAGATTCCAACACTCTCCATGTTGGAAGGAACCTATGCAATTAACCTTCCATCAGGTGACTGGCTATTCCTCTGGGGTATAAGGCCATATGTCAGGGCTCATGGCTGCTTGTTCTGCCACCAAACTGAACCATAAGTGATATGATATTCACATATTTGGGGAGAGGAAAGTCCAGATTATTAAGCTCATGCATACAGCTGTCTGAAACTATGACTTTTAAATTATTACTGGAGCAACTATGAGTGGAAAAAAGTTGACAAATTCACAGGTCAGGTCATCTTGTCCAACTCTCTACAACCTCCCCCAGAGTGTCCTGACCACTCACAGGGAACACTAAATATCTTCAAGCTCTCCTCATTTCAGAGTTCTTTGCTCTAATTCTCTTTATCTCCAATTCTCTAATCTTGTTCTAGTCTTTGATCATCCTGTGAAATTTTTAGCTATTGTCTGTAATTGAGTGTAGATTTGCAGATGTAACCCATCTCTCTTTCCAGATAAATAGATCATAAGATAGCCTAAGTTGAATTCTATCACTCTGGTGTCATTCTCACAATCTCCTCTGTGCTTAAATCCATTTCGGTAGCCTATGTCAATCTTCTGCTCCTTTTCTGGCCATCTACTTTTCCAAGCATAATTTCCTTTCCCAAGGACTGGCACCTCTTGATAATATGTTCAAAACGTGTAAGACAAAGTTTCACCATCCTTACCTCTAAAGAACATCTTGGCTGCACTTTGTCTAAAAGAGGAGTGATTGAGATGGGTTAAAATGGAACAAATAAATTCTGCTACACAAGACTGTTGTTGTTTACTGTAGAGTCTGAACTGACCCCTAGCTGACCCTCTGCTGGGTTTTCAGAGGCAGTTAATTGCATGAGAGGAGATTGCCCATCCTCCCACAGAGCAGCTGGTGGGATTCGAACTGTGTACAGTGCAGCTTCTTGCCATTAGTCTAACATGACTGTAGAAGAATATTTCTTTAGCATCTCTCTTCTCTCTCATTGCCTTGAGTTGATTCTGACTCATAGCTGACCCTCCATTGGGTTTCCCAGGCTGTAAATCTCATAGAAGCAGATTGCCCATATTTTTCTTGCAGAGTGGCTGGCAAATTGGTCAATGGCTCCAATAGTAAAATAACTTGGAACACTTCTCTTCACAGTCCTCTTGTCACTGGTACTGCTGTTGTTTGCCACCAAGTTGATTCCAACTCATGACATCCCTTCTGTGACAGAATAGAATCTCTTAAAGAGGCTAGGGCAATGACTTGTGGGGTCAATGACATGACAGGAGTAAACCCATTGAGAGTGTGAGTCATCTGCTCTGGCAACTTGAGTTTTAGAATGTACTGAGTCTGTTTAATAGAAACAATTTCCAAGAGTAGATAAAATGCTGCTAGGAAATTTATGGTTCAGTAGATGAGATAAACCATAGTTGATGACAGGCAGTTTAATTTTCAGAATCACATAGTATACTACTGTCAAACATTCAGTCTTTTCCAGGGTCCAAGTGCAAGTCAAAGGAAAATGGTATTGTTACTTACTGAAAAAGATATAGTACCTGAAATCTGATGACTTGCACTGCCTGCAGCCTAATTCTAGGCAGCCATCTCCCCCCTCCCCTTTGAACAATGTTTTGTTGTGTTTGGGTGAAAGTTTACACACAAGATCAGGTTCTCTCTTGACATAAGTTTTTATATAAATTGATCAGTAGCATTAGCTTTTCATAGTGTATTAGCATTCTTATTAACTGTGTTTTGATTGTTCCATTTCTAGTATTTTATTTTCCACTGGTGGGAGGGAGAAAGATGGAGAATCTCTTCCTGTGTAATTTATTACCTCTGAAAACCTACTAGGGGGTCAGCTCTGAGCTGACTCTGATGCAACAGCATATAACAGTACCATGTTGTTTTGGCGTTTTGAGGTCAGGGAATGCTATTGCCTCCCACTTCATTTTTGGTTTTCAGAAGCGCTTTGCTTATTTGAGGTCTCTTTCCTCTCCAAATAAACTTGACAATTTCTCTTTCTATCTCCTTGAAAAATGTATTTGCTATCTGTATTGAGATTGAACATGTAGATTGCTTTTGGTAGGATTGCCATTTTTGCAATATTGAGTCTTCCTATCAATGAACAGGGCACATTTTTTCCATCTCGTTAGGTCTTTTATCAACAGTGTATAACAACAACATTTTGCATTGGATTCTTTCCATTAGGTTTCTGAAGCTATAAATCCCACGGGAAGTGATTGCCCATCTTCCTCTCTCTGAACCAATGGAGGATTCAAAATGCCAGAGAGGTACTGCCTTTGGGTTAATTCACTCGAGACTGGGCTACCCAATGGGTAATATCCTTTTTTCAGTATGCCGTTCTTTTTTCCCTCAGCATTCTGTGTTCAGATAGGGTGATCTCAAGGGAGAGTTTGGTTTAAAGTTTATAATAACTCTCAACCCCTATTCTCATTGTTATCCCTTTTGGGAGTGGATTTGCTGTATTGTAACAACAGATACATTATATTTCTTAGCATATATAGTTCTTAACATTATAATGAAATCCTACTTCCAGCTGAGATTATAATGGCAAATACAGGGGTTAAGGTTTACATATATTTCAAATATCAAACTTGTTGCCCTTGAATCATAGCAAACCCTTTACAGGGTTTCCAAGGCTGTAAATGGAAAAGAGAGACTAACGCATCTTTCTCCTGAGAAGTGTCTGGTGGATTTGCAGCCTTTGAGTTAGTTGCTTCAGACCACCAGAGCTCTCCCTACACATATTCTGGGCACATATAGTTCTAACTATAACATCACAAAATGTCACAGCTGTCAGTGATAAGCCCACCCAAATTCAAGAAGGAACAGAAAATAAAAATTGAAACCTGTTGACTTGGAGTTGATTCTGACTTATTCTGCTGTTGTGTACCATCAAGTTGGAACTGACCCAGATTGCTTATTCTCCTGTGGAGCAGCTTGGTGGCCTGGTGCTTTTGGGATTGCATCGCAACTTCTGTTGACTCTGTATTATAGAACAAGACATCCACCCTAAGATTTTCTTGGCTGTAATCTTTACAGATAACCTTTGCTACTTCAATCTCTTTACTCCCCATCCCCCATCCCAAGTGAGTTTGAACAGCCAACCTTTAAGTTAGAAATCAAAAGCAAATTGTTTGCACTGCCCAGCAGGAGCTTACTTACAAAACCCAAACCTACTACCATTATGTAGATTCTGACTCATGGCAATCCTCCATCAAGTTTCTGAGGCTGTAAATCTTTTAAGGGGAGCAGGCCATTCCAAAAGCATGGGGTTCAATCCATTAGCTGCTCCATGGGAGAAGGATGGGCAATCTCCTCCTGTGCCATTAACGACCTCTGAAAACCCACAGCAGGGTCAGCTACTAGATGGTGTGCAACAACACATTTTTTTTATGGTGAGAAAAATTTAGAATTAGATGATCCCAATTTTGTTGGCAACATCCAAAGCATCATAATCAGGAGCAAGTCGAACATAGGCCTTCTTCTCTCCATCAGGCCTAATCAAAGT
>NW_006399862.1:11680544-11686318 GCF_000299155.1 Elephantulus edwardii | reverse complement strand
CCTTTGCCGCCCCTCCACTTTGCCAAACATGATGTCCCTCTCCAAGGACCAGTCCCTCCTTGCAACATGCCCAAAATATGTCAGACGAAGCTTCAGAATCCTTGACTCTAGGGAACATTCTGGCTTCACCCTCTCCAGGACAAACCTGTTTGTTCTCCTAGCAGTCCATGATAGAGTAGCCTATGAATAAGGAAGAATAAAGAAGATATGATGCCTTTGAGGTGTGGTATTGATGAAGAATATGGAATATATCATCAACTGCCAAAAGAACAAACATATTTTGGAAAAAGTGCAGCCAGAATGCTCCTTTGAAGCAAGGATAGTGAGCTTTTATCTCACTTTGGGCATATTACGAAGAGAGGCCAGTCCTGAAAGACACCATGCTTGACACAGGAGAGGTTATATTTTCATGGTATCATCTCTACTCATCTAATTACCAGTAACTATTTCAGGAGATAGAACTTTGGTGGCCTAATGGTAAAGCATTGTGCTGTTATCCCAAAGGCATAAAGTTCTAATCCAGGAGAAAAATAGATATTATCCTCCTATGTGATTTGTTGTTGTTGTTATGTGCAGTCCAGTTGCCTGCGACTCATAGCAATGCTATGTACAACAGCCCTAAACCCTGTCCTATCCTGTGCCAATCTCACTGTCTCTGACACACCTACCCCCATTACCTCAGTCACTGAATCAATCCATCTCATCGAGAGTCTTCCTCTCCTGTGCTGTCCCTCCACCCTCCTAAGCATGATGTCCCTCTCCAAGAACTGGTCCCTCCTTGCAACAGATCCAAAGTATGTCAGACAAAGCTTCATAATCCTTCACCCTCTCCAGGACAAACCTATTCATTCTCTTTGTAGTCCATGGTATATTCAATACTCTTCTCCTACACCACAGCTCAAAGGCATCAGTTCTCCTCCTATCATCCCTAGTCATTGGCCAGCTCTCTAATACATAGCAAGTGATTGCAAAGACCATGCCTTGTATCAGATGCACCTTAGTCTCCAGACTGATATCATTGCTCTTCAGTAATTTAGAAATGTCTCTAACTGCAAACTTTCCCATCACAATATGTCTTTTAGTTTCCTGGCTGCTGGTGCCCAGAGTGTTGATTGTGGAGCCAAGCAAACTAAAACGGAACAATCTCAATCTCTTCACCATCCATCATGAGTCAGCCTAGTGGTGAGAATCTTTGTTTTCTTGATATTAAGCCTCAATCCATGCTGCAGTTCCTGACCTTCCATAGCAAGCACTTCAGGTCCTCGTCATTTTCAGCAAGCAGGATTGTATCATCTGCATAACGCAGATTGTTGATGAGTCTTCCTCCAAGCCAGATGCCACATTTCTCCTCTTAGAGCCCAACCTCCCAGATAATCTGTTCTGCATAAAGATTGAAAAGATATGGAGATAGGATACATCCCTGGTGTACAACCTTCCCAATTTTGAAGTGTTTCCTTGCTCTCTTCTTTACAGCCTCTAAAAACTCGTTGGATGTGCTCGCTTCAGCAGCACATATACTAAAATTGGACCAATACATAGAAGATTAGCATGGCACCTGTGCAAGGATGATATGCAAAACCCCACTGAATGGTTAACTATGAGTAGGTTCCAACTTGATAGCATATGACAATAATTTCATAGGTAAAATGCTCACAACTTATCTTAGTTCAAGAATTAGTAAAATAATTAGTTTCTTCCATTTCCCTCTCTCTCTTTTCAGTGCTATGTACACTTTTTAAGTCTATAATTATTGGATAGAGAGATTCAGTAGTAAAAATTCTAGCATCTTTGTGGCACCTGAGTTTAATTCCTGCCAATACATCTTGTGCATAGACACTAGCTTCCTGAGAGTAACTATTTATAAAAAAAGATCATGACAGGATACTTTATTTCTTTTCTCTAGGCTTCATTAAGGGCATATGACATCAGTGTAAGTCATGGTTCTTTAAGCAACAAGCATATGGCTACATTAAGTCAGCTAATATTGACACAATACGTTCTATGAATTTGAATGAATCTAAATTTGGTTTATAAATATGTAGAATGGGACATGCTTTTTTGCTTTGTGCCACAGGCATAATATAGTACAAAGAGTCCACTTAGATTGTTAACTGATGTTATAATTCAAAAGTTCAATGATATTTTGGTTAGCATTCTTAGTTAAGAACAAATGTGTCTATCCTGGCTAGCACAAGGTAGTAAATAAGTCACAGTATGAGGGTTATTATATGTCCCATCTGTCCAGGAAATTTTGATTTACTCTGGAGATTATTAACAGCAGTCTCTTTTACTCTCAAATGTGTGCCAGTTTGCATGACAAAAACTATGTATGCACCCTCAATACAGGATCATGTGGGAACTGAAGACAAGATCTTCCAGAAATGATACCTAGAGGCACCTTGAAAAATACGACTAACGAGAGGCCTTGTTATGTGTTAGGGGTTAAAACGACTACTTACTGTGCAACTACCTTGGGAATGTAGCTGCCATAATAATTTGCAACAACTGCAAAACTAGATTTCAACACTGGATTAAAAAGGAAGGCTCTGCTTATGTTTCTCGTACCATTCACAGAAAAAAGAAAAAAAAAAGGAATTGTCTGTGTAGGCCTCCCTTTTTCATAAAGCAGAAATTGTATAACTGCTCATGTTCTTTGTAAATTAGTCAGAAAAGCTAGATATTTTGGTATTCCACCTTGACAAAAATGTTAAACAAGCAAAAGCACAGCTTAGTATTCAAAATATAGTGGGCAATTGCAAAAACCAGATGTCTGCTACAGTCTACTTCTTGACCAAACATACATCCATTTCCCAAACTTAAAAATGGAAAAAATAATGCTCCTATTTAATAATATAACAGTATCTGCTAAACACAAAAAATACTTGACCTTCTTCCAAACAAAGAGACTCTAAGACTGTATGTAACAAAACAAATTGACTTGGTAAACAACTCACACATATGGTAAAACCTTTAATAGCTAGAAAGGAGCTCTGGTGACATAGTCTATAGTATGTTTCCTTGCTATCCAAGTCTGTATGCCTTCAGAGGTTCAAATACAGCAGCAGTCCCAAGGTAGAAAGTTGAGAAGTCTCCTGTTGTTAAGGTTTACAGCCTTGAAACTGAGTGGAGAGTCCACAGTGACTCATCATTGACTCCAGAACAGTGAACATTTGATGATGTTGTTAATGTGCTGTCCAGTCAGAACTGACTCATAGGTGACCCTCCAGTGGCCTTTCTGTGCTGACTGTAAATTGCATGGGAAGAGGTTGCTTGTCTTTCACCCAAGAGTCTGATGCTAGATCTGAAATATGTATTCACCATTATAACTTGATGTTTTATAATGTATAGACAAAACTTACTTTATAAGTAAGTTCTATCAACATGCTGTTGTTGTTTGCCGTCAAGTCAGTACTGACCCATAGCTGACCCACCAGTGGGATTTCAGAGGCAGTATTTGCACAGAAGGATCACTCATCTTTCTCTCACAGAGCAGCTGGTAAATTCAAACTGCATGCCTTTAGGATTATAGCATAGATTCTTACCACTAAGCCACCAGACAATCCAATTTTCCTGTTTTGTCATTCTGCAAATAGTATGAAAGTTTTGTTGTCATTGTTGCTATGTGCCATCAAGTCACTTGCGACCCTACGTACAACAGCCTTGAAACTTACTCTATCCAGTGCCACCTTTATTGTCTCTGACACACCTACACCTATTAACTCAGTCACTGAACCAATCCATCTCATCAAGGGTCTTCCTCTCTTGTACTGTCCCTCCACCCTTCTAAGCATGATGACCCTCTCCAAAGACTGGTCCCTTCTTGCGACATGCCCAGAGTACGTCAGACGAAGCTTCAGCGTCCTTATCTCCAAGGAGCAGTCTGGTTTCACTCTCTCCAGAATGAATCTGTTTGTTCTCCTAGCAGTGCATGGTATAGTCAATATTCTTCTCCAGCACCACAGCTAAAAGTCATCAATTCTCTTGCTCTCATCCCTAGTCATTGTCCAGCTTTCTGACTCATAGCAAGTAATTGCAAAGACTATGACCTGTATCAGGCACACCTTAATCTTGAGACTGACATCATTGCTCTTCAGTACTCTAAAGAGGTTCCTAACATCAGACTTTCCCAATGCATTTTGTCTGAGAAAAGAGTGTTGATTGTGGAGCCAAGCAAACTAAAGTGGTTAACAATCTCAATTTCTTCACCATCTACCATAATGCTACCAATCAGCCCAGTGGTGAGAATCTGTTTCCTTGATGTTAAGCTTCAATCCATATTTCTTCTTCAGCATGTGCTTTAGGTCCTCCTCAGTTTCAGTAAGGAGGGTTGTGTCATCTGCATAGTAAGGTTGTTGATTAGTCTTCTTCCAATCCTGATGTTACAAGCCCAGCCCTGTTCTGCATATAGATAACAGAGCTTTAGTTGATGTTAATAATGTTAAAATCGAGCGTTGTGCTTTACTCTTATCTTTTTATTATTATTAACTCAGTTAACTGTAGTATTTTACTGAGTGGAGAAACCCAAATTGATGTATCTGAACATTTGATGGCTCCACAGGGTTACTTGAGTTTCCCCTCTAACAGTTACCATTTGACAAAATAATATTAAGCAGCACCCTATGGGAACCTCTTTGTTAAAGAACATTTTTGTCTATGTCTGTATTTTGTGTATATATAATGCCTTATTCCTTTTTGATGAGGCTGAATCACCCTAGCTAAAATAAAATCCCTCTTGTCTGCTCATTTATCAAGTTTGTTTAGATGCTTTTGAATCATCTTAGTGATTGAACTGTGTCTCCTCAAAATACATATATGTAATGATATAGTAGGGAGCTCTGCTGGCATAGTAGCAAGACGCTGAGCTGCAATCCCAAAGACATGCAGTTTGAGGCCACCAGTTGCTCCACAGGAGAAGGATGGGAAATCTCCTCCCTTGTGATTTACTGTCTCTGAAAACCTGCGTGAGGGTCAACTACAAGTTGGTTCTGACTCTACGGTAAACAACAAGAGTGATATAATATAGAAGCTATGTACCTATCCCCCATAAATGGATACACCAAATAACTGTAAAAGGATTAAGAGTAAAATGCAACCCCTCCTTAATTCCATCACAGCCTTTATCTCATCTAAGGAGAGTTTCCCTCTAGGATTCAGCCCATGATAGAATTTATCTCATAAGAGTTAAAAAAGGGGAGAAGCTAGCTGAGGATACCAGCGAGGAAGAATCACCAGGCATGGTTTGTGTCCTTTTGGACCCTGGACCTTTCATGAGGAAGCTCCTTCATATCAGGAAATGCCAAGACACATAGACATCTCCATGGAATGTTTGGCCTACAGATGTTGAGGGAAATGAGAACTTTCCTTTGCAACAGAAAGAGAGAGAGAGAGAGGGAAAGGGAGAGGAATTCTTTCTCTCAGTGCTGGCACCTTGAATTTTAATTTCTAGTCTCTCAAGAACATGCTCCTTAATGGCATTTTTTTCTTCCTTGCAAACTAAAGTCTCTAAACCAACGTGACTGTAAAGTGTAAGTAAAGTTTTATTAGTGGGCCATTCAAGAATAATAAGCAATATGCTTCAATGATTCAGATCCTCCCAGAAGAGCATTAACATTACTGATAAGTATATTAATTTTCTCCTGGACACAAGAGCCTATTATTTGGTCCTAAAAGCCTTCTGCGGTTTCAACTCTTCTCACTATTTCATAGTTGTTGGAATTGACAGAAAACCTCATAAGCAGTTCCTTACTTCACCTCTGCCTTGCATGTGGACTTCC
>NW_006399862.1:11669428-11670079 GCF_000299155.1 Elephantulus edwardii | reverse complement strand
GTGCAACCACTATGGAAGGCAGTATGGCGCTTTCTCAAAAAGTTGGAAATAGAAATACCATTTGACCCAGCAATTCCACTACTGGGAATATACCCCAAAGAAAACATAAATGCCACCCAAGTAGATATATATACACCCATGTTTATCATGGCTTTGTTCATAATAGCAAAGAGTTTGAAACAACCTAAGTGCCCATCAACAAACAAATGGATAGAAAAGCTGTGGTATATTCACACAATGGAATACTACAGCTGCATTGAAAAACAAGGAACTCGTGAAAGATTATTCAAAATGGATGACCCTGGAGGACATTATGCTGAGTGAAATATCTCAGTCACAAAAGGACAAATATTGCATAATGCCACTGTTGTAAAATGGGGCTGACATCAGAATTTGGGGAAAACTGAGAAAGATGGGATAAATTATGTATACTGCATTGAAACAGATGAGGGAGAGAACTGTTTAAAAAGGGATATATGATTAGGTATTATTATCATGACAGGAGTCCAGAACAAAGCCTGCATAGTGGAGAGGACTTGGGGGGAGGGATTGTATAATAATGAAAGAATTTTTCTTTTGCTTTTCAAAGAGAAGAAAGAATTAAGGGGGAGGGGTGGGCAGGGAGAAAAGTGCAACAATGAATGAATGGAA
>NW_006399862.1:11655062-11668981 GCF_000299155.1 Elephantulus edwardii | reverse complement strand
ATAAAGATATAATAAAGATATACAGTACTATGTCTATAACATGAGCCAGAATTTCAAAGCTTAGAGCCTGTGTTGATACTAAAAAACAATTAGAAGCACCCAGACTGACCCTCATGAGTCTTTTATTGCTCATTTCCTCTTTCTGTCACATGTCTGCAACCACTTGGTCCCTGAAAGGTTGGCATTTTTTAGACTTTTCATCACTAAGTGATAATTTACATAATGTTCTCTCTATTTCTGCCATGAACTGAATTCTCGCTGCCTTTAACCCAGCCACAACTTATAACCAGCTATATACTCTCATTTCCTGCAAAAACTGCTGCTCACCACGTCTGCTATTATTTACTATATTGGTCAAGGTTTTTGTTTGTGAACAATAGCATCTACTTTGTCTAGTTTTAGTTGAAACGGATATAATAAAGGATATTAGGTAGCTCATAGGGTAATTGATAAGCTGGAGAAAGCAATGGGGTTTCCACAAATAAAATCCAGAGTCACACCGAGAAACTATGCTAATGAGGAGGCTGTCATTCTTCCTCCCATCTCTAGAACCATGCAGCAGCACCAGTCTTAGGAGGAAACTCCTGAATACCAAGCCTATGGGTGGAGGTCTGAACATATACTGCTACTGGGGCACATACATAATGGAAGGTTGTTGTTAGTTGTTATACTCATACCTGACCATTCAGTGTGTTTTCAGAGACTGTAAATCACATGGAAGGAGATTATCCACCTTTCTTCTGAGGAGTAGCACTGCCAACCCAAGGCATGAAGTTTGAATCCACCAGCTGCTCCAAGGAAGAAAGAAGAGCAATCTCCTCATGTGTGATTTGCAGCCTCTGAAAACCTACTGGTGGGTCAGTTATGATTTGGTTGCAACTCAAAAGTACATAGCAAAAACAAGCTGTTGGGTTGGTAGCACAACTCCTTACCACTAGGCCATGAGAGCTCCCTAAGAAGAATGTGTTATTGTTGTGTGCTGCCGAGTTGGAACTGACCCTCCAGCTGGTTTTCAGAGGCAATTAATCACTCAGGAAGAGATTGCCCATCTTTGTCCCGTAGAGCAGTTGGTGGCCTCAAACTGTGTGCCTTTGGCACTGCAGCACAGCTTCTTGCCCCTGAGCCATGGTTACTGTGATGCTGAACACTGTGACACTGTTGTGTCAAACGTGATAATGATTACCCATAGTGGTCAGTGTTTAGTGGAGCTCCCCAATTAAAACAAGTTTGGAAGCAGGAGTGGCATCCACTTCCGAAATGGCTTGCCTGTGGAAACTCTGTGAACATGGAAAAACAATGAACGTTATACAAGCGTTCAGGTCTTTCGTTCATAGGGTCACTGTAAGTCATCTATGACTCAATGACACTTAACAACACCTTTTATTACTAATGTATCTTGGTTGCATGTTTGATTGAAATGTGATTGCAAGAGTTGGTAGAAGTCATCTATTTCCTCCTTTTTACTCGAGTTGTTGGCGCATATATTTGAATGACAGTGGTATTAACATAACAACAACAACAACAACAACAAGGATTTTGAAAGATAACTATTTAAATATTTGGTTTTTGTCTGAAACAAAATTCCCAATGTTTGTGTTCTAGCTCTGTTGACATTTATTTAGTAATAAATCAGATATTCTGAGAATTAACATCTGTAAAATGATAATAAGCAGATGAACACCATGAGGAAAGTTTCTAACCCTGAGATGTGTTCTATTGCAGGAAGACACTTGTTTTTTTTGGACAGAGGATGATCTGATAACAGTTGAGAATAACCTCACTTTTAGGTACAAACTCAGTACTGACAGACAGTTTATTTTTCTCACTGAGGGCAAATTAGTTTTAGTGGAGTCCAATTTTAGGGTGAGAAGTAAAAATATGAACTTTTTCACGGTAGAATATAAATCAAAATAACTGTTTTAATGTAATCTTTTGACTTGTTAGTTTGACCTCAGGTACATTCACTTTGAAAGTACACAATATTTAAGGCCGGTATTCTTTACTATTTAAGCAAAATTATTACTTGGTATTAGAAAGAGTTCTGGGGATATTTTTGGCTTACAGCTTATAGAATATCACAAGACATTAGTTTCAAAGGTTTATCCAACCTCAGGGTTGGTAAAATCCCAACTCTGAGAATTTAAAATTCTATCCAGCATTCTCTTCTTTTTGTTTATTAAGATTTTTTTAACAGAATTTTTGACAATTTTTAGGAATGGTAGCTTTGCACCATCCAGGTCTTTTATAAGCAATATCTTAACAGAAAGAAACAATAATTTTCCACACCTCTCCCCCCAAAAAGGCATACAAACAAGTCAGATTTTTATAATATGGTATCTTTACTGTGTTAAAAGGGAACAGTGATGGTTAAGGGATAGAATTTTCACATTTCATGTCAGAGACCTTCATCTGATTCTTGTTGTTGTTGTGTACCATATCTGACTCCCTGGTAGGTTTTTAGAGGCAGTTAAACTCATGGGAGGAGATTGCCCATCCTTCTCCCATAGAGCAGCTGGTGGCCTCGAACCACTTTCCTTCAGGATTGCAGTGCATCTTCTTGCCACAATGCCACCAGAGCTCCTTCATCTGATTCTTAGTCAATTAGTTTGCAGTAGCTCTCTGTCACTGGAGGACTAAGTGCTGTTACAATTCTAAACAGACTTCAGTACAGCTTCTAGAATGACCTGGACTAGGAAAAAAGGCTTATGCTCAAATGCTGGAAATTAGTCAACTAAAAACCTTATTTGATCTGCAACCTGTTGTGGCTCATGAAGGACTAGGTATCCGGTTGCAAAGAGTCAGGGACTGAGCTAATGTTATTAAAGAACAACAACTTTGTTATAAATTATGAAAAATTATGATACAGTATGTTGGTTAATAAAAAGAGCATCCAGGTTTCAGTTCTGCCATTTTTTGCTCTTGTTGGGAATGTGACATTGGTGAGGGAAGGTTCCATGAATTTTAAGATTCCATTTAAACTCTTGTAATGTGTACTGCATACAATACATAAAGTAGATGTTTATTCTTTCTCTGGAGAAGTCCAAAGACAGGTAGTCCAAGATAGGTAGTCCTATCTAGTAGATTCAAGATACCCACTTCCATTCACCCACCTCAGAGTTGTCAGGAATGAGGGAATAGAGTCCAAAATTAATTTCACTGGCCGTACTTTGTCCACATATTCTAGAGGGGATCGATTCTTCATCTCTTACAACTTTTGGTGGCCACATTATTCCTATTTTTGCTCCCATGGTCATGCTGCTTTCTCCTCTGTCACCTGTGTCAACATCCTCTGTTATCTTCTCCTATTATTGCATATAGAATCTAATGTAATAATCAATATCTCAAGATCCTTAATACTTTAATATCTACACAGTTTCTTTTATTAAAATAAGGTAGCACCTGCAGATTTCAGGGATTCAGATCTGGTAGTTTTGGGTAGTCATTCTACCTGCTTGAAGGCGCAAATCTCATTGCTGAGAGGAGATAAAAGACAGTTCCTAGAAATATTAAAAGAAAATGTACTATCAGCTGACCAGTTGTTTTTATTAGTTAATGTCCAATTGATTCAGATTACCGCCCTGTGTGTGCAGACTAAGACTGAGCTCCAGAACATTTTCAGAAGAATTCTGTATGCCAGGCTAGGGGGCTGAGAAATTTCCAGGTAATAGAAAATGTGGACTACATGAATAGGCAAGCGAGACAAGAAAATACAGCAAGTCTATCATGATTAGATGACTGCTTTTGGGTCCTTGAGTCTAGATTGGACAGAAAGACTGAAGATGGCACAGAAATGAAATACACTAACAGTTAGAAGGAAATGAAGGAACTTGAATAAGACCTATGGACAAAAGAACAGATTTTATGGGAGTGTCTAGTCAGAAGGAGAAGGTCAAGGGGTCAGGGATCAATGAAGAAACAGAGTGTAGACTTTAAGGCTAGCCAATCTCCTTACTGAAGCTAGATGTCAAATACAATGTTGCAGATTGGAATATCTTCAAACATCTTGGATTAAGAAATGAATGGAAACACAGTTTGATGACAATTTTTTTTTAGCTCAGAAAGTGAATATTCCTCAGTAATAGAAAGGAAAAAAATATTTTCTGACAAATTGTTAAACTTTCTCTGACTCCAAAGGCCCATTTAGGTATTTCTTTGCTTTCCCTTTAAGGGAATATACCTTGACCTTGATCATCCAGTCAGTGTCCCCCAAATTTCACTGATCAAAGCAATCACCTGCATTTCATCCTAAGCTAAATGAATCAGACTCTACAAGGAAATCCAAGAATCTTCTATTAACTCTTTTCTACCAGGCACGTTGTGAACTGTGATGTACTCTGTAAACAGTGGTGGTAAAGTTAACGTGGTTCTCTGGAGTAAACAGATAAAAATAAGTGGATTCAGGATGATACAGGAGAAGACTGGAAACAATATAGAAACTGAAGATAAACTGACATAAGGAATGTAGGAATTCTTTTTTAAATAGGGTAGTTCCACTCTGTCACGTGGGGTCACCATAAGTCAGAATTGACTATGAAGTCTTTACTCAGGATAGGAGAGCATAGTGGTGGTTCAGTGGTACAATTCTACTTGCTATTAAAGATAACCATTTGCAATCTATCTCATGCATGGCCATCTGTCAGTGGTGGTGTTGTTACGAGGTTGAAGAGACTTTAGTGCCACTTCCAGAATAAGGCAAACTAGGAAGAAGGGACAGCGAACTACTTTCAAAAATAAGTAAGTCAGTGAAAAATCTTATGATCCACAATGGTCTAACTCAAAACTGACCATAGCAATAAAAGCAGGTTTGGACAGTATTCCATTCAGGTGTGCAGTTGGTCCCCATGAGACCGGCCAACTTTTCGGCAGCTAGCGACAATTATTGTTGCCAGAGCTAAGAGAAGAGAGAATAAGGAGTTGTTATTGAAGGGGCTCTAAATTTCTGTTTAATCTGATTGAAAATAGAAAACTGATAGTGATGATGGTTTGACAACATGATAAATATAGTTAGTGTCATAGACTTACACACTTAAAGAGAATTTGTTGTTGTTATGTGCCATTAAATTGTCTGTAACTCATAGCAACTCTATGCACAATGGCTCTGAACCCTGTCCTATCATGGGCCAATCTCACTGACTCTGATACACCTACTCTCATTACCCCAGACTCTATATCAATCTATTTTATCCAGGATCTTCCTCTCCTATGATGTCCCTTCATCCTGTCAAGCATGTTGTCTTTCTCCAAGGACTGGTTGGTCCCTCCTGGAAACATGCCCAAAGTATATGAGTATGAGATGGCACTTCAAAATCCTTGCCTCCAAGGAGCAGCTTGGTTTCTTTCTGTGCAAGATAGACCTGTTTGTTTTCTTGGAAGTCCAAGGTATGTTCAGTACTCTTTTCCAGCTTCACAACTCAAAGACATTTATTTTTTTTTTGTCTTCCTTAGTCATTGTCCAACTCTCAGATGCATAGCAAGTAATTGTGAAGACAACAGCCTGAATCAGGCACATCTTAGTCTCTATTGATATTGTTGCTTTCAGCACTGTGGAGAGATCCCTGACAACAGATTTTTCTAATAAAATTAGTCTTTTGATTTCCTGATGCTGGAGCCATGAGTATTGATTGTGGAACCAAGCAAGTTGAAATTGTTAACAATCTCAATGTCTTTTTATTTTTTTTAAAGTATATATATATACTTCATTTGGGAACATCAATGTACAGGCAATTATCTCAAATTCATTTGAGCTGCATCTTGTGCCTGTTAACTGTAGTTCAGATTTTGCCGTCATAGATATCTTGAGGAGAAAAATACAATAATAGCGAAGAAAAGTAGTTTCATTCGACAGTAAAGTGAGAGTTCTGGTGGAGTAGTCTGTAGGGTGTGGTGTTGCTAACAAAAAGGCTGCATCTCTCCGGAATGTAGGAATTCTAAGTATAGCAGAACCAAGTTAATAAATGTGTAATTTTTATTCTATACTCATTTTACTTTCTGGGCTTCAGTTCTCTAATGTGAAAAATGAAAAAGATTTAAAATGAGAGTACCAAACTAAAAAGGATTGAAAATGAAAAAGAATTTAAAACTCTACTTTTAAGGCAAGGTTATCTCAATGACTGCTTTGAAAGAAAGAGCCAGGAGAGAACAGTTTAAAAGCCATATATGATAGAGTATTATAGTTTTCACAAGAGTCCAGAATGAAGGCTGCATAGTGAAGTGTACTCAGGGTGGGGGGATTGTATACCAATGAAAGAATGTTTCTTTTACTTTTCATAGAGAAGAGCGAACTGGGGGGTGGGTGAGCAGGGAGAAAAGTGCAATAGTGAATGAATGGAAATAAAAAATCTCTGTAAATGTTCATTAAAATTAATAAAATAAAATTTAAAAAAAGAAAAAGAAAGAAAGAGCCAGTCCAACCCCCCTTTAGAGGTGTTAGCGTCTCTTCTTTATTTGTTTTACACCAGGGCTTCAAGCAAATTTGAACCTGTAAAGTCATGACTGATGGTGTGAAATTGAAACTAATTCTAATTTTGAAAACTTAGATGACAAGGGATGATCTTGTCAACATCCAGTTGACTATTACTCATAGTGACTTTAAGAAAAATAGGACTAAATGTTGTTCTATCCTGCACCATTTGCATGATCTCTGATATGCTTGAATTCATTTTTATAGTCACCATCTATGTCATTCCATCTCTTTGAGGGTCTTCCTTTCTTTCTCTGACCCTGTATCTTTCACAGCGTGACATCCTTTTCCAAGGACTGATAGTATTCCAAGAGTGAGATGAAGTTTCACCATCATTGCCTTTCAGGAGCACTTTTGCTGTGCTTTCTCCAAGACACTTTTTGTTTCTTTGGCAGGCCCTGGCATATTCAGTACACTTCTCCAATCCTGCAACTCAAAGTCATAAATTCTTATTTTGTCTTCCTTATTCATTGTCTAACTTTCAGATACATAAGAAGTAATTGAAAAGACCATGGTTTGGATCAGACACTCCTTAGTATTTAAATGGGCATCATTGCTCTTGAGCACTTTGGAGATGTCTTTTACAGCAGATTTTCCCCATTGTAACATGTCTTTTTATTTCTTGACTGCAGTTAACATGGATGTTAGTTGTGAATTTGAGTAGGAATGATAAAACAGGAAAATTTATGATTGAAGCCTTGGAATGGGAGACTTGGGAGAAATATAGTGAGTTCTTTCAGAAGCCTATAGAGGGAGATTGAATGATTAACAGGATTATGAGGAACAACATACATTCAAAGTTTTGTAGTTAGTTATCATTTCTGAGCCAGGCATCATTGTTTCTGACTGCTGTTGAAGAGATTTGGTTGTTATGCATCATGCATGCTGCTCTTATTTTTGGAGGGGAAGATTAAGTTTCTAGCAGGGTGATAACTGTAATTTTAACTATGACAGCTAGCATTCTTAGAGGTAAATTCTGATTTACCTACATTTCACAAATTTGTTCTGTTTTGCTGCATTGATCCTGACTGAACTGGGAAGAACCAGTTTGAAAACTTGCTTTGCACATTGGGCACATTTATGTTGTTGTTGATATATGCCATCGAGTTGGAACTGACCTGCAGCTGACCCTCCAGTGGGTTTTCAGCTGTGGTAAATCATATGGAAGGAGATTGCCCATCCTTCTCTTGAAGAGCAACAGGTGGGTTTGAACCACATGCCTTTGGGATTGTAGTGCAGCTTTTTTAGTACTTCCCCTCCCCACCCACCCCCCAAATTTGAAAGCTACAGCACTAGATAGTGGCTATGGTCTTTAAATCTCTCCAGTACTGGGAATGTCTGGAGCATTAATATCCACAACACATGCCATTAGAACAGAAAAGAGCATTAAGGGCTTTAGGAGGAAGATATAAAAGCATTTGAAGACATGGTGTCCTAATGCTAAGAAGCTGTGTTGCAAACCTGAAGGCACACAGTTAGAATCCATCAGCTGCTCCATGGGAGAAAGATGGGCAATCTCCTCTCATGCCATTAACTGCGCCTGAAAACCCTCCAGAGAGCTATTGGTTGATGACGTACACAACACAGCATTCCATTCCTGGGAACTCTCATGGCCTAGTGTTAAGGAGTTGCACTGTCATCCCAACAGTTGAGCTGCTGTCGAGCCTGCTGTCTTCCTTATCAGGGCTTGGCATTTAACCAGAGGGGGACTAACTGGGTTATCTCCATGGACACAAGGAGGTCTGGTAGCATAACACATTGGAAGTTGTGCTGCTAACCCAGAGGCCATGCCTTTCCAGCAGTCTGAATCCACTAGTAGGTCTGTGGGAGAAGCAATCTTCCTGTGTGATTTACAGCCTTGGTAACTCATGGGGAGTCAGCTGTGAGTCAGTACCAACTCATCAGCAATGAGTTTGAGTTTCCGTGAACAGTCACTCAATCCTAAGGCAAAACTAAATCTTTAATATTTTTTGTGACTGTAGACAAAACAATAATTGGCTAATTGTCTAAATTTTCTCCTTTTTCTTTAGCTGTTTTGGTATCATTTATAGCCAAATGGAAGTCTATGGTGTGACCTGGTGTAACATCACCTACGCGGACACCAAAACATTCAAAGGCAGATGCAGTCAGAGGTGTTTCAGGTGGAAGAACATGCCAGGCACTCAGAACACTGCTTTTCCTATGTGATCACTGCATACTGGTACATTTTCAGAAACAAACATCTGTCTACAAATTAGCATAATCTTTGCCTTCCTAATCACTCCCCCTGGCCCCAAGTTAAAAAGACTGCCAGTGTATGTGACAATACTTGGGTTTGAGTTGAACTCTTAAGGTGTAGTTTGGACAAATCACATATCTTATCTGTAAAATGGAGGATAATTATACTTATTCTGTAGCACTACTGTTAGGATGAAATAAGACAATGTGTTAAGAAAGCATTTTGTAAATAGTGAAAAAATCTCACAAATGGAATATTACATTTGTCATAAATGAATAATGTCCCTGACATTCAAGCAACCAGCATTATGAAAAAACCATATTCCAATCAGAAGCTATACAAATTCTTTCATATGTAATCAAATCATGTGCACTTATAAACCTTCATTTATTCATTCTTCCAGCTACTAGTTCTCATTTGTTCTGCATCTAGCCGTGGAGTGGGTAAAACAATAGATGAAGTGTTGCAAACTGGACTCAGAAAGGAAGCTGGGACATGAGGAAATGAATTCTGAAAAAGGGAGAGGCTGAGGCAGAGGTCCTCGCACAGCTTGGCACTGTGGAAAGGCCCCTTTCTTAATCTCTCTACGGTTTTTAATTGGTTTAAGCCAATCCTCCTAAGAAATTCGATCTCCGGAGACTGTATTTTCCTTATACTTAAGTGTTGCCAACATAACAATGGGTAAACTTAATCTTTAAACTAAGACCAAAGTTCAGACACTGGCATCCTCTCCAGCGGGAAGCCGGGTGGAATTCTGTTTACAGAGGGTGCTCAGTC
Source organism: Elephantulus edwardii (assembly GCF_000299155.1). Classification (NCBI taxonomy): domain Eukaryota; kingdom Metazoa; phylum Chordata; class Mammalia; order Macroscelidea; family Macroscelididae; genus Elephantulus; species Elephantulus edwardii. The sequence goes on along the minus strand of NW_006399862.1, from coordinate 11,659,526 downwards.
CTGTCTGGACTCTGATCTCAGCTGTGGCCTGGCTAACACTATGCCAGGGAATCCACAATGGAGGATGGTTAGGATAAAAAAAAAAAGAATTTTACAGTTTATGATCAATATTTATGCAGTTAATACTATGATTCAGAATGTAGGTTCCTCTCTTGAGGTACTTAGTTAAGACCCTATTTCTCCTATGGAAGGACTTAGAGTCACAGGTGATAGTGGCTTAGCATGTCAGATAACTCCAGAGAACATCTAGCTTCAACTCTGTAACTGGACACTGACAGAATGCAATGACTCTATCGCTCAAAGTCATTATTCAGAATGTTCATTGCTCTATTACCCATTTAATTGTACTTGGTCATAGCTTAAAAGGCCCTGTTGGCATAATGCATTATATGCTAGACTGCTAATCAAAAGATTGGTAGTTCAAATCCAACAGCCCACACTACAAAGATGGACAATCTCCTTCCCAAGACTTAGATTCAGGGAAACCGGGTAGATGGATGAGTCAGACATGACTTGACGGTAGTGAGTTTGATTTTTTTGTTTTAGTCATATCTTGCCTGGACAGTCCAGTCTCTAAAATGCTATGAAGAAATAGGCTGAGTTCAATATGACCTTTCTAGAATAGAATGAATAGGGAATAGGGAGCTTTGGTGGCCTAGTAAGGAGTTGCATCAACCTGAAGGCTCCTGGTTTGAATCCACCAGCTGCTCTGAGGGAGAAAGATGGGCAATCTCTTCCCTAAGTGGTTCTGTTTCCATGATCCATGGCACCAATAAAAATAACAGAGTGAAGGAGCTAGTAAGGAGAGCCTAGTAAGGAGTTGTGTTGCCAACACAGAGGTGGTTGTTGTTGATTGCCATTGAGTTGAGCACGACTGATAGTGACTCAAGGAACAAAAGACCTGAAGCCTTTCTATGACTATCATTGTTTCCCCAAGTTCACAGAGTTTCCAGAGGCATGTATTTTAAGAAGTGGATGCCGTGCCTGCTTCCAAACCTGTCTTAAGCTGAGAGCTCCACATTCTCCTAAGTGGTATAGCACTGCTCTGTCAATTTGCTGTACCGAGGTAACTTGGGATTGCTGTGATATTGTTGTTGTGCCATTGGTGTATCAAATGCCATAATGGTTACACATGGTTGACAGTGTTTGGTAGAGCTCACAGATTAACACAGGCTTGGAAGCAGGCATGGCATCTGCTTCCTAAACAACATGCCTCAGGAAACTCTATGAACTTAGAGAAGGGACAATAGTTATAGAACAGGGTTAAGGTCTTTTGTTCATAGGATTGCTATGAGCTCAATTTGCTGCCACTTAACAACCACCACAACATATAGGGCCAGGCCCTTGTCTCCATTTTGGAGAGTGGGTGAAGTGGCTGTACTCTGTAAGATGGGTACTTTTGTTTTGGTTGAAGGTCTCTATGAATGTTTGAGTTTTTTATTTTATTTTTTTTTTAAATTTAAGCCTCTTGTTTAAAGTCAACAACACCTTCTGGAGGGTACTTGCAACACAAAGGTAGATGGTTTAATCCACCAGCTGCTCTGAAGGAGAACAGTCTCCTCTCATGGACTTATAGCCTCCTGAAAACTTGCTGCGGGTCAGCTATGAACCATTTCTGACTCTACAATATTGAGTTGAGTGATATTGAATGGCTAGAGTTTAATGGTTTCAGAACCTCTCTAACAGTATTGAAAGAAAAATGGCTTTTTAAGGTGAAAAGAAAATAACATTGATATGTCTGTACTGAACATTCTCTTTTAAATTGTAGGTAAAAATACAAATGATTTAGCCCATACTTTTATGGTTACACTGAGGAAATCTGTAAAACGAAATAGCTTGAAGTAGCAAAAATAAATGGATTCAAGCTGCTAGTCGTATATGGAACCAGGCCTCCTCACCCTGTATTGCCATTCTATTATGCTGAATCCAGCCACTCCCCCCCCCCGCCCACATTTCTATGATCTGTGATTGTACTTACCTGTGGTTTTTATGGCTTTTAGTAGGTGTAAATAAGAACAGGTTTAATTGTGGTCACATAATTGCCTATGGAAAGGATGGTGACTTCTAGAATTTTCCACATTAAGTGTGCATTTTCCTTTGATATCTCCCACATCTCTCAGAAAATGGTAACAGTGAAGATTAAAATTTGTTCCTCCTACAGAATGCTCCTGCCCTTTCCCTTGCAGTTTTGCAATCTTTTGCAATCCAAAGAGAGCAAGTGAGGACAAAGTGTAGGGCTTCCTGTTCTGGAAAGGGCAGGCAGTCAGCAGTTCCCTCTGAACCTCATAAGTAGCTTCCTTCACTTGCACTGACAGTCTTCCTGTTGTTGACATTGATTAGTTCTAGGGATTCCTGTTGGAAGAACTAATCAGTATGTATCCCCCCCCCGACCCCACCGTGATTGTTGTTAGAAATACTATCCCACACAGTGGTGAGGCAATGGGTGCACTATGCTCTATCATAGAAAGATTTCTCACAGGTTGTTTCTGCTCCCACAGCCTTCTGGAAGGTGAAAGTTCTCTTGCTCTGAACTTTCTCTGCCTTTGCCCAGGTGACTCATGTTCAAGACTGGCTTGAATAGCCCGTGGAGGGAGAACAGGAGTGGTAGTTTGGAAGGAAATGGCTTTCCTTTTCAACCAAGGGTCAAAATGACATGCTTCCTGTGGACTAGGTACAGGACGAAGTAGTAAAGGAAATAGCTTGGGCTTGTTGTAAATTCTATTTAAGAGAGCTACCTAGAAGTATTAACTTTGAAAAGAGATCAGAGTTTTGGTTATACTAATCAGATTATTAACTAAGACTTTTTGGGGAAATAAAGCAAGATTATTTTAATTTAACATCTAAGATTAGATTGGGCTCCAAATGGCATTCAAAAGGCGAGGAAAGTAGCTCCGAAGAATGAACATGCAAATTTGAATTTAAAGTAAAAAAATGTGAAAAGAAATTAAAATTGTCATGGGCTCTAGAATTTTTGGAGCCATGGAGGCTGGATGAACCTTTTAACCTCTTACCTAGAATAATCTTTAAACCTTATCTCAAAAACATCCCTTAAAGGCTACTTAAAACCAAACTACAATTCAGCTTAACTGACTTTAAAAAAAAAAAGCCTTTCTACAAAGATGGCACCTAAACAAAGAGGGAAGCCCCTGCCCCTTCCAAAACTGAAGCCAAAGCAAAGGCATTAAAGGCCAAGAAGGCAGTCCTGAAGGGTATCCACAGACCAAAAAAAATAAAAAAAAGAAGACCCACACGTCACCCACCTTCCAGCAGCCAAAGATGCTGAGACTATGAAGGCAGCCCAAATACCCCCGGAAGAGCACCTCCCGGAGAAACAAGCTTGACCACTATGCCATCATCAAATTTCCCCTGACCACTGAGTCAGCTATGAAGAAGATAGAAAATAACAACACACTTGTGTTCATTGTGGATGTCAGGGCCAACAAACACCAAATTAAACAAGCTGTAAAGAAGCTCTATGACATTGATGTGGCTAAGGTCAACACTTTGATTAGGCCTGATGGAGAGAAGAAGGCCTATGTTTGACTTGCTCCTGATTATGGTGCTTTGGATGTTGTCAACAAAATTGGGATCATCTAAACTGAGTCCAGCGGGGTAATTCTAAATACAAATTTTTTTTTCTCTCTCTCTCTCTCACACACACACACACACACACACACACACACTCCTACTTTAAGCCTTAGGCTTTTTCCTCCCCCTTTTTTAAAAAATGAATTTTAATGAAAGTTTATGGAGGCTTTGGATTTCCGTTCATTCATTGTTGCACTTTTCTCCCTGCCAACCCCTTGCCCCCAATTCGCTCTTCTCTTTGAAATGTAAAAGAAAAATTCTTTCATTCTTAGACAATTCCTCCTCCAGTCCACTCTACAGTGTAGCCTACCTAATCATATATTCCTTTTAAACAGTTCTCTTCCTCATCTGTTTCAATGCAGTATGCACTTTTTATCCCCTCTTTCCCAGTCCCCCTGAACCCTGATGTCAGTCCCGTTTGACAACAATGGCACTATGCAGTATTTGTCCTTTTATGACTGAGATATATCAGTCAGTGTAATGTCCTCCAAGGTGATCCATTTTGAATAACATCTCATGAGTTCCTTGTTTTTCAATGCAGCACAGTATTCCATTGTGTGAATATATGACAGCTTCTCTATCCATTTGTTTGTTGATGGGCACTTGGTTGTTTCCAACTCTTTGCTATTGTGAACAAAACTGCAATAAAAATGGGGATGCATATATCTGCTTGGGTGGCAGTTAGGGTTTTTTTTCCCAGTTGTAGAATTGCTGGGTTGAATGATATTTCTGTTTGCAACTTAATTGAGAAAGCGCCATACTGCTTTCCACAGGGGTTGCACCATTTTACACTCCCACCAACAGTGAATCAGGGTTCCAGTTTCTCCACAACCTCGCCAGCATTTGTTGCTTGCTGTTCTGTTAAATTTTGCTATT
>NW_006399862.1:11652661-11653426 GCF_000299155.1 Elephantulus edwardii | reverse complement strand
TTCTTTAGGGTTTTCTAGGTATACTATCATATCATCTGCATATAGAAATAATTTTACCTCCTCTTTGGCAATTTGGATGCCTCTTATTTCCTTCTCCTGTCTTATTGCTATCGCTAAGACTTCTAGTTCAATACTGAAAAAGAGAGGTGAGAATCCTTTCCTAATTCCTGTTCTTAAAGGGAATGCCTTTAATCTCTTTCCTTTGAGAATAATGTTGGCTCTTGGGTTTGCATAAATACTTTTTACTATATTGAAGAAATTCTCCTCTAACCCTATTTTGTTGAGTGTTTTAATCAGGAAAGGGTGTTGGATTTTGTCAAAGGCATGTTTTCTGCATCAATTAATAGGATCATGTGGTTCTTGTTCTTTGCTTTGTTAATGTGATGATTTACATTAATTGTTTTCCTTATGTTGAACCATCCTTGCATACCTATTATGAATCCCACTAGGTCATAGTGAATTATTTCTTTGATATATTGTTGAATTCTACTGGCCAGTATTTTCTTCAGGATTTTTGTGTATATGTTCATGAGAGATATTGGCTTATAGTTTTCTATTTTGGTGGTGTTCTTTCTTGGCTTTGGTGTCTAGGATATGATTGCTTCATAGAATGAATCTGGGAGAATTCCATCTTTTTCTATTTTCTGAAATAGTTTATGTGGAATTGGTAACAGTTCTTCTCTGAATGTTTGATAATTTGTTGTTGTTGTTATGTGCCGCCGAGTCACTTGCGACTCATAGCAACCCTATATACAACAGCCCTAA
>NW_006399862.1:11645308-11652226 GCF_000299155.1 Elephantulus edwardii | reverse complement strand
AGGCGCTTCAGGTCCTCTTCAGTTTCAGCAAGCAGGGTTGTGTCATCTGCATAACGCAGATTGTTGATAAATCGTCCACCAATCTTGACCGCACTTTCCTTAGTTCGTTTGAACAGTCACTTGTAAAAGCATCTGGTCCAGGGCTTTTTATGACTGGAAGTTGTTTTATTACCTTTTCAATTTCTTTTTTTGTAATGGGTGTGTTCAGATGTTCAATTTCGATTTGTGCCAGTTTAGGTAGTATTTGTCCATTTCCTCTAGGTTTTCATATTTGTTTGGGTATAGTTTTTCCATAATAGTCTAATGTTAGCTTTTTTATTTTAGTTGTTTCTGTTGTTATGTTGCCTGATTCATCTCTTATTTGGATTATTTATATCTTCTTCTTCTTTTCTTTTGTGAGTTTTGCTAATGGTTTGTTGATTTTATTGATCTTTTCAAAGATCCAACTCCTAGTTTTGTTGATAGTTTCAATTGGTTTTTTTGGTTTTTTATTTCATTTATTTCTGCTCTAATTTTTATAATTTCAATTTTTTAAAGGGTGTCAGATTTTATTGTTGTTGTTTTTCAGTTTGTTGGAGATGTTGGGGTAGAGAATCAATGGTCAATTTTTTCTGTTTTTTGATGTGTTTGCTTATTGCTATAAATTGACCTTTGATTACTGCTTTGACTCTTTCCCAGAGGTTTTGGTAAGTGGTGTTTTCATTGTCATTTGTTTCAAGAAGCTTTTTAATTTCATTTTTCATTTCTTCTAGTACCCCCTCAGGAAGCAGGAGCGGCATCCACTTCCAAAATGGCTTGCCTCCGGAAACTCTATGTACGAACAGCGCTCAGGCTGTCCATTCATAGGGTCACTATGAGTTGTCTACGACTCGACAACACCAAACAACAACAACAACAACAACAACAGTACCCACTCATGTTCAAGCAAGATGTTGTTCAGCTTCCAAATGTATGGTTTTTTCTCCTTTATCTTCTTATTATTAATTTCTAATTTTTCAGCATTATGGTCTGAAAGGATGCTTTGTATTATTTCTATGTTTTTTAATTTATTTATGCTTGCCTTGTGACCTAGAATGTGATCTATTCTGGAGAATGTTCCATTCACATTGGAGAAGAAGGTATACCGTGCTTTTTTTGGGTGCATCAGTCTATAAACATCAATGAGGTCAAGTTGGTTTATTGTGTGGTTTAATTCTTCAGTATCTTTGTTGAGTTTCTTTCTCATACTTCTATCTTTTCTTGAGAGTGGAGTATTGAAGTCTCCAAGTACTATAGTAGTGTTGTCTATTTCCTTTTTCAGTTTTATTAATGTTTGTTTTATACATTTTGCAGGTCTTTAATTTGGTGCATAGATATTTATTTTTGTTATGTCCTCTTGTTCTATTGATCTTTTCAGCATTATGTAGTGACCTTCCTTGTCCTTTGTGATGGTTTTTACATTGACATTTATTTTATCAGAGATTAATATCGCTACTCCTGCTTTTTTTCTGGTTGCTATTTGCCTGGTATATTTCCCCCCACCCTTTTAGTTTTAGTCTTTATCTTCATTTTTCAGGTGTGTCTCTTGTAGACAATGTATTGATGGATTTTGTTTTTTTATCCAATCTGCTATTCTTTTTCTCTTCAGTGGTGCATTTAAACCATTTACATTCAGTCTGATTATTGAGAGGCAAGGTTTTATTTCTTTCATTGATTGAGTTATTTTTGGTTTAGTTACTAGTTACTTTGGTCCATGCTGCTTTCTGTGGCATGTCTGTAAGAAGGACATCTTTAAGTCTAAATCTTTCCTGCAACGCTGGTCTTGTCTTTACAAACTGTCTTAGGTCCTGTTTTTCTGGGAATATCTTGATCTCTCCTTCATATTTGATGGATCATTTTGCTGATTACAGTATTCTTGGTTGACAATAGTGTTCTTTGAGTGTTTGATATATGCCCTTCCACTCTCTTTTTGCTTTCATGGTTTCTGCAGAGAAATCAGCTCTTAATCTTATTTGTTCTCCCTTATAGATTACTTTTTGTTTCTCCCGTGCTGCTTTCAGGATTTTCTCCTTATCATTGGTTCTGACAAATTCAACTATGATATGTCTTGGTGTTTTTCTTTTGAGGTCTATTCTATATGGTGTTCTCTGAGCTTCTTGAATATATATTCTCTCATTCTTCATTATGCCTGGGAAGTTTTCCTCTAGTAATTATTCTACAACTTTTTCAGTACCTTTTCTTGCTTCTTCCTGTCTGGGATTCCAATGATGGGCATGTTATTTGTCTTGATGGTGTCCCACATTATTCTTAGGTTTTCTTCTTTTTCTTTCTTTTTTGAGTCTTTTTTTTTTACTCTAGCTGATCAGTGGTGACAATTCTGTCTTCTATTTCACTGGTTCTGTGTTCCATCTCTTCAACTCTGCTTGTGTTGACAGCATCTGAAACATTAAACCTCATATTTTGCATAGTGGTTTCTTATTTTTCCAGTGCTGCTAATGCCTCGTTTCTTTTCTCTACATTGTTCTGGATTTTTTTTTTTACCTCCTCCTCGTTTTTGTTTGTAGTATACTATAATTCTTCAAGTTTGTCTTTCATCCGTTGGAAATATTCAATCATTGTTCTTTTAAATTCTGTGTCAGAAAGTTCCATCAGATTTCTGGCTTCAGGAAATCCATTGATACTCTGTCACCTTTTGGGGGTGGCATCTTTGCGCTTGTGTAGTGTTGTGGTATAGCTTGCTTTCTTCTACACATCGATATGGTCTTGATCTGAAGACAGTGCTCTAGAGATCAGTTGGGCAGCTACCCCAGTTGTGTTTTTCTCTGAACTTCTGACTGCAGGGAAATGTCAGTTCAGAGCCTGTGAAAGCAGCCTCTTGTAGGGAAGACACGTTAAGGTGCTCCGGATTAAATGCAAGTTGATTGACCAGAGGTATAGGCACAGATGTGGAGCCAAATGGGGTGGGGCGGTGTGGGATGATCACAAGGGCAGGTCAGCCACCTGGGGGACCTCACTCAGACCTCAGCTGTCTGGGTGTGCTTACAATTGGGGGTCCCTATTCAAATACCAGCTGTCCATCTCCCACCCAGTGGTTTCCACTCAGCGGTCCCTGCCTAGTGGCACTTATGCAAGTGCCCTCTTGCAGCGGCTCTTGTCCAAGCAGTCAAAGTAAAATTCCCACCAACCCACTCACCTCTGGCTGGTCTGCAATGTCCACAAAATTCAGACAAATTACCACTGGCCTGCTCGTTCCTGGGCAGTCAGTGTGGCCCAAGAGAGCTCAGCCAAATTCCCACCAGTGGGCACCCTTAGGTACTCTTGCAAGTGGTGCCCAAGAAAACCCAGTCAGGATCCTACCGATCTTTCTCCTGCAAGCTCAGTCCCACAGCAGCTCATCCAATGGTTTTGGGTGATGGCTGGATGTGCTGTGTGGCTTTGTGTTCCTGTAGGTCGAAAAGGAATTGCTCCAACAAAAATTCTGATTCAAAATCCTACTGTCCATGGCTGTTGGTTTGTCTCTGTGAGGTGTGAATGACTCTCTGGTGGCCCTGGGGCACCTTGCGGGTGCAGCGCTGTGGTGCCGAGGCCACGGGTGCAGGAGTGCAAGGGTGCAGGACTGTGGCAGGGGTGGGAGCACGGGGGCACGGTGCTGTGGTGGGTTTGGGAGCACAGGGGCGGGTTTGGGGTGCAGGGGCTGGGCATCACTGGGAGTTTGGGGCTGCAGGTCTGTTTGCAGATGTCAGACTGCCGTGTCACTGGTTTGCACCTGTGTCGCTGGTTTGCACCCCCCTCAAGAACCTTTTTAAGTTCATTTTTTATTTCTTCTAGTATCCACTCATGTTCAGGCAAGGTGTTCTTCAGCTTCCAAATATATGGTTTTTTCTTATCTAATTTTGTTGCATTGAGAAAATGCTTTGTATTATTTTTATGTTTTTAAATTTATTGATGCTTGCCTTATGACCTAAAATGTGATCTATTATGAAGAATGTTTCATGCACATTGGAGCAGAAGGTATACTGTGGTTGTTTGGTTTTTGGGGTTTTTTTTTGTTTTGTTTTGGGTTTTTTGTGCATTAGCCTATAAATATCTATGAGATCAAGTTGGTTTATAGTGTGGTTTAATTCTTGAACATATTTTTGAGTTTTTTCTGGTAGTTCTATCTTTTCTTGAGATGGGTATATTGAAGTCTCCAACTACTATAGTAATGTTTTCTATTTCCTTTTTTCAGTTTTGTTAATGTTTGTTTTGTATATTTTGCATGTCTTTCATTTGGTGCATAGATATTTATTATTGTTATATCTTCTTGTTCTATTGACTCTAAGCATTATATAGTGACTTTTTTGTCTGTTGTGATGGTTTTTGCTTTGAAATTAATTTTGCCAGAGATTAATATCGCCACTTCTACTTTTTTCTTGTTGTCATTTGATTGGTATATTTTTTCCTCCATCCTTTTATTTTTAGTCTTTTTTCATCTTCCTTTTTCAGGTATGTCTCTCATAGATAGCATATTGATGGATTTTGGGTTTTTTCCAATCTTCTACTCTTTTTGTCTTCAGTGGTGCATTTAAACCATTCACACTGTGTGATTATTGAGAAGCAGGATTTTATTGTTATCATTTTGTTGAGTTCTTTTTGCTTTTGTTGTTAGTTACTTTGGTTCATCCTGCTTTCCCTGGCACCTTTGTAAGAAAGACATCTCTCAGTGTTTCCTGCAATGCTGGTCTTGTTTTTACAAACTCCCATAGGTTCTGTTTTTCTTGGAATATCGTGATCTCTCCTTCATATTTTATGAACAATTTTGGCATATAACAACACCAACAACAACAGCAGTATTCTTGGTTGACAGTTGTGTTCTTTGAGTGTTCAATATATATCATTCCAGTGTCTTCTTACTCGTATAGTTTCTCCTGAGTAATTGACATTTAATCTTGTATGTTCTCCTTTATAAGTTCCTCTTTGTTTCTTCCTCACTGCTTTCAGAATTCTCTCCTTATCTTTAGTTCTGGCAAATTTGACTATGATATGCCATGGTGTTTTCTTTAGGGGTCTATTCTATATGGTGTTCACTCAGCTTTTTGAATATGTATTATCTCATTCTTCATTATGCTGGGAAGTTTTCCTCTAGTAATTCTTCCACAACTTTTTCAGTGCCTGTACTTGCTTCTTCCTGTTCTGGGATTCTGATGATGCACATGTGATTTTTCTTGATGGTGTTGCATATTATTCTTAGGTTTTCTTCTTCTTTTTCCTTCTTTTTTTGATTCTGCCTTTTGGTCTAGCAGATCAGTGGTAATAATTCTATCCTCTATTTCACTGGTTCTGTGTTTCATCTGTTCAACTCTGCTCATGTGTCCCTACATATTATGGATGTGTTTTCTTCTTTTTCCATTGCCACTGTTGCCTCTTTTGTTTTATCTGCATTTTCTGAAATTTTTTTAAGCTCCTCATAGTTTTTGCTTGCAGTGTCCTATAAATCTTCAAGTTTTTCCTTTACCCATTAAAATGATTCATTTATTGTTTCTTTAAATTCTGTGTCAGAAAGTTCCATCAGACTTTCTGCCTTTAGGAAATCCATTGATATTGTGTCAAATTTTGGGGTTGACATCTTGCTTTCCACTTATGTAGGGTGTGAGATAGCCTGCTTCTTTTGTTACATTGCTGTGGTGTAGTTTTTCATGCCTGAGGTAAATATAGGTTCTTGATCTGAAGACAATATTCTAGAAATCAGTGGGACAGCTACCCCTCTTTTCTTTCTCTCTGAACTTCTGACTCAAGGAAAGGTTTAGTTCAGGGCCTTTGAGAGCAGCCTTTTTTAGCTAAGTCACATCAAGTTGATTGACTGGACGTGTAGTTATGGGTGTGGAGCCTAATGGGGGCAGAGCAGGAACGGGGGGTGGGACAGCCATGGGGGTCTGGTCAGCCACATGTAGGGACCTCACTCAGATTTTAGCTGTCTGGTTGTCCTCACGTGTGGGGTCCCTACTCAAATTCGAGCTGTCTATCTCCCATCCAGCTGCTTTTGCTCAGTGGTCCTTGCCCAACTGCCCTCCCCCAATTTCAGTGGTGCTTACAGAAACTCAGTCAAATTTCTACTGACCTGTTCACTCCTGGCAGGTCAACGGGGCCGAGAAAACGAATTCAAATTCTTACTGACCCGCTCACTCCTGGCCAGTCAGTGGGGCCCAAGAAAACTCAGTGAAATTCCTACTGACCCTGTTGCTCCTGGTTGGTCTCCCACAGTGACTACTGGTGGCTTCTGTGGAGGCCTGTGGCTTGCTGCTCCTGAGGTTCCCAAACTAATTCTTTTTTTTTAAAGTTCTGACTCAAATTCCTACTGTCCACATTGTGCCATGTTGATCTCTGTATTCTGCAACTGTCTCTCTTGTGGCCCATTTCTATGCAGCTTGCCACTCCTCCAGCCCCTTATACTGTTTCCTCCACTGCCACCATCTTCTAGATCTGAGCCTTAGGCTTTTAAAAAATATTTATATGAGAAATATTGTATGGTTCAAAAGCAAGAATGCAGTGCGTCTAGGATGTACCCTTTTCCCATACCTTTTCAGTACATATGTGGAATAGATTATTCAGGAGGTTGGACTTTATGAGACAGAATGTAGCAGCAGAATTGGAGGAAGATTCATCAACAACCTGAGTTATGCAGATGACACAACCCTGCTTTCCAAAACTGAGTAGGACCTGAAGCATTTGTGGGAGAAGTGCTCACTATTAATTGAAGTTCAACATCAAGAAAACAAAGATTTTCACCAATGGGCCAATTGGCAGCACAACATAGATGGAGCAGAGATTAATATTGTTAATAATTTCTGCTTGCTAAATTCCACACACAGGTTGGAAAGAATGCAGTGTTATCCGAGAGGCTGGGCTCTATGAGGAGAAGCGTGGTGTTAGGATTGGTGGACGATCTATCAACAATCTGCG
>NW_006399862.1:11622368-11644558 GCF_000299155.1 Elephantulus edwardii | reverse complement strand
CGCTATGAGTTGCAAACGACTCGATGGCACATAACAACAACAACAACAAATTCCACATGCAAAGAGCTAGAGTCAGAAAATAAAAAGGACCATACTTGCTCAGCATTTCTTAAGTTAAAGGAATTTAAGAACAAATTTGAGCCTCGAGTTGCAATGCTTAAGGATGCTTTGGGCAGAATATTGAATGATCCAGGAAGCATTGAAAGAAGATGGAAGAGTCACTGTACCAAAGGTAATTAGCTGACACAAAATAATTTCATGAAACAACATATAATCAGGAGCCTATGGTGATGAGGGAAGAAGTTCAGGTTGCTCTGAAAGAATGGGGAAAAAACAAGACCCCAGGAATTGAAAGCATACCAATTGACATCTTTCAAAAAAAGCAGATGGTGTCCTGTATGTGCTCATGAAGTTGTGCCAGGATATCTGGAAGACAGCCACTTGGCCAACTGACTCGAAAATACCTATATTTGTTCCCATTCCAAAGAAAGGTGATCCAACACAGTGTGGAAATTATGGAACAATATCATTAATAGCACATGCAAACAAGATCCTGCTGAAAATGATCCAAAAGCGACTGGAACAGCACATCAACATAGAACTGCCAGATGTGCAGGCTGGGTTTAGAAGAGGTCATGGTACTAGGGGTATTATAGCTAATGTTAGATGGATCTTGGCCGAAAGCAGAGAGTACCAGAAGAGTGTCTATCTGTGTTTCATTGATTATGTAAATGTATTTGACTGTGTGGATCACAACAGACTGTGGCTAACTCTGAGGAGAATGCGAATCCCAGAACACTTGATTGTGCTTGTGCGAAATCTGTACTTGGACCAGGAGGCAGTCATCAGAACAGAGCAAGAAATCATTGCATGGTTTAAAACCAAGAAGGATGTATATTGGAATGTGTTCTCTCTTCATACCCTTACAATCTATATACAGAACACATCATCCAGGAGACTGGACTTTATGAAGATGAATGTGGCATGAAGATTAGAGGAAGACTCATCAACAACCTGTGCTATGCAGATGCCACAATCCTGTTTGCTGAAACTGAGGACAACCTGAAACACTTGCTGCAGAAGATCAAGGACTGCAGCCTTCAAAATGGATTGAAGCCCAACATCAAGAAAACAAGATTCTCACCACTGGACTGATAGGCAGCATCATAGTAGATAATGAAGAGATTGATTGTTCACAGCTTTACTTTGCTTGACCCCACAATCAACACTCTTAGTACCAGCAGCCAGGAAATCAAAAGATGAATTTCTTTGGGAAAGTCTGCTGTCAGGGACATCTACAGAGTACTGAAGAGTAATGGTGTCTAGAGGGTGCCTGATACAGGTCATGATCTTCGCAATTATGTGCTATGCATCAGAAAACTGGAGAATGGCTAGGAATGATAGAAAGAGAATTGATGCTTTAGAGCTATGGTGCTGGAGGAGAGTATTAATGCAGGGACTGCTAAGAGAACAAACATGTTTGTCCTGGAGAGGATGAAACCAGGTTGTTCCTTGTGGGCAAGGAGTCTCAGATTCAGGGAAAACCCTGAATGAGATGGACTGACTCAGTGACTGGGGTATTGGGTGTAGAAGTGTCAGAGACAATAAGGTTGGCTCAGGACAGAGTAGATTTTAGAGCTGTTGTTCATAGGGTTGCTCTGAGTCGCAGGCAACTTGACAGCACATAACAACAACAGCAAGAACAAGTTCCACAATCAACATATTTGGCACCAGCAATCCAGAAATCAAAAGACAAATTGCATTGTCAAAGTCTGCTATCAGGGACCTCTCCAGAGTCAGTCTGGACACTAAAGTGTGCCTGACTCAGGCCATAGTATTTACAATTGCTTGCTATGCATCAGAGAGCTGGGCAATGACTAAGGGTGGCAGAAGAATTGATGCTTTTGAAAAGGTGGTCCTGGAGAAGAGTATTGAACATGCCATTGACTGCCAAGAGAACAAACAGATTCATCCTTGAGGGATTGAAACCAGGTTGCTTCTTGGAGGCGAGGATTGTGAAGCTCTGTCTAACATACTTTGGTCCTGTTACAAGCAGCAACCAGACCTTGGAGAGGGACATCACACTTGGGAGGGTTGAGGGACAGCACAGGAGAGGCAAACCCTGGATGAGACGGGATTTGTACAGTAATTGGGATGATAGGGTAGATGTGTCTGAAGCAGTTTGGTTGGCTCAGAATAGGGCAGAGTTCAGAGCTATTGTGTTCAGGGTCAATATGGGTTTTAGTTAACTTGATAGCATGTAACAACAACAACACCACTTATATGGGATTAAAGTGATAACAGCAACTTGAAAGATTAGATAGGCATCTTAGGGGATATTGATTTTATGTTAGTGGGGAACAACAACTCAGAAAAGAAACATGAGTTTGGCTACACAACTTGAAGAATATAATCACTGTCACTGAATTGTACATGCAGAAAGAGCTGAATTGGTTAATGCTTTTTGTGTATATTCTCAAAAACAACAACAATAACAACAACGTAATAATTTTAAAATAAGCTTACAAGGACAATGGGATAATGAATCAAGTTATTTTTCTGTTCTATTTCTCAGGCCTGTATATAAAATATAATGATTACACCTAAAACTAAAATAAATATTGTTGTTTGTACTTAATAAGTTGATTTTTTTAAAAAAAACCTATTTATCAACTTCAGAATCTTATAAAACCAATAAAATTTTATTTTGGAATAATTTTTTCAAAATGGTATTAATACTCATTATGCATAGTAGAAAAAAAGGGACAGAACTTTCTTTTTTCATTCTTTACTACTGAGTCCACATTTATTTGGATATTTTATAAAATCCACAAGAGGTTTTGATCTCATCACATACATCCATCCTTTAACACACACACACACACACACACACACACACACACACTATCTTACATCTACCTTAAAAATGAAATTAAAATGAGGAAAAACTAAAAATGAAAGAAAAGAGTAGCAGAGGCAAAATGTGGTTAAGAAACGAAGAGGAAGTGGAAGAAAAGTTTAGCTTGACATAGAGCAACCCTCTTGGTCAGAAGACGGAAAGGAAGGTTAGCTTACTAAGTCACCAGGAATACCAGCTCCTAGAAAGGATATCATACTTGGTAGAGTGTCATCTAATGTGAGGGTAACCTTCACTGAGATGGGTTGACTCAGTAGCCATGACAATGAATTCAAATACTTCAACCACAATCAAGATGGTGCAGGACCAGGAAATGTAATGTTCTTTTATTCACAGAGTAGTCATAAATGTCAACAGCAGCAAAGGGAGAGCCAGGGTCCTTAGGTAATACAAACAGTTAATGTATTTGGCTGTTATCTTCAAGGTTAGAAGTTCCAGTTTATCCAGAGGTAAATGGATGCAAAACCTGGCAAATTATGTCTGAAAAATTGAAAACCAAAGTTTTGCTCTCAGCAGGTCCATTCTAACTCACAGAGACTTGCTGTAACGCTTTACAGAAGACTGCCCATTCTTCTTTCACAGAGTATTGACATAGGATAGAGCAGGGTTAAGGGCTCTTGTAGATAGGGTTGCTATCAGTCGCAAGCGACTTGACTCGATGTTTTCAGTGAAGATTTACAGAGTAGCTTAGATTCCCATTCAACAATTTCTAGATAAGTTGTTCAGTGACAATTAGTTACATTCTTCATAAAGAATAATTATAAGGTTTTGATTGTTCTGTTTCCATTAATCTAGTTTCCTTTCCCCCTTATATCCTCATTATCATTTTAACATAACTGTTGTTTGCTTGACCTCATATATATGACAAGTGCATATTGATGCCTTTGAACTGTGGTGCTGGAGAAGAGTATTGAATATGCCATGGACTTCTAGGAGAGCAAACAGTTCAACCTAGAGAGGGTGAAACCAAGCTGTTCCTTGGAGACAAGGATTCTGAAGCTTCATCTGACATACTTGGGACATGTTGCAAGGAGGGACCAGTCCTTGGAGAGGAACACTTATGCTTAGGAGAGTGGAAGAACAGCGCACGAGAGGAAAATTCTTGATGAAACGTATTGACTCAGTGATTAGGGTAATGAGGGTAAGTGTGTCAGATACAATTTGGCTCAGAATAGAGAAGAGTTCAGAACTGTTGCACTTAGGGTCATTTTGAGTCATAGTGACTTGATGACACGTAAGAACAACAACAACATTTTACTTGCTGTTAAATACTGCGCAACAATTTTATGTTAAAGTAAGCAATTCCCATAGTGAATTGTACTGCTTACCTAAAGTCCACACCGTGCTTCTTTCCACTTCAAATCCACCAGAGGCTCTGTGGGAAAAAGTGAACAATGTCTGATTTATAGCCTCAGAAGCCCAATTGAAGGTCAGCTGTAAGTTGGTTCGACTCAATAGTGATGAGTTTAAAAAGAAATAAATGTCAAAATTGCATGAATATCAGGAGACTTAATATAAATAAATGTTAAGCCTTCAGTTGCTTCAGATCTGGTTCACTGGAAATCTTCTCAGGATTAACTCACCCTGAGCTATTAGAGGCATTATCTTGGGAATACTTGGGGGAATTTGGCTTTTTTTTTCCTTTCTCATCTCAGGAACATCTGTATTGGACTCTTGATTAGCAAAAACCCAAACCCAAACAAACAAAAAAGACCTGGGAACCAAGGAAACACATATTTGTGATAGAAATCAAAGTAGTTTGATGGGATGTAAAAAAATTTTATTGTTGTTGTTACAGTGTGAAGTAACCAAGTTTATATATTCTACAAACTGAGAGGACCACATTATTTAGAAATCTGTATATTGCTGTTTTGTGCCGTCAAGTCACCTGTGACTCATAGCTTTCCTATGTACTTATGGCAGCTTTGAAGCCTGCCCGGTCCAAGCCAGTCTTACTGACTCCGATGCACAAACTCCCATGGCCTTAGTTATTGTATCAATCCATCTCATCCAGGTTCTTCTTCTCGTGTGTAGTCCCTCCACCATTCCAAATATGATGTCCTTCTCCAAGGATTGGTCTCTCCTGGCCACATGCCCAAAGTATGTGAGATAGAGTTTCAAAATCCTAGCCTCCAAGACACTTGGTTTCACCCTCTCCAAGATAGACCTATTTGCTTTCTTTGTGGTCCATGGGATTATGTTCAACACTCTTCTTTAGCACCACAACTCAAAGGAATCAATTCTTCTATCATCCTTAGTTATTATCCAGTTTTCTGATGGATAGCAAGTGGATGACTGACATTATTGCTTCTCAGTATTCTGGGAAGTTCCCTGACAGCAGATTTACCTAAGGCAATTTTCCTTTTGATTTCCTGACTGCTGGTGCCAAAAGTATTGATTGTAGAGCTGAGCAAGCTGTTAACTGTTAACAACCTCAATCTCTTCTCTATCCATCATGGTGCTGCCAGTTGGCCCAGTGATGAAAACCTTTGTCTTCTTGATGTTGACCTTCACTCCATATTGAAGTCTTATGGTCCATGACCTTCTGCAGCAAGTGCTTCAGGTCCTCCTCAGTTTCAGCAAGCAGGGTTGTGTCATCTGCTAGATAATATGACTAGGAAGCACCTAGTAAAAGTTTATTAGATCAGCTTTACAAAAGTAAGTTTCATGGAATGCTAGTCCCATAAAATGCCTTAAAAAGAAAAGTTTTAAGGTCAGATAAGTTTAGAAGGCACTCTAATCCTCTCTTAGAGATTCACAAAGTACCAAGATGTTAAAGGCTTCTGAGTAATCTTATAGCAAAACAAACAGATAAGTTTGTTTGACCTATGTTTCTTAAGTAATCCTCAGAATTAGTGTTCTGGGAACACGCCTGGGGAAGCCTTACTAAATTATATCAAAGACCAAAAGTTACAATCTTTTCATCACTCAGGATCTCTTTGATTGTTTTTATCTTTTATTTCATGCTTTGAATATTTTTAAAAAACCCACAACAAGGCTTAACTCCCTAATAAGTATATTAAATGAGGCTATGTAAATACAACAATATTCACTGTTAGAGATAACTTGGACTATTAAACCGTTTTCCACCCTATATCCATTCTTTTATGTGTATTCAGATTGGCTGTAAGTGATTCCGGCAGAGGAATGGTTATAATATTACCAATAACCAATCCAAAATTTTAGCCAATATGAGCTAATCAAGTGTTGTCAATTTAAGTAGTAATTCTAACTCAAAGCAAAATCATAGAATGTTAAAATGAAAATAAAGAAATGAATAATCATTTGCCATTGAATAGTTTCTGACTCAAGAGAATCTCATGTGTTCCATAGGGAATTCTGGTTGTGCTGCTGACCCAAAGGTGGAGTGTCTGGTGGTTGGACTCCATCAGTGGCTCTTGGAGAGGAAGTTGAGGAATCCTCTCCTGCCAATTTACAGCCTCCAAAAATCCACTGGAGGATCAACTGTGAATTGGTTCCATCTCCATGACAATGAAAGTTGAGAGGGTTTTAAAGAATAGATTTGTCAGAAGCAGATTTCCAGATCTTGATTTTGAGTTGTTTCTGAAATGACTCACAGTTCTAACCTCTTGGCAGTTATGGTTTTTTATGTTATAGCTGTTGCATCAGGATTAGAGGTAGACTCATCTGCGTTATGCGGATGTCACAACCTTGCTTGCTGAAACTGAGGAGGACCTGAAGCGCTTGCTGCAGAAGGTCAAGGACTGCAGCCTTCAATATAGATTGAAACTCAACATCAAGAAAACAAAGATTCTTACCACTGGGCTGATTGTCCACATCATGATAGATGGTGAAGAGACTGAGATTGTTAACAGCTTCAACACTCTTGGTACCAGCAGCCAGGAAATTACAAGATGAATTGCATTGGGAAAGTCTGCTGTCAGAGGCCTCTCTAAAATATGAAGAGCAATGATGTCAGTCTGGAGACTTAATACAGGCCATGGTCTTTGCAATTATTTGCTATGCATCAAAAAGCTGGACAATTACTAGGGATGATAGGAGAATTGATGCCTTTGAGCTGTAGTGCTGGAGAAGACTTACTGAATATAACGTGGACTGCTAAGAGAACAAACAGTTTCTTCTTGGAGAGGGTGAAGCCAGGGTGCTCCTTGGAGACGAGGATTCTGAAGCTTTGTTTGACCGACTTTGGACATATTGCAAGGCGGATCAGTCGTTGGAGAGGGACATCATGCTTGGGAGGTTAGAGAGACAGCGAAAGTGAGTAAGACCCTGAATGAGATGGATTGATTCAGTGACTGCAGTAATGTGCGTAGACGTATCAGAGACAATAAGATTGGCACAGGAGAAAGCAGGGTTTTGAGCTGTCGTACATAGGGTTGCTATGAACACAGGCTACTCGATGGCACATAACAAAAACAACAACTGTTGTTATGGTACACCATCAAGTTGATGACAATCCTATAAACAATGAGTCTTGACAACCCTATGAACAGTAACTCTGAATCCTGCCCTATCCTATGCCATCCTCACCAACTCAGACACAGTTAAGCCCATTGTTATAGACACTGTGTCAGCCCATCTTGTTGAGAGTTTTCCCTCTCCTGTACTGACTGTCCACCCGTCCAAGAATGATGTTCCCTTCTAACAACATGCCCAACATTTCTGGGATGGAGTTTCACCATTCTTGCCACCAAGAGGCACCTGGGTTTTTCTTTCTTCTGGACTAATCTCTTTGTACTTTTGCCAGTCTATGGATATTCAGTACTCTTCTCCAGAACCATAATTCAGAGGCATCAATTGTTCTGTTAGTATCTGTCATTGTCCAACTTTCATATGCATAGCAAGTAATTGAAAAGACCATGGCTTGGATCAGGAACACCTTAATTTTTAATCTGACGTCGTTGCTCTTTAGTACTCTGGAGTGATCACTGACAGATTTTCCCAATGCAACTCATTTTTTAATTCCTTAACGGCTGGTACCAAGAATGTTGATTGTGAATTCAAGTGTATGTGTGTGTGTGTGTATTTCTTCTGAGAACTTGAAAATAATAAAAAAAGGCTTCAAAACAACAACAGATTGTTAAGTGTATAATATGTTTGAAAGCTACCACAATGAACTATTCTGTAAATGTCACCATGGTATTTGTATGGCCTACATTGATTTTTGTATTCAAGGCTTTATTAATCTAAAGATGACTTCATACTTGGTAACCCTCAAGACCACAAAAAGGAATACAAGTATCTATCCCTTGATTTAAAAAACATTTGCTTTGACCATTTCACTTTTATCAAAGACCTACATTAGTAGTTGTTTTATTAAATGAAAGAAACTTGAAGAGAGGTTTTGTTTTTACAAAAAAAGAGGGCGAAACGTAAAACTATCATTCAGCATCTGTTTTGCAGGAAACTGTTAAAGAGGCAGAGCACACCCCAAGTGGAAAGTAATATTCCCCAGGAAATACATTCAGCATTAGCTTTGAATTGTTGGTGGATGCTATATGTCAGCGTTATTTTAATTGTTATGTGTTATTTGTTATGATCTGGCAGGTAATATTTTTGGGTCTGGGAACATGAAAATGTTTTCCCTGATCAATTAATAATCATTATTTCTTTGCTTTTTGCTAATTTGACTTCATAAAAAGTTTCATAGAAACCCTCTGCTTTCTGATAGCATTAGCAACCTGTAATAGTTTATAAAAAGTATGAAATATAAACAAACTCTTTGATCTTTATCACCAAGAATTTCTAATACTTGCATGTGAGAAATGTAGAAGAATTATATATGTGCACCTGGTTTTATAGGTAATCAATTACTTTCAAATTAATTGTCTGAATTATCACAGCAAATTCATGAGTTTGTTATGAGTACAAAAGCATCACATTATGGATTTTTTTTAATTTTTGAGTTGAAAACATTAGAAACTGAACTTAAAATATCTCATGAAGAAGAGGAATTTATTGGAGAGCTCTTAGGTTGATTGGTTTACTTTCTCCTGGAATTCAAGGAAACACTGAATTTCTCAGACAGAGAAAGAACAGAAATATTACTGGGTTATGAATACTTAGAGGTGATAATATTTTCAAAGAGTGGAGTGGGTTGTTAGACTGCAAATGAAAGGTCAGAAGTTCGAATCTATCAATCAGTTGTATCTTCGGAGAAAGACAATCTCCTCCTGTTAGGATTTTTACAGTCTCAGAAATCCAATGTAGCATAACTGTAAGTCAGAATCTGTTTGACAGTCATAAGGCTTGGTTTTGTGTTTAGGATCTTGTCAAGAGTCTACTCTAGCTCATGTTCTTCCAGGGATGTTGGTTATATTATCTCTTATTTCAGCTTAACTTTCTTCACTTACTAGAAGATGTGCTGCCAAAAGTTCCTGAATCTAAATCTGGATCCACTATAGAAAGACAAGCTTAACTGGTACTGTAGAAAGAGCAAGAGCCATGTGGTCACATCTAACCTTTACTAACTTCACAAAGGGAAAATGTGTCTGTCAACAACAACACAAAACCAATTCCCATGAGGCCAGACACGTTCCCCACACCTCTTTCCATTCATCTCAACACCAATCTTACTACTTTACTAGGTCTAAAATCCAATAAGATAGCTCACAGACAACATAGAACCGTACTGTAGGCAGTCAAAAGGTTATGATCCAGGTTAGTAGCAGAATACAGTCAGAGCAGCTTCCAAAATGTGCATGCAGGCACCCCAGCCTTGAGCCTCACGGCTTTAGGCCAGTTACAAAGTTCTGAAGCCTCTCAATTATGGCTCCCCCCACTCGTGAGTCCTCCAACAAACTTAGACAAAAGGCATTTAGCTCTGGTTCAATGGCATTGTAGTCCCAAGTCCTCTCTGTTGCAGGTCAGGTCTCGGTTTTCTGCTATGGCTGTAGCTCCTGCAGGCCCTAGTCTGGCTGGTGTAAGAATCTCTGGTCCTGAAGAACTCATTACATTTTCTTGCTTCTTCTTTGCTGGTGGTGGGGTTTCTCCAATTCTGTACCTGGATCTGCTCAATTTAATTGAGACTAGCCAATGCTCTTGTAGAGCCACTCAACCTGTGGATAGACTATCACATCCTTTTTGCATATTCCTGCCCATCCACTTGGCAAAGTAAGTTAATGAATAGGGAAACCATTTTGAAAAATAAACCAGTTAACACTTCAGGTACTTTATCCCAAGGCCAGAAGACACAAAGCAGGGCAGTCCAGCTTTAGTTATGTGTTAATCTGTGAATGAATTAACAGCAGGCGGGAAGCAGGCCCTAAGGTATGTTTGATGTTGTTATCTTCCTGGAGTCACCTGGGATTCATAGTGACCCTCTGTACAGCAGCTCTGAACCCTGCCCTGTCTTCAGCCAGTCTCACTAATTCTGACACACCAACCCACATTGCCCCAGTCACTGTATCAATCCATCTCATCTGAGGTCTTCCTCTCCTGTGCTGTCCCTCCACCCTTCCAAGCATGATATCCTTCTTCAAGGATTGTTCCCTCCTGGCCACATACCCAAAGTATGTAAGACAGAGCTTCAAAATTCTGGCCTCCGAGGAGAAACATGGTTTCACTTTCTCCAAGTCAGACCTATTTATTTTCTTGGTAGTCTATGGTATGTTCAAGACTCTTCTCCAGGACCACAACTCAAAGGCATCAATTCTTTTTCTGTCATCCTTAGTCATTGTCCTCTGATGCATAGCAAATAATTGAGAAGACCATGGACTGAATTAGGTGCACCTCAGTCTCTGGACTGACATGGTTGTTTCTCAGTACTCCGGAAAAGTCTGCTTATCGTTATTATTATTCTGTGGCCAGAATGCAGGTGAGGGGAAGTTGAAATTGTAGGGACAAGGGAAGGAGGGAGTGACTTCTGAAAAAAGTTGTGTTGTGCAGGTAATTCTGTAAGTGCATAATTCATGTGTGACAATGATGGCCTGTCAGCAGAACCTGCAAATCCAGTAGTTGAGTTTATGTGAAACTCCATCAGAAGCATAATCACATATTAGTGGAAATTTCATGCATACTTATTTCTACATAATTATCTCTGGATATCTCTAGATTATCTCTATATAATTTTCTCTAGATAATAGCCTTTGATAGGGATTGAAGCTCAACATCAAGAAAACAAAGATTCTAACCACTGGGCCAATTTGCAGCATCATAATAGATGGTGAAGAGATTGAGATTGTTAACAGCTTTGGTTTGCTTGGCTCCACAATCAACACTCTTGGTATCAGGAGCCCGGAAATTAAAAGATGAATTGCAGTGGTAAAGTATGCTGTTTGAGACCTCTCTAAAGTACTGAAGAGCAACAGTGTCAGTCTGGAGACTACCATATGCCTGATCCAGGCCATAATCTTTGCAATTACTTGCTATGCATTAGAGAGCTGGACAATGATGAGGGATGATAAAAGAAGGATTGATGCCTTTGAGCTGTGGTACTGGAGAAGACCATTGATATACCATGGACTGCTAAGAGAAGAAACAGAGGGACCTCATGGTTGGGAAGGTGGAGGGACAGCACAAGAGAGGAAGACCCTGGATGAGATGGATTGACTCAGTGACTGGGGAGTGGCAGGTGACTCAGTAGCACATAACAACAACAACAACAACAACAACAATTATCTCTAAGGTGATATAATTAATCTCACACCCAAAATAAGGTAGCTCACAGTTCTTACAGGCTGGTGGGTGGGGTAACCTGGTTGGCTTTCTAAATAGAAGACTATTTAGAAAGGAATTACAAAGAGATAGCACAGGACTTGGAGAAAGGAAAGACATCTCTGGCTGAGTGATGGCTTTGTATTGCAATAGTGATGAGATAAGGAGAGGATTTTGGAAGGCCCTGAAATGCTGGCTATACATACTTTGAGCATGTTGTTAGGAAAGGTTGTTCTTATAGAGAGATCTCACACTTGGAAAGGTCAGCAAAAGCGAAGAAGATCCTTTACTAGGTGATTTGACACCATGACTATAGCAATGGGCTCAAGGGTGTCAGATATGAAGAAGATGGCACAGGCTAGGGCAGGATTCATATCTGTTGTTCGTTCATAGTGTTGGTAGGGGTTGTACACCACTAAATGGCATTGAAAAACAACCGCTGAAACTGTACTCTTTTCATGGTCTCTCTGCAGAGGAGGAGGGAGGGGGAAGGAAAGAAAGTGTGTCATGGAAGGTCATGGAAGTGTAATAATACCAGGAATGAAAGAGAGTAGTGAAAAGTGTAAGGGAGCTCTGGTGGCCTAGTGGCAAGAAGCTGCACTGCAGTCCTAAAGGCACATGGTTTCAATCCACCAGTTGTTCCACTGGAGAAGGAGGGGCAATCTCCTCCTGCGCCAGTTGGATCGGATTAGACAGTACACAACAAGAAAAGAAAAAGAGGAATTGTGTGGATCTAAGGCAGGTGTATAGTGTAGCAAGGCCTACACATCTATAAACGAGCAGGTAGAACCAGATTGTTTTAGAAACCTGGAAATATGTTTGAATTTCTTTAATATTTCTCTTTCATTTTTCTTGGTATTAATTTTGAGAGCAAGAGCTTGTTTCAGCTTTACTAAGAGAGAATACCACTTTATCCATCCCTCACAAACTCTTATCCCTTTTGGGACTGTGCTTTTGGGGAGGAGCTTGAGAGCCAAGAAGTTCATTGAAGTGGGGGAATCGGTAGTGCAAAGAACTAGGAAATTTGACTACTAAATTAAAGGTTCTGATTCACCCAGAGGCACCTCAGAAGTAAAGTCTCTAGTAGTGATCCACTTCAATCATCCACTGGAAAATAAATCACTGAAAACCCTTCAAAGCACTGGTCACTTGGGTTGGTATCATTCAGGGGGGGAATTCATGGTAACTCAATGTGTTAACTCTCTTAGTGGGCAGAATGGCCTGGCCTTACTTCATTCCCAGGCAGTACCAAACACTGTGTGTGTTATGTGAGACCTAACCTATGCTCTCCTACTCCCCAGGGCTCTTCTTAGCTTCTCCTGTCTCTCATTGGCCATAGTGGAGACCCTCTGCTCAGCTCCATAGCAAGCATATGCCCCACTATCACTGTGATTTGGTGGGTAATGGGAGGTAACGGTGATAAGTTAACAAGTTGTGTGACAGTGCCGCTGACTTGTCAGCCCCTCCCCTTTAAGGTGCCTGTACTCCTGCCACTCATGGGACCCTTAGGTCATTTTGGTGTCACCATCTTGGATGATCGTCAGAGGGTGTGGAATGCACTTTACCCCTACCCATATTTCCTAGCGCGTTGCTGACACACACACAGTGCTATTTTACCACATGTGGAGTCACCATCTATCTACTGGAAGTTAACAGGTTTTTATCTTTATGATAAAAATCAGTCATTGCTATGCAACTGGAACCAACTCGTATCTGATCCTCTAGTAGGATTTCAGGGCCCATAAATCACAATAAGGGAGATGACCTATTTTTTCCCCCCTACAGAATAACTGGTAGATTTGAACCACCCGCTTTTGGGTTGGCAGTACACTCCTTATTTACGTAGCTACCAGAGCTGCCTCTATAATGAAAGCTAGCTCTATAAAATTTTATAAAATAAAATAAAAAAATTCTAAGTGACAGGAGACCTTCCCCCGTTTGTGTTGATAATGCTGGTTATGGACTGTGGTGCTAAAGCTATTGCAACCAAATTTCTTCACACAAAGATCACACATTCAAATATCTTCTGAAATCCTGGTGGCTGTTGCTGTACACAGCCCTATACTTGGTAAACAAAACTGAGGAGAAGACATTAATTTCCCAAATATCAATGGTTTGGAATAATTCAATATTGAGGGCCCTCATTTTGCTAAATCTTAAAATCCAGTATGGTTAGATGTGTAGGTATGAGAGAGAAAGGCAGTTCCAAATTAACTGAACAACTTGTACTTGGAGCTTGTGTGTGCATATTAAGGAACATAAGTAAGGAGCAGGTGAGTTTGATTGGTGTTCAAGAAACACACAGAAAAGTATAAAAAGAATATCTTGGGAAAGTTTTGCATAGTCTTGATTGCCAAGGGAAAGAATTTGACTTTGCTTAGATGACAATTAAGAATGTTGAATACGGGGGTGAAGTATTTGCAGGAGAATGAAATTGGTAGGACAACAAAGAGTGGCTTGCGAGGAAAAGCATGGAAATAAGGAATTCATTTAAGAAGTTTTGAAAGTTTTCCCATTTTTTTTTCCCCTTCCTCACCTCCCTGAATATTTATTGAGCTTCTGTTCCTGTCAGGCACTGTACAGTGTAAAGCAAAGTAAAATAGTGACCGTGCCAGGGAGCACACCACTCTGGAGGGAGATGCATGGTGAATGGAATGTAAGCAAATGCTTGTGAAGGGGTTCTCAGCATTTTCTTCTTAGGCCTGAGGCCTGACTCCCCTGAGGCTTGGACACAGAACTAAGAGTTTTGGCAGGGTAGTTCATAGAGTAGTTTCTCAGTTTTTCAGTGACTTTCCATCTGGGCTCTACCTCTAATATTACAGCTACTAGTGTTTTTCTATTGTTCATAGCCTGTAACTTCAGAAGTGGATGATCATTTCTGCTTCCTGGTCTTTCTAAATCTGGGAGCTCTGCTGAATCCTGTCCACCATGGGTGACCCTGCTGGCATTTGAAACACTGGTACCTTCACTTCCAGAATCACAGACAAGTGTTATATTGATAAAAACAAACACTAAGCAAACAAGCATAAAGGCATCTAAGCTGTCAAGTAAGTAGCAACATGGAAATCACTCCCCTGATTCTGAGAACTGATAGGTGTTTTCCTTCTACCAGCAGAGTATCATGGCATAGGACAGTCTTCTCTGGTTCTACCACCAGAAAGGTCCAGTCCCTCCCTCTGCCTCCTAATGGCTCCTCCTTTGGAGGTCTTGAAGTTGAGAGGCCAGAAGGACCAGTGGAGACAGGCAGGCCCTGGATGGGGCCCAGTGGTGCTGACTGCTCCTTTGGGGGCCTTGGGCGAAAAGACCAGAAAGCCCAGTGGTTCAAATCTGTCGGTGGCTCCATGGTCTATCTCCTCCCTTGCAATTTAATACCTATGAAAACCTGCTGAAGGGCCAGCTATGAGTCAGTTCTAACTCAATAACAACAACAGAGTGGTACATAGTGCCTTTATACCTTGCTCATACATCTTCTAAAAATAAAAGGAGATAAACAATCACAGTTGATACACAGTAGATAATAATCACAGTAGAATCTGTCTGACTCTTCAGATCTACAGGAAGAGAATCAGCCTTAGGCTGACTCAGGGGTAGCCCAGAGCTGAGGACAATTATTCCTGCACCCCATTAACTCAATGCTGAGGACCTGAGGGTGAACTCAAAGCATGGAACTGGACTTGGACCTGCAACCAGAACACCATATTTTCTTATCTTTAATTTCTTTAAAGCTGGTATTTACTTTTTCTCTTACAAAAACCAAGCCAAAAGTGTAGTGCCTGTTTTATGAAGGAAATGTTCCTCTTTGGAGAGCTGCATGCCCTATAAAAGCCTTCCTGAAGAGATGGATGAGCAGCATGCCCACCCCAAGATTATGCAGAGTACTGTGGCTAGGAGTGAACAGGGGTCATTCATTCACCCACAAAGACTTAGTACTAGCTCCTGAACATGGTTTCTGGGAATTCAGACAATCTGATTGCCTTTTATAACATGGTAAATTACATACTCCAAGGGCTCATAAAAAGTAATCCAGACACATGCTACCAAGCTGATAGAATGAAATAAAGAGCATAGGTTCCTCTCTAAGTCTTGGATAGGGCCACTGTGTATAATTCTACAAAGTCCAGATCAGGAAGTGGTGCTCACTGCGTTTCCTTGTTCAAACTGAGTGTACCCCACTTGCCATAGATAGGAATATCTGAAAAGAGGGTCGAATTAAACTGCCTTTCAAGACATTTCTAGAGCATTCCCCTAATTCTCTCTTTCTACAAAGGCCCTCATTTCAATTTAATGAAACAATTACTTGGAAATTAAGAAGGCAAAACTAAAACTTATTGTTTATAGAGCCCTAACTGAGCTATATCTGATACTCTATGGGGCTTTCTGAAGCTATAAGTCGCTTGGGAGATTGATTACCCATCTTCCTCCCTTGGAGAAGTTGGTAAACTCAAAACTCCAGAGACACATAGCCTTTGGGTTAACACAGCGGTCTGTGGACTAGGCCACCAGAGCGCCCTGAAAAATAATAATAGCTACTATTTAAAAATAAAAACACCATTTTCTTTGAGTTGTTTTTGACTCCTGGTGACCTCTTGTGTGTGAGAGTGAAATGGCTACGGGGAGTTTACCCCTTGATCATGCATTTCACCTTGAAAATGTGCTCCTTTGAAATTTCAAGGAGCCCTGGTGGTGTAGTGCCTAATTTATGGGACAGTTAAGCTAACCACTTGTGAGAAAAAGATGTGTAAAAGATGGACAATCACCTCTTCTAAAGATTTATAGCTTCATACAGCTGTAGGAGAGTTGCTATGAGTTTTAATCAATTCTGTGACAGTGGATATTTTGGGTTTCAGTTTTCTTTCTGTATGAGGTCTTTAAGGACCAATTTTTCAGAACTAGATTTAAAGGCGTTTCTTTGAAAGAAGTTCTGGGTAGTGGCAAACCTCCAGTCTTTTTTTTTTTTTAAATTGTTTTTGGACAATGACTAAGGATGACAGAAGAATTGATGGCTTCAAGTTGTGGTGCTGGAGAAGAATCTTGAACATATCATGGACTTCCAGGAAAATAAATAGGTCTGTCTTGCAGAGAGTGAAAACAAGTTTCTCCTTGGAGGCTAGGATTTTGAAGTTCTGTCTCACATACTTTGGCCATGTGGCCAGGAGGGACCAGTCCTTGGAAAAGGACATCATGCTTGGAAGGGTAGAAGGACAACATGGAAGAGGAAGAACCCAGAAACGATGGATTGATATAGTACCTGGGACAATGGGGGTTGAGGTTTTGGAGTAAGTGAGACTGGCTCAGGACAGGGGAGGGTTCAGAACAGCTATACATAGGGTCTCTATACATTGCAGGTGAATCAATGGCACATAACAACAAAAACAACAAAATTGTTTTTATTGGGAAACATTACTACACCCAGGATATGTCTATTCTAATCTTCCTGGGATGCTTCTGTGATTTTTTTCCCCCTTCTTTTTCTTCCTTTTTAAAAAAATTACTTACTTTAATGAACGTTTACAGAGACTCTGAATGTCCATTCATTCCTTATTGCATTTTTCTACCTGCCCAGTCCTTCTCCCCAGTTCGCTCTTCTCTTTGAAAAGTAAAAGAAAAATTCTTTCATTGTTATACAATCTCTACCCCTCCACCTTGAGTCCACTCTACTATGCAGCCTTGGTTCTGGACTCTTGTCATGACAACAAAACTAATCATATATTCTTTTAAACAGTTCTCGCCCTCATCTTTTTCAATGCAGTATGCATTATTTATTCCCTCTTTCTCAGTCTCCCCCCAACCCCGATGTCAGTCCCATTTTACAACAGTGGCATTATGCAATATATGTCCTTTTGTGACTGAGATATTTCACTCAGCAAAATGTCCTCCAGGGTCATCCATTTGTATAATATTTCATGAGTTCTTTGTTTTTCAGTGCAGCATGGTATTCCATTGTGTGAATATACCAGAGCTTCTCTATCCATTCGTTTGTTGATGGGCACTTAGGTTCTTTCCAACTCTTTGCTATTGTGAACAAAGCAGCAATAAACATGAGTGTGCATATATCTTCTTGGGTGGCAGTTATGATTTCTTTAGGATATATTCCTAGTAGTGGACCTGCTGGGTCAAATGGTATTTCTATTTGAACCTTTTTGAGAAGGTGCCATGCAGGCTTCCATAGTAGTTGCACCATTTTACATGCCCACCAACGGTGATTAAGGATTCCAGTTTCTCCGCAACCTCACGAGCATTTGACATTTTCTGCGCTGTTAAATTTTCCTGTTGTTACTGGGGTGAGATGATATCTCATAGTTGCTTTAATTTGCATCTCTCTTAGAGCTAGGGATTTTGATGTGTTTGTTTGCCATCTGAATGCTTTCTTTGGTGAAGTGTCTGTTCATATCCTGTGCCCATTTTTCAATTGGGTTATTTACCTTTATCTTGTTGTGGTGCTTGAGTATTTTATAAATTCTAGATATAAGTCCCTTATCTGTCATGTCATTACCAAATATTTTTGCCCAGTCTGTGGCTTCCCTTTGTACCCTGTTGGAGAAGTTTTTAGATGTACATAAGGATTTGATTCTTAGAAGGTCCCATTCATCTATTTTACCCTCTCTTGGTGGTAGATTTTTTCAGGATGCTTGGTAGACTGTTTATGTGTGGTTTAGGACTTCTAGCGTTCTTCCAAGCATTTCTTTAATGAAATGTATAGTCCTTGGTTTTAGTCTTAGGTCCATGATCCATTTTGAGTTGGTTTTTGTGTATGGAGTGAGGTGTGGATTTTGCTTGAGTTTTCTACAGATAATATTCCAATTTTGCCAACACCATTTGGTAAAAAGGCTGTCATTTCCCCACTTAACTGATTTCATCTCTTTGCCAAAAATCAATTGACAATAGGTAGATGGACTGATTTCTGGATTCTCTATTTTATTCCACTGATCTATGTATCTGCCATGGTAGCAGGACTATGCTGTCTTGACCACAACGGCAGTCTTTTTCTTCTTCTGTGATTCGTTTCTTCTTTCTGTGATTTTCTTCTTCTTCTTCTTGTTAGCCTCCTCAGGTCTGCTGCTGATGGGCTCCTCCTTGGAGAACTTCTTTTTCGTTTGGGACACTGCAGCCTCTTCCTGGTCTTCTGGTCCTCTTTGGAGGGAGAATTCTTCCTCTTAGGGACTCTTGCATTTACAGTTATTTCTTCAAAGTCACTATTGACCAATATCTTGGACAGAGATTTCTTTTTCTTGTTGACATTACCAAGAAGCTGAAGAAAAGGAGAAGAAGTGCTTGAAGGAGAAGAAACAACTAGCTGCACTTGCATCTTCAGAAAACAATGGCAGGCTTGAAGATTAATAATGTGAGGAGACAGAGAAGACACCCAAAAAGAAGAAAAAGAAAAAGACCCAGGATGCCCCAAAGGAGAACGGAATCAAACGTCCATCTCTGCTCTCCATAAACCCAAGAAACTCTCCGACCTTTTGACTTATTAGCATCTGTGTGTGCTAACTTGTCTGTACCATGCAGGGGCAGATACTATTTACAGAGGAGTTGAGATCTGCCAGTTGTTCTCATGTTGTTTCAGTTTGATTCTTAGCATTGTGTTTTGTGTGTGAAGAAAGTTATTCCCTGAGAATTAGGAAAAAAACCCCACGTTGTAAGTTCATTCAGAAATGAGAGCATTTGTATTCAAAGATAGATCTATAGGCGTATGCTGCCCACACGGATATGAACTCTACCCTATTCATAGCAACTTCTACCTCATTTTTACTCATTGTAAGATGTAGGGGGAAATAAAATGTAGTTTCCACACTAACATATGTTTTTAGTTAAAGAGAAAGACCTAATTTTCTCCTTTCTTTGCTGAAAGCAGAGAGTACCAGAGGAATATCTGTGTTACATTGATTATGCAAAGGCATTTGACTGTGTGGATTACAACAAACTGTGGCTAACTCTAAGAGGAATGGGAATTCCAGACACTTGATTGAGCTAATGCGAACCCTATACTTGGACCAGGAGACAGTCATCAGAACAGAGCAAGGAAACACTGTATGGTTCAAAATTGGGAAGAGTGCATGCCAGGGATGTGTCCTATCCCCATACCTTTTCAGTCTATATGCAGAACAGATTATCTTGGAGGCTGGGCTGTATGAGGAGAATTGTGGCATCAGGATTGGAGGAAGATTCATCAACAATATGTGTTATGCAGATGACACACCCTACTTGCTGAAACTGAGGAGGATCTGAAGCATCCCTAATCATTGTCCAGCTCTCTGATGCATAACAAGTAATTGCAAAGACTATGGCTTGGGTCAGGCACACCTTAGTCTCTAGACTGACTTTGTTGCTCTTCAGTAGTCTGGAGAGGTCCCTGACAGCAGATTTTTCCCAATGCAATTTGTCTTTTGATTTCCTGGCTGCTGGTCCCCAGAGTGTTGATTGTGGAACCAAGAAAGCAGAAGCTGTTAACAACCTTGATTTCTTCTCCATTTGTCATAATGCTGTCAGCTGGCCCTGTAATGAGAATTTTTTTGTTTTCTTGATGTTGAGCTTCAATACATATTGAAGACTGCAGTCCTTGATTTTCTACAGCAAATGCTTCAGATCTTCCTCAGTTTCAGCGAGCAAGGTTGTGTCATTTGCATAATGCAGGTTATTGATGAGTGTTCTTCCAATCCTGCTGCCACATTCTTCTTCATGAAGTCAAACTTCCCAGATGATCTCTTCTGCTTATAGATTGAAAAGGTTTGGAGATAGATTGTATCTCTGGTGTACACTATTCCTGATCTTGCACTATGCAGTGTTTCCCTGCTCTGTTCTGATGACTGCTTCCTGGTCCAAGTATAAGTTTCACATGAGCACAATGGTTATGGGATTCCTATTCTTACAAGATTAGCCTTAATTTATTGTGATCTACACAGTCAAATGCCTTTGAATAACCAATGAAACACAGATAGACATTCTTCTGGTATTCTCTGCTTTCAGCTAAAATTTATCTAACATTCACTATAATTTTCCTAGTGCCACAGCCTCTTCTAAACCTAACCTGCACATCTGGCAGTTCTTGGTTGTTATTGTTAAATGTAATCAAGTTGACTATGACTGATAGCAATCTTATGAATAACAGATGGAAGCTTTGCCCTATCCTATGCCAGTCTCAAAATCTATACCATACCATACCATACCATACCATACCATACCATACCATACCATACCATACCATTGTAACAGTTACTGTGTCAATCCATTTCATTGAATATCTCCATCTTACTGACCTACTTTTCCCACTATAATTTTTTTTTACTCAAAAGACTAGTTCCTCCTTATAACATCCCCAAGAATTCCAAGGCTATAAATCCTTATGTGCATAGAATGTCCAATTTCCTCTCAAGGACCAGTTGGTTGATTCCAGTTTCAGTCCTTTCCATTAGTAGTAAACTAAGTTACCAGAGCTCCTGTGATTTACATTATTAACTATCCAGTTTGTGGTGGACCACAAACACTTGTATTTACATGCTTCCATCTAACTGTGTAGGGAGCTCTGGTGGCTTAGTGGTAAAGAATAATGTTGCTAATACAAAGGTATATGGTTCAAATTCACCAGCTACTCTATCAGAGAAAGATAAGCAAACTCCTCTTGCATGATTAAGTGCTTCTGAAAACTGAAGAGTAAGCTATGGGTCAGTTCTGACTCCATGGTACCTAACAATAACACCACTACCCAACTATGTATTGAGACTTAGAAAGACCATAATTAGAAAATCCCACAAATAATTAACTTTATTATAGACTTGAAGATCCATTCCAAAAGAGATTGTATTCATAACCTATGGATTTTCTTTCTGAATCATGGGCATCAAAAGGATTAATAAAGGTTGAGGAAAACAAACACCAATGAACATTAGTAGAACTATTAGATCATATATTCAAACATTTACTTTCATCTTGGGTAAAACAAAACTCAAACATTGGTTTGTTGTGAGGTTTATAAAGAAAATACACACTGCATTTTTCTGACAAATTGTTTTTTCACTTTACTTTTATTCTGATTTAGATCTTTCCCATATTTTTCTATTTTCCGTTGCATAGTGGAGTTGAATGTGAATTAAGGAACATAGGGTTCTTTCATAAATCAGTAAGTTGTGTGTGTCATTTGGCCATTTTGTCCTGATTTCTCCATGTGGAAAAGGAATTCTGAAGTGAGGGTGTCCAGGAAGGTGCTCACAGAACCATTCACAAGAGCTGGATGGTGGAAATCTAGACCTTTCTACTTCCACTGTTTTACTTTTATTGGGCTTAAACGTAAAATTCTGACTTTTTGTTTTGCTTTTTATTAAAGGAGTTTTGTTGGAGAAAAAACTACAGTAAAAATTTAAAATTCCTTGTTCTGGTTGTCTATTGCAATGTAAAAATCCATCTCAAAATTCAATGGTTTGGTCTTTCGGCTTTCGGCTCGAGGAGACCTTGGTGCAACTTTCTTCGGTCGTCCCGCATCGGGTTCATCCGACACCAGCCGCCTCCGCCATGCCGCCCAAGTTCGACCCCAACGAGATTAAAGTCGTGTACCTGAGGTGTACCGGTGGGGAAGTCGGTGCCACTTCCGCTCTGGCCCCCAAGATCGGCCCCCTGGGTCTGTCTCCAAAAAAGGTTGGTG
>NW_006399862.1:11619809-11622068 GCF_000299155.1 Elephantulus edwardii | reverse complement strand
ACATCATAGAAGACATCAACAGTGGTGCTGTGGAATGCCCAGCTAGCTAAGGAACTACAGATGAAAATATTTCAAAAAAGGATTATTTGTTAACCAATGGGGGGAAAAAAAAATCAATGGTTTAAGACAACAGGCTTTTATTATTTGTTGAAGTTCTGTGGTTTGGCTGGGCCCCAGCTGGGTAGTGATAATTGCACAACATGGTGAGTTTAATTAATGTCACTTAAAAATTGGTGCAACAATGAATGAATGGAATCCCAAAATCTCTGTAGATGTTCATTGAAATGAAAAATAAACAACCTAAATTAAGAAAAAAATTAAAAAAAATTGGTCAAAATGCAACTCTTTTGTCATAGATATCTTAGCATAATAACATGAAAAGAAATTTTCTCATGCTCTTTTTTTATGTCCTCATGTTCTTTTTGGTAAGCTACCTTCTTCTTGCTCTACGAGCTCCAACCCATATCATGTCCAGATAACCATTGATCTACTTTCTGTTAACATAGATTAGATAGCATTTTCTAGTTTTATATAAATGGAGTCACAAATGAATTACTCTTTCAGTCTTGCTTTGTCCCCCCTTCATTTCTTGTTGTGTACTGTAGAATCAGATCCAACTGGCACAAGAGGAGATTGCCTCTCCTTTTCCAGCAGAGCATCTGTGGATTCGAACCACACACCTTTGGGATTGCAGTTCAGCTTTTTGCCACTAGACCACCAGAGCTCCCTATATCTTGCTTCTTTTATGCAGAATAATTATTTAATGAGTCCCTTGCATTGTTGCATGTGCCAATAGTTTATTTCTTTTCATTGCTTAGTGCTCTGTTATATGAAAATACTATAGTTTGTTTATCCTTCCTTCTACTGATGGGCATTTCAGTTGTTTCCAGTTTTTGTAGATAATCACACGAACAATTTTCATGTCTTTCACTTCTTTTGGTATTTACAGAGGAGCAGGATGGCTGGGCCAATGGGAAAAATACATTTAATTTTTTATAAAATTGGCAGATAATTTTCCAAAGTGTTTATAAAATTTTACATTCCAACAAGTAATGTATTGGAGTTTTAGTTCTTCTATTTCCTAGCCAAGAATTGAATCTATGTATTGTTGTTTGCTGTCGAGTTGGAGTATGTGTGTGTGTGTATATACACACACACACATACACACGCACACACGCACACACACACACACACACACACACACACACTTAACTTTTTACAAAATTGCTAGACAATTTTCCAAATTGTTAGTATACTTTTACATTCCTATAAGTAATATATGAATGTTTCAGTTGTTCTATGTCCTAGCCAAGAATTGAATATA
This sequence comes from Elephantulus edwardii, assembly GCF_000299155.1. Lineage (NCBI taxonomy): Eukaryota > Metazoa > Chordata > Mammalia > Macroscelidea > Macroscelididae > Elephantulus > Elephantulus edwardii. Next base: position 11,620,744 of record NW_006399862.1, on the reverse strand, counting down.
TTAGTATATTTAATTTTAGCTATTCTGGTGTGGTTATGTGCCATCAAGTTGACTATGACCCATAGAAATGCTTTGAACAGCAGATCAGATCTGCACCAGCCTTATCCAGTGCTATCCTTGTAATTTCTGATATACTTGAGCATATTGTTACAGTCACTCTGTCAATCAACTTTGTTGAAAGTCTTCCTGTCTTAAACTGACCTTCCATCTTTCCAAGTATGATGTACTTCTCCAAGGACCAGTCCCTCCTAACACCATGCCCAAAGTATGTGAGATGAAGTTTCACTATTCCTGCTTTAAAGGAGTACATTGGCTACACTTTCTCCAAGACATATTTGTTCAGTCTCTTGGCAGTCCATGGGATAATCAGTCTTTTTCAACACCACAACTAAAAGGCATGATTATTCTTCTATCATGTCATCCATATTTACTCTTCAACTCTGACATTTATACCAAGTAATTGAGAAGACTATGACTTGGATCAGGTGTACCTTTAAACTGATGTCAATGATCTTTAGCACTTTGGAGAGCTTCTTGACTTTACGTTTTCCCAAATGCAAAAAAGCCTGTGATTGATTGAGTGAAAGAGTGTTGATTGTGGATTCAAGTAAAATGAAATAATTGATAAGTTCAGTCTTTTCTCTAGCTATTGTGATGTTGTCTATCAGGTCAGTGGTGAGGACTTTTTTAAAATTTTGAGATGTAATTTGTATTGAAGATTGTGTTCTTTGATTAATACTGTAAGTCATCCTTGCTTTCAACAAGCACGACAATGTTATTTGTATAACACAAGTTGTTGATGAGTTTTTCTCTGATTCTAAAGTCACATTCTTCTTTAATAGTCCAGTTTTTCAAATTATTTGCTCAGCACACAGATTGAATAGGTTGGGAGAAAGTTTACAGCCCTGATGTACACCTTGCTTGATTTTAAACTA
>NW_006399862.1:11602985-11616019 GCF_000299155.1 Elephantulus edwardii | reverse complement strand
GGGAAACTCTATGTACGAACAGTGTTCAGGCCATTCGTTCATAGGGTCGCTATGAGTCGTCTATGACTTGACAGCACCTAACAACAATAATAACAATGCTTCCTGGATCATTAACTATTGTACTGGGTCTGAAAATCAAACTCCTAAACTCAATCTTTGGGAAATGTTTCAAATGGTTTTGTGTATTTGAAAGTTCTTTTTATTGCCTTTATTTTTGAAAGATGTTTGCTCTGACAATGTATACTGACTATATTTTTTTTCATTATTGTAAAGATATTGCCCAATGACTCCTAGAGCTTGTTATTTCCAGAAAGAAATCTGTCGTCTTTGTTTTTGTTTTTCTAAAGATAATATGTCTTTCTAACCCCCTCTGGCTGATTTTATATATGTTTTTGTTGTGTACCATAGGGATGTGTCCTGTCTCCATACCTATTCAACCTGTAGGCAGAACAGATCATCCGGGAGGGTGGGCTTTGTGAGGAGAAATGCAGCATCAGGATTGGTGGAAGATCTATCAGCAATCTGCATTATGCAGATGACACAACCCTGCTTGCTGAAACTGAGGAGGACCTGAAATGCTTGCTGCTGAGGGTCAGAGACTGCAGCCTTTGATATGGATTGAGGCTCAATTTCAAGAAGTCAAAGATTTTCACCACTGGACCAATTGGCAACATCAGCAGGATGGATGGTGAAGAGATTGAGATTATTCACAGCTTTAGTCTGCTTGGCTCCACAATCAATACTCTTGGCACCAGTAGCCAGGAAATTAAAAGATGTATTGCGATGGGAAGTCTGCTGTTAGGGACCTCTCTAAAGTACTGAAAAGCAACAGTGTGTCTCTGGAGACTAAGGTGCGTCTGGTACAGGCCATGGTCTTTGCAATCACTTGTTATGCGTCAGAGAGCTGGACAATGACCAAGGTGGATAGAAAGAGAATTGATGCTTTTGAGCTTTGGTGCTTTAGAAGAGTGCTGAGGGTACCATGGGCTGCTAAGAAAACAAACAGATTCATCTTGAAGAGGGTTAAACCAGGTTGCTCCTTGGAGGCAAGGATTCTGAGACTTTGTCTGACATACTTTGGTCATGTTGTAAGGAAAGACCGGTCCTTGGAGAAGGACATCATGCTTGGGAGGGTGGAGGGCAGGCGCAGGAGTGGAAGGCCCTCTGTGAGGTGGATTGATTCTGTGACTGGGGCAATCGGGATGAGTGTGTCGGACACAATGAGATTGGCACAGGAAAGAGCAGAGTATAGAGATGTTATACATAGGGTCGCTATTAGTTGCAAGCGACTTGACGGCACATAACAACAACAACAACCGTAGAGTTGGAATCAACCCATAGCTGACCATCTGGTGGGTTTTCAGAGGCAATTAATCACATGGGAGAAGATTGCCCATCTTTCTCCCGTGGATGGCTGGTGACCTTGAACCATGTGCCTTTGGTACCCTCTGGCTGTTTTTAAAACTTCCTTGACATCAGTGATTTTAAATAATTTGATTATGATGTAAGAATTTTTAAAAAACAATTTAAAAAATTTGAATATTTTGTTTTTCTTATTTTTCTTTGGATCTGTCTAGACATAATTACTTTTTTTTCTTACACTTCTTTCCATTGGGCACTCTGCTGCTGGCTGCCATCAAGTTGATTTCCTGCTCAGAGTTGATACCATATGTGCAAAGCAAACCTAGGGTGTCCAAGGCTCTAACCTTTAGGAACAAGGTGTCTCTGGGTGGCTTTGAACAACTCGCCCCGTTCATCTAGTAATTGAGCAATTCAGGACTCTGTGCCATTCAGGACTCTTGGGATGGCACAGGATAAGGCAGGCTTCAGGTTCAGGGTTCACCAGGTTGTTATAAATCGTACTTGATGGCACTTAACAATAACAACAATTAAATTTATTGGGAAGTACTGGTGGCCTAGTGTTAAGAAACTGTGCTGCAATTCCAAAGGCACTTGGTTAAAATCCACCAGCTGCTCCATGGGAGAAGGATGGGCAGTCTCCTCACATGTGATTTACCACTTTTGAAAACCCTCTGGAAATCAACTATGGGTTAATTGTAACCCGACAGCACACAACAGTTACATTTATTAGGTCTTTTAAGGTCTAGGTCTATTGTACATAGGGTTGCTATGAGTTGGAGCCACCTTGACAGCACCTAACAAAAACAATAAAGTTATCCTACAGCTGCTAAAGTGCTGAGTTTTTTGGTGTTTTCCGCCCCCCCCCCAATCACCGCCACCCAGGCTCCTTCCCCACTCTCATATTCATTTTGAGGAGTTCCTAGAAATCTACTGTCATTTGTATTTTTGTTCTTCTGAAGATGTTACTGCTCTCTTCCCTGCCCCCTGGCTGTGAAGGCAGTTTGGCACTTCCCCAAAAAGCTGAACATAGAAATTCCATATGACCCATCTATTCCACTGCATCGAATATTTACCCTGAGAAAATGAAAACTGAGGCATAAATGGGTATTTGTGCACCAGTGTTCATAGAAGAATTATTCACCTGCTTTTACGCATGGAAACAGTCCAAATGTCAGACCACACATGAATGGATAGAGAAATTATGGTACATTCACAAAATGGAATACTATGTAGCATGCAGGAGCAATGATTTTGTAAATTATTAACTGACTTGGGATGGACTGGAGAGCATTATGCTGAGCGAACTATTTCAGTTCCACAGGACAAATATTGTATAAAACCATTATTGTAGAATGAGTATAAGGATCCAAGAGGGGTGGGAGAAGGTGGAAGCAGAGGGATGAGGATGTACAGGGGGATGGAGGTTGTACAATTTGATGGGTAGGAGGGGTGAGGGAGATTGAAAGAATTTGTTCTTGAAAATGATGTATTTGAATTTTCTAAATAAAGTAATAGAAAATAAAAAAAAAAGAGATCCTTGACAACAGAAAAAGAAAAAAGAAATGGAGCAATAGAGGAAAAAAAGCCCCACATTTCCTTTGTATCACTGGTTCTAAGTAATTTGATTATGATGTAAGGACATTGTTACACATTCAAGTTCAGTGATCTTTTGCAGTGTCTAAACTGCCATTAATTATATTCAATATATTTTACATTTCAGCCATGATAGCTTTCAACTTTAATTTTGGTATTTATGTATTCCATATATCTACTTAATATATTAATCTTTTCTGTAGCTTCTACAGCACATGGAATACTACCATAATAACTTTAAATATCCTACTAGATCTGTTTTCTGTGAGAATTCAGGAATGATTTAGAAAGGATTGCTTTTTCTAGTCATTATATACCATCTTTCCCTGCCTTATTATTTTTTTGATGAATGAGAGACATTGTGACTTTATTTTGTTGGGTGTTAAATATTGTCTATTTATGGTAATATTATTGGACATTATTCTAATTTGTGTTTTATCACTTGAAAACAGTGAACACTTTAGATCTTATTTTAAAATGTCCTTAAGGAGGACCAAAGCTATGTTTAGTCTAGGACTAATTTTTCTACAAAACCAATAACATTGATAGGGAAGTGCCGGAAGTTCAAGATGGATTCAGAAGAGATCTTCTAATGAAAGATATCTTTGTTGATATCAGATGAATCTTGACTGGAAGTGGAGAATAGCGCAAAAAAAAAAAAAGAAAGAAAGGAAAAAAAAAGGCTTACTAAGTATTTTAATGATTATGCAAAGACATTTGACTGTGTGGATTGTACAAATTATAGATAACATTGAGAATTATGGGAATTCCACAACACTCAGTTGTGCTCATGGGGAAATCTGCATGTCAACCAATAAGCAGTCTTTTGAACAGAATAAGGAGATACATCATAGTTTAAATCAGAAAATTACGCATCAGAGTTGTATTTTTCACATATCTATTTCATCTATATACTGAGAAAATAATCTGAGAATACAGACTATATGAAGAAGAATGTGGCATCAGGATTGGAGGAACATTCATCCATTACTTTAATTATGTAGATGACACAAGCTTGCTTGTAGAAGGTGATGAGGACTTGAAAGACTTATTGAAGAACATTCAAGATGACAGCCTTTAGTGTTAAGAAAATTGGACCAATAGGTGTGTAATCATTATAACTGGAGAAAAAAAGTTGTCAATGATTTAACTTTCCTTGGAATCAAGACTCATGGAAGCAGCAGACAAGAAATTAAAATATGCTGCATTAGGTAAATCAAGGACCTCTTTAAAGTGCTAAGGAGCAAAGATCTCTATTTTTTTTCCATCAAATTTCTTTTTATTTCGGCTATTTCTTTAGAACATTCCTTGCAGGGGCAATTTACATAGGTTTTTAACATCTTTAACATTATTATTTTTTTGTGTGTATACCATCAAATCGGATCTGACTGGTACAGGAGGAGATTGTCCCTCCTTCTCCAGCTGAGCATCTGGTGGATTCGAAATGCATGCCTCTGGGATTGCAGTGTATCTTCTTGCCACCAGGCCACCAGAGCTCCCTACATGTTTCTTTTCAAGCCTAAATATACATACTTCCCATCTCACCTCTAAGAAATACTGATACCCAGACTTGAATCTAAAGTTATTCTCTCCAAGGTCCTGTGAACTCAAGTTGACACCTTTCCATTCCTGGTCCTGGCCCTGCTGGGCCACATCCTCTTTCATTTGAACAGACTTCAGAAATGATCCTGTCTCTTATACCAGGTTCCATTTCTGATGTATCCAGAGTAGAGCTTGGATGTGTGCACCCCAACAAGGTAAGGCAACAATAGCAGCCGATTGGGCTATGGATCAAAATATTCTGTGACACCACAGTCTAAACAGGTAGAACTGAATAAAATTGTTCTTGGCCTCCCCAACTCCAGTAGTATAAGTCTTAGGTTCTCAATATATCTTTGAATATTTCTAAAGTTATGAGGACTTGTAGTTTCCAAATAACACTCCAGAGGAATTGGGAACAGCCCACATGTGAAGTTGTCCAGTGGAACAGTGTGTCGTAGAAGGTTTTCCAAGACAGTCATGGAGACTAGGTTTCCACAGAAGCACAAGGTCTTGAGTTGGGAACAGTGGCCCAGGGCAGGCAGGATGGCAGTGACCTGAGAGTCTGTGACCCCACAGTTATCTAGATCTAGATGCTGGATTGTGCCTGAGACTCTCTCCAATAGGACTTGAAGGCACTCAGGATGTAAGTCAGTCAGTTTGACGTCGTTCAAGCATAACTTCCTTAAGTAGTTGGTGCTTGGACACAAGGAGAAATATGTCAGGTCAGATATTGAAAGAGCACAATTAATGATCCAAAGGGTCTTCAAGGGAGTCTTCAAGCTCCTGAGTAACTGGTGCAGGAATCCTTCCAAGAAGAGGACAGACTTCAGGTGGAGCTCTTGGAGTTGATTCAGTTTGACAAACTGAGAGGTAATTGTGGCAATTAGTATGCCCCTTGCCTCCTGAGAAATGCAGGAAATCATTCGGTTGTGAGATAGATGAAACTTGCTCAAATTAACCATTTGACCAAGGAAAGAAGCAAATCTGGCCAGCATGGGCAATTCCCAGGTGCAATTAACTCCAACCTCCTGGACATAATCCAGCTGTACCGTTTTCAGGATCTCCTTAATACTTTCTAATGACATTTGAGCAATATTCAGTTTCTCACAACAAAGATGTGGCAGACATTTTTTCTGCTTCACTCTGTTTCTGAGGAAGGTGAAGATTTTGTCAGGGAAGTCTTCCATGAGGCACAGGTTTGTGATCACCACCACAGGGGCCAAGGGCTGCTTCTTCCTCTTCCTGATCCTTGAATCACCCACATTCCACTTGTTGGATCTGGAATGGAAAGTCTCCGACTCCTCTAAAGACTGCAAGAGGGTGGGGGTCTTGGTTTCAGACCACACATCCTAAAAATTAGTATGGTTGTCCTTCCGCAAATCCAGTACTTTCAGTTTCCATCTCCTAGTTCGAATGTTTTTGGCAAGCAGGCCATCTAACCCATCCAGTGCAGACTTTAATATGTCTTGGTTAGGGTGATCAAGTTTTTCAGAGGTCCCAGAGGGAGGTAGTACAAGGGCCAGGCCTGCACCATTTCTCTCACTATGTGACTCTGTTCCTTTTCAACTGCAGAGATGAACAGAGGTAGGAAGATTTCCCTGGGCAGAGACTGCAGAGCCTCGATAGTCAACATCTCATTCTGTAGAAGGTTCATCTTTGCAAGATCAAAGAGACTGGGTGGACTTGTTCTGTTCATGTTGATGAATTTTCTCCAAATATAATCCTGATTGGTAGTCAGCAATTTCAAGGTGTACTTGACTCAAGTCATGGTATTTTTGGTTCCTTCATCCCATGTAAAATTTGGACAGTGAATAAGGAAGAATTGATTATTCTTTTGAATTATTATGTTGGAAACAAGTATTTACTGTACTATAAACTACCAAAAGAACAAAACAAGTTTATCTTGGGGAAGTGCAGCCAAAGTGTTACCTTAGAAGCAAGGATAGTGAGACTTCATCTCACATTCTTTAGGTGTGTTATCAGGAGGGGATAGTCTTTGGAAGGGAACATTATGCTTGGAAATGTGGAGGCCAGAGGAAAGGGTGACCTTCAACAAGATGGATTGACATTGTGATTGCACCAATAGGCTTAAAGCACACTAGACATTCTCACTAGAGATTGTGACATGTTCCAGGATCAAAGAAGAGTTCAATTTGTTGTAAGTATGAGCCAGTATGTAAGTATGCGTTTCCTTGATGGACAATTAACAACAAAAACAGAAACAATTGGTGCTTATGAGTTAGGAGGTTTTTCACTGTTTCTTCAGGAATAGGTAATTTTTTTTTTCAACTCTGTATAAGATTAAGATATTGTTTCCTTTTAGTATATTTACTTAGTTTATTTTTAGCCATGAAAACGGTATTCTCCTCACAGTCTGAAGATTTCCAGAGCATCGGCTGTTTCCTTTCTGATAATCTTTGTGAATTCTAGTTGTGTTGTCACCTTCTCACTCACAGTCTTGTATCATTAATTCAGAGAAACTGTCAGGGTCACCTACATTTCCTCTCTCTGTAAACATTCTCTGAGGCTGAAGCTAGGCCGATCAAGGCTTACATCATTTATTTTCCTATTTATTAGGTATCACTGTCTTTTGTGCCTGGTGCCCACATTTTTGTCACATATTGTTTCATATATTTATTCACTTTTAGTTGTTTCAGGAAGGAGGGTAAATTTAGTTCTTATTTTCTCTTGACTAGAAGTCTTTTAGGAGTTTGTTAAAAGTATTGTTTTTAAGAAGAAAGACTTACTAGGACAAAGAAATTGGTAATATGATACAAATTTGAAGGCAAATTTCATGAGTACTGTGGTACTTGGTGCTTAATCAAAAATAAAAAATGAAGGAAAATTTCCAATCCTCATTGTCCCATGGAATATGGATTTTTTTGTTTTGTTTGTTTGTTTTCTAGTTTAGGTTCCTGGTAAAAGAAGTTATTTGGGAAGGGGATATAGATCAAGGGTTCCAAATTTGTACATAACCTGAGTTCATCCAGATGGGGATGATTGGGAAGCAAATAGAACTATGGAGCTGGGTCTCAGGGGTGTGCCTTGCTATTGTTATTGATTATATTAAGTCAGCTCCAGCTCATTGCGGCACAGTGCACAACAGAATGAAACCCTGCAGGATCCTGAGTGATCCTAACAATCTTTGCTGGTCTTAAACACATTGTTATAACTACTATGTTAATACATCTTGTTGCAAGTCTTCCTCTTTTTTAGCCATCCTTTTATTTTAACTAGGAAGCTATCTTTCTTGAAGGATTGACCTATCTTAATAACATGCCCAAAGCATGATATGATCATCCTTGCCTCTAAGTAACAGAAAGAACTCAGAGAAGGAAATTTAAAAAAGCAATACCACTTACAATAGCCAACCACAAATTGATATACTTGGAAGTGAACCTAACTGAAGATACAAAAGCCTATACAAAGAAAACGTCAGAGCATTTCTGATCAGCACGGGAGTTTTGACCTGCTCCATTTCAGACCTGGGCCGGTTCACCCCTCCTTAGGAAACTGGTGGTCCCCCGCTCCCAGGAGGTCACCATATTGATGCCAAACTTAGTGCAGACACCTGATCGGCATGGCGCACTACAGCCCAGAACTCCTGGACTCAAGCGATCCTCCAGCCTCAGCCTCCCGAGTAGCTAGGACTACAGGTGCGCGCTACCACGCCCGACATTCAGAGCATTTCTGCAAGACACACTAAAAGACCTGGAAGGAAAAAAGTTGAAAAATGGAGGACCACAGGAATCGTGGGACCGTAAGAAGTGTGGGACCACAGGAAGCATGGGTCGGCATTACCTTCATTGCTTCCACAGTTATTTGGAGGGGGATGCTGTCTAGCTTGGCCACGTGGGACCCCTTAGCTTAGGAGCAATGAGCTGCAGGCCCCAGCAGAAGCCGCCAGCTGAGACCCAGCCAGAAGCTGCCTGTGAGACCCACCTGCCAGGAGCAAGCAGGTACTTTGGGGAATAAACTGCTGTCTGGCCTGACCAGGTAGAACCCCTTAACAACAGGGAGGTACTGGGCCCCTCAATGGAGGTGAAAAGCCACTTCCAGAAGTGAACAACATGCTTCCTCTGTGATTACCCAGGTACTCTGGGGAATAAAATGCTGTCTGGCCCAAAGCCTGCAAGGCCTCAGGCCAAAAAATGAGCACAAGTATATAGGTGCTTCTCAAAATTTTGCTGGGGATCAATATAGATGTTTGAGAGCTGTGAGAGCTGCAAGCATTGGTGCGGTGCAGCAAGTGTCAGCAGGGTACAGCAAGCCTCTGTGGGGTGCAGCAAACCATGATGGGGAGCAGCGAGCCACAGCAGGACCTACCCACCAGGATCAAGCAGGACAGTGGGAAATTGAGTGAGGTACTTAAAGGGGGTCACACCTGATTGCTGGACCACTGTGAGACCTCATCACCTTAAGCTCGACTGGAAAGCCAAGGCTTCCTGGTTTTCCATTCTGGTTTCCCTTGCATCCCCCTTCCGTGTGCATCTGTGTGGGTATCTTCTCTCCCCACTACCCCCTGCCCAAGTGTGTGTCTGTGCATTCAGCCACCCTATGTGGATCCGCTTGTGTGCCTGCTCAAGCTTCTTCTGGAGTAGTGACATTCAGATCAAGAACCAGCTGTTGTCTCCGGCACAAAAAACTCTACCACAGCAATGTCCCAAAAGAAGCAGACTACCACATTCCCCACACAAGCCCAAAGCAAGATATCACCACCCCCCACACCCAAAGTGACACAGTAACAATGGATCTCCTGAAGCCAGAAAGTCTGATGGGACTTTCTGCCACAGAATTCAAAAGAACAATGATTGAATATTTTTAATGCGTGAATAACAAACTTGAAGAATTACAGGACACTACAAGCAAAACCCAGAAGAAGCTTAAAAATAATAAAAAATGACAGAGATAAAACAAATGAGGCATTAGAGGCACTGGAAGAAAACCAAACAAACCATGATCCAAAATATGAGGTCTAAGGTTTCAGATGCTGTCAAATGATGGAGAGACACATGAACAGAGTTCAAGAGATGGAACACAGAACCAGTGAATTAGAAGATAGAATTTTCACCATTGATCTGTTAGAGCAAAAGGCAAATCAAAAAAGAAGGAAAAATAAGAAAACCTAAGAATAATGTGGAACATCATCAAAAGAAGTAATATGCACAACATCAGAATCCCAGAAGAGGAGGAAGTAAGTAAAGGCACCAAAAAAGTTGTGGAAGAATTACTAGAAGAAAGTTTCACAAACATAATGAAGAATGAGAGAATATATATTCAAGAAGCTGAGTAAACACCATATAGAATGGACCCCTAAAGAAAAACATCAAGGCTTATCATAGTCAAATTTGACAGAACTAAAGATAAGGAGAGAATTCTGAAAGTTGTGAGGGAGAAAAAAGAGTAACCTATAAGGGAAAGCAGATAGGATTAAGTGCCCATTGCTCAGCAGAAACAGTATGAGCAAGAAGATAGTGGAATGATATATATTAAAAACTCAAAGAACACAATTGTCAACCAAGAATATTGCACCCAGAAAAATTGTCCATAAAATATGAAGGTGAGATCAAGATGTTTTCAGAAAAACAGAACCTATGTGTGTTTGTAAAAATAAGACCAGGAGTCGTACCTGTGCACACCAGCCAAATCTTTTCTGAGTACCTGGAGCCATCACCACCCACAGACAATGTTCTTGGGGTGTCTGACTTCTCAGCTGGTCAGGGCTGCTTCACAGGCAGGCCGAGGTCTGCCCTTGCCTGTCTCAAGGATACCTGGTACCGGTGCCTGCAGGCTCCACTACAGCATTCAACCAGTGAGCCCAAGTGGGGCTATCTTGCTACCTGGCAGGGGGACCCAGCTGGACCTGGACGAGGTGATGGTTCCCCGGAAGATGTCCATCAGCCCCCTGGAAAGCTGACTAACTGCTCGCTGCCTCCTCCCCACTCTTGGTGCTGAGGCTCCAGGAACAGTGCCTCCTGCCCAGCTCTATAAGTGTCCACCTGGCCACTTAGGGGAGGGGACTGAGCAGGGGAGTAATGAGGTCTCAGATGTGCCCCAGATACAGTGTAAAAATGTGCTAAAGATCCGCCGTCGGAAGATGAACCACCACAAGTACAGAAAGCTGGTCAAGAGGACTCGCTTCCTGCGGCGGAAGATCAGCGAAGGTGGCCTGAAATGGAAGCAGATAAAATTCGAGAGAGATCTACGGTGTATTTGCCTGAAGGCTGGCCTAAAGGAAGCTCCTGAAGGTTGGCAGACCCCCAAGATCTACCTGAGGAACAAATGAGCATTTCTACCCCACCTTTGTCACCATCTCCATCACTGCTGCTGATACCTTGTAATAAAGATCAGAGATCCTACTTGTCCCTGAAAAAAATAAAATAAAATAAGACCAGCATTGAAGGAAACACTGAGAGAGGTCCTTCTTATAGAAGTGCCACAGAAAGCAGGATGGACCAAAGTAACTACAAACAACACCAAAAAGAACTCAACAAAATGATAGCAATAAAACCCTGTGTCTCAATAATCACACTGAATGTGAATGGTTTGAATTCACCACTGAAGACAAAAACAGTAGCAGATTAGAAAAAAATCCCAAAATCCATCAATATGCTGTCTACAAGAGGCGCACCTGAAAAAATGAAGATAAAGAAAGACTAAAAATAAACGGGTGGGAAAAAATATGCCAAGCAAATGGTAACAAGAAAAAAGTAGGAGTAGCAATATTAATCACTGTTAAGATAAATTTCAATGTAAAAACTATCACAAAGGACAAGGAAGGTCATTACATAATGCTTAAAGGGTCTATAGGACAAGAAGACATAACAATAATATTTATGCCCAAAATGAAAGACCTGCAAAATATATAAAACAAACATTAATAAAACTTAAAAAGGAAGTAGACAGCACTACTCTAGTACTTGGAGACTACAATACAACACTCTCAAGAAAAGATAGAACTACCAGAAAGAAACTCAACAAAGATTTGTTGTTGTTCTTGTTGTTGTTAAGTGCCGTCAAGTCGTAGGTGACTCATAGTGATGCTATGAATGAAAGTCCTCAACACTTATGTGACTTTCATCCTTTCTCCAGGTTTATAGGGTTTCTGGAGAAAAACAATTTACGGAAGTGGATGCCACTCCTGCTTCCAAGCTTGTTTTAACTGGGGAGTGCCACCAAACCCTGTCCACCATGGGTAACCATTACTGTATTTGACATGTCATTGTCATAGTGTTCAGCTTCACAGAGACCACAAGTTATCTCAAGTCGATACACCAGGGCTATACGACCTAGAAGAATGTTTCACCAAAACCAATTAAAGACAGGCCTTAGGGCCATGGATTAGAGCCACCCACCTTTGGCTTGGTAGCATCACTTTCGGTCCACTAGGCCAACTGGTCTCTCTCTATGTTGTTAAGTGCTGTCAAGTTGTAGTCGACTCATAGCGACGCTATGAATGAAAGTCCTCGACTCTTGCATGGGTACAACAAAGGTACTGAAGAATTAAACCACACAATAAAACAACTGGATCTCATAGATATTTATGATCTAATGCACCCCAAAAAAGCACAGTATACCTTCTTTTCTAATGTGCGCGAAACATTCTCCAGAATAGATCTCATTCTAGGTCACAAGGCAAGCATCAATACACTAAAAAAACATAAAAATAATACAGAGCATATTCTCAGAACACAATGCTATAAAATTAGTAATTAATAACAAGGGGATAAAGGAGGGGAAAAACTCCATTTGCAAGCTGAATAACACCTGGCTTGAACATGAGTGGGTACTAGAAGAAATAAAAAAAAATGAAATTAAAGTTTCTTGGAACAAATGATAATGAAAACACAATTTACCAAAACCTCTGGGAAACAGCTAAAGTAGTAATCAGAAGTCAATTTATAGGAATAAGCAAAGACACCAAAAGGCAGGAAAAAATGCTCATAGACTCTCTAACCCAACATCTCCAACAAATTGAAAAAGAACAGCAAAATATCATGACACCCTCTAAAGAACTTGATATTATAAAATTTGTTGTTGTTGTTGTTATGTGCGGTTGACTCATACCAACCCTATGTACAACAGCCCTAAAGGCTGCTCTATCCTGTGCCAATCGCACTGTCTCCAATACACTCATCCCGATTACCCCAGTTACTGAATCAATCCACCTCATAGAGGGCCTTCCCCTCTTGCACCTCTACCCTACCAAGCATGATGTCCCTCTCCAAGGACCGGTCCCTCCTTCCAACATGTCCAAAGTATGTTAGACTGAGCCTCAGAATCCTTGCCTCCAAGGAGACGCCTGGTTTGACCCTTTCCAGGATTAATCTGTTTTCCTAGCAGTCCATGGCACCCTCAATACTTTTCTCCAGCACCAAAGCTCAAAGGCATCAATTCCTCTTCTATCCTCCATAGACATTGACCAACTCTCTGATGCATAACAAGTGATCGCAAAGACCATGGCCTGTATCAGAAGCACCTTAGTCTCCAGAGAGACACCATTGCTCTTCAGTACTTTAGAGAGGTCCCTAACAGCA
>NW_006399862.1:11599643-11601390 GCF_000299155.1 Elephantulus edwardii | reverse complement strand
TGCTGTTCCAGTCGTTTTTGGATAATCTTCAGTAAAATCTTGCTTGCATGTGAAATCAGTGAAATTGTTCTGTAGTTTCCACATTCGGTTGGGTAGCCTTTCTTTGGGATAGGAACAAATATCGATCTCTTCCAGTCAGTTGGCCAAGTGTTCGTTCTCCACAACTTGGCACAACTTGGTGAGCACATCCAGGGCAGCATCTGCTAACTGAAATATGTTAATTGGTATACTATCTATTCCTGGAGCCTTATTTTTTGCCATGTCCTTCAAAGCAGCCTGAACTTCTTTCATCACTATAGGCTCTTGCTCATATGTTGTTTCATGAAATTCTTCTGTGTCTTCCAATTCTTTTCGATACAGTGACTCAGTATATTCCTTCCATCTTCTTTTAATACTTCCGGGATCATTTAACGTTCTGCCACAAACCGAAATTGAACATCTGAACAGACCCATTACAAAAGATGAAAAGGTCCAGCCTAAAAAAACCCTGGACTAGATGATTTTACAAGTGATTTTTATCAAACATTCAGGAGAGAACTGTCACCAATTCTACATAAACTATTTCAGAAAGTAGAAAAGATGGAATTCTTCCAGACTCATTCTATGGAAGCCAACACATCATGGATACCAAAGCCAGGAAAGGACACCAGCAAAATAGAAAACTATAGGCCAATATCTCTTATGAACATAGATGCAAAAATCCTGAATAAAATACTGGCCAATAGAATCCAATGATACATCAAAGAAATAATTCACAGTGACCACGTGGGATTAATAACAGGTATGCAAGGATGGTTTAACATAAGAAAAACAATCAATGTAAATCATCACATTAACAAAGCAAAGAACAAGAACCACATGATTCTTTTAAATGATGAAGAAAACATGCCTTTGACAAAATCCAACACGCTTTGCTGATTAAAATACTCAACAAAATAGGGTTAGAGGGGAATTTCTTTAACATAGTAAAAAGTGTATACACAAACCTGAGAGCCAACATTTTTCTCAATGGAGAGAGATTAAAGGCATTCCCTTTAAGAACAGGAACTAGGCAAGGATGCCCACCATCCCCTCTGTTACTCATTATTGTATTTGAAGTAGTAGCGATAGATATAAGAGAAGGGAAAAAAGTAAGAGGTATCCACATTGGCAAAGAGGAGGTAAAATTATCTCTATATGCAAATTATATGATAGTATACTTAGAAAACCCTAAAGACTCAGCAAGAAAACTACTAGACATAGTTGAGCAATTCAGCAAAGTGGCAGGATACAAGGTCAACATTCAAAAATCAATTGGATTTCTTTACAGTGACAAAGAGAATACAGAATTGGAGCTAAGAAAATCAATACTATTCACAGTAGCTAATCACAAGATTAAATACTTGGGAGTAAATCTAACAAGAAGCACAAAGGATCTATTAAAAGAAAATTACAAAACATTACTACAACAAACTAAAAGAGATCTGAAGAAGTGGAAGAATATCCCTTACTCATGGATAGGAAGACTCAATATTGTGAAAATGGCAATACTACCAAAGGCAATTTATACATTCAATGCAATCCCAATACAAAAACCAATCCCATTCTTCAAGGAGATGGAAAAGGTAATCTCTAGTTTCATTTGGAATGGAAAGAAGCCCCGAATAAGCAAAGCACTCCTTAAAAGTAGAAAAAATGTAGGAGGCATCTCTCTCCCTGATTTCAAATCCTACTACACTGCCGTGGTGGTTAAGACAGCATGGTACTG
>NW_006399862.1:11588767-11599428 GCF_000299155.1 Elephantulus edwardii | reverse complement strand
GGCAAGAAGCTGCAACTACAATCCCAGAGGTGCACGGTTCGAATCCACCAGATGCTCTGCCGGGGAAGGAGGGGCAATCTCCTCCTGTACTAGTCAGATCTGATTTGACGGTACACGCACACAAAAATAATAATAAAATAAAAAAAAATTTAAAAAAAAAGCAACTAAAATTGGATCATGGACCTACGACTAAATCCAAGAACTATAAACTTCATTAAAGAAAAGCTTGGAAGAACTCTAGAAGTCCTAAACCACAACATAAAGAGCCTACCAAGCATCCTGAAAAAAATCTACAACCAGGAGAGGATAAAATAGATGAATGAGACCTAAGAATAAAATTCCTATGTACATCTAAAAACTTCTCCAACAGAATAAAAAGGGAAGCCACAGACTGGGCAAAAATATTTGGTAATGACATGACAGATAAGGGAGTTATATCTAGAATTTATTACATACTCGAGCACTACAACAAAATAAAGGCAAATACCCCAATTGGGAAATGGGCACAGGATATGAAAAGACACTTCACCAAAGAAGACATTCATACGGCCAACAAACACATGAAGAAATGTTCAAAATCCATAGTTATAAACGAGATGTAAATCAAAACAACTATGAGATGTCATCTCACCTCTGTAAGAATAGAAAAATCTAACAGAACAGCAAACAAAAAAATGCTAGAGAGGTTGTGGAAAAACTGGAACCCTTATTTACTGTTGGTGGAGTGTAAAATAGTGCAACTGCTATGGAAGATTGTATGGCACTTTCTCAAAAAGTTGCAAATGTAAACAATATTTGACACAGTAATTCCACAACTGGGAATACACCCTAAAGACACCATTACTGCCAACCACACAGATATATGCACACTCATGTTTATTGCTGCTTTGTTCACAATAGCAAAGAGTTGGAATCAACCCAAGTGCCCATCAACAAATGAATGGATAGTACATTCACACAATGGAATACTATGCTGCATTGAAAAACAAGGAACTCATGAAATATTATACAAAATGAGTCATCCTGGAGGACCTTATGCTGAGTGAAATATTTCATTCACAAAATGACAAATATTGCATAGTGCCAGTGTTGTAAGGTGGGATTGACATTGAGAAAGATAGGGTAAATAATGTATACTGCATTGAAACATGAGGGAGATAATTGTTTAAAAGGGATATATGTTGAGGTATTATTGTCATGACCAGAGTCCAGAAGGAAGGCTACATAGTGAAGTGGACTTGGGGGAAGGGATTGTATAACCAGTAAACAATTTTTCTTTTACTTTTCAAGGAGAAGAGAGAATTGGGGTGGGAGGTCTGGCAGGGAGAAAAGTGGAACAATGAATGAATGGGAATTCAAAGTCTCTGTAAACGTTCATTAAAATTAGTTTTTTAGAAAAGAAATGACCAGCAACAAAAATGTTTCATAAAAATGATCCACCCCAAAAAGGGGAAATTTTGCTTTTTCTTGTTTTCCTTAAACACTAAAGAAAAAAGAAAGGAATGGAAAAATGTGGCCTCTTCATGGATAGGAAGACTCAATAAAAAAGAGAATCTTACCAAAATCAATCTACGTGTTCAACACAATCCCAAGCCACATACTGAATTAATTTCTCAAGGAGAATGAAAGGGAAATTGTCAAATTTAGTCGGAGAGGAAAGAGACCAGAATAAGCAAAACACCTCTGAGAAACAAACATGAGGTGGGAGACAGAGCATTCACTGATCCCAAAATCTACTACACAGTGATAGTAACCAAAACAACATGGTACTGGTACAATGACAGGCACATAGACCAATGGAACAGAATTGAGAACACAGAAAGAGACCCAGATATCTATGGTCAACTAATATTCGACAGGGAAAACAAAGCTGTCAACCTCTTCAACAAATGGTGCTGGCAAAACTGGACTTCCACCTGTAGAAAGCTGAAACAGGATCCACATCTTGCACCGTACACCAGAAACGCAATAAATCAGAGACCTGGAAATAAAGCCTAAAACCATAAAGTTCATAAGAGACAAACTGGGAACAAGCTTAGAAGCAGTTGTCTATAGTATAAAGAGGCTGCCAAATACAGCCAGAAATGCTCGATCTGAAGAGTATAAAATTGAGGAATGGGACTTTCTAAAGATTAAATCCCTGTGCTCATCAAAAAGTTTTTCCTTCAGTGTGAGAAGAAAACCTATCTTCTGGGAACAAATGTTTGGGAATACCATTCCAGATAAGAGTCACATAATGAAAATTTACTGAATCCTCCTGGGTTTCCACAAGAAGACTGATATCCAAATAACAAAATGGGCAAAAGACATGGGAAGAATTTTCACAAAGGAAGATATTCGAATGGCAAACAGAGACATGAAGAAATACTCTAAATCACTGGCAGAAGGAGAGATGCAAATAAAAACCCCCATCTCACTCCACTAATAGTGGCAAAACTTAACAGGGCAGCAAGTAATAAACGTTTGTGAGGATGTGGTAAGAAAGGAACTCTTATACATAGTTGGTGTGATTGTAAAATGGTACAACCATTCTGGAATAGAGTTTGGCACTTCCTCAAAAAGCTAAACGTTGAAATTCCATATGACCCAGCTATTCCATTACTTGGAATATACCCTGAGAAATGAGAACTGTGGCATAAACAGAGACTTGTACACCAATGTTCATAGCAGCATTATTCACCATTGCAAGAACATAGAAACAGCCCAAACATCCAACCACAAATGACTAGATTGAGAAATTATGGTACAAGCACACAATGGAATACTAGGCAGCATGCAGGAGCAGTGATTTTGCAAATTATTACCTAATTTGGGAGGGACTGGGAAGCATTATGCTGAGTGAACGAATTCACTCCCACAAGGACAGATATTGTATAAATTCATTATTGTAAAATGGGTATAAGGATCCAAGGGAGTGTGTGTGTGTGTGTGTGTGTGTGTGTAAGTAGTCAGATGAGGATGTTCGGGGGAGCAGGGATTAATCATGGGATTGTACAATTTCATGTGTGATTAGGTGAGGGAAATTGGAAGAATCTGTTCTAGAAAACAATGTATTCTAATTCTGAAAATAAACTAGTATAATACTACTAATAAAAACAAATTAAAAAATCCAACCTTCCAAGACAGATCTGCTTCTTCTTTTCACACTCCTTAGTCTGTTCAAGCTTCTCTGCCAACATTACAATGTAAAGACATGGTAGGTACTTCTGTAGTCTTTCTTATTCATTGTCCTCCTTTATATGCATAGGAAGATTGAAAATATCAAGGTTGACTCAGGCACTGGGGAGCTGTTTGCTGACTCCACGCAAGCACCGCACAGAGGACCTGCTTGCTGATGCTATGTAGGCTGCAGATAGTTGCTGACACATGTGCTGGGAAGCGAGGCACCAGCGAGTGATGCACTGGGGCAAGCATGAAAGCTGGAATCTGAGTGAGAGTGAGCCTGAAATTCCAGTCTTGTCATTGCTGTCCCACACCTAAAACTCCAATCCCAATGCTGCTGACCTGTGCCCATTGAGAACTTTGTTCCCAATGTTCACCAGAAGCAATGCTAAAACTTGAGTCAGGTACTTTGGGGGGAGGGGGTCACTGCTGTTTGGCTGGATTGTGTGGGACCCCTTAGAATCAATAAGAAGGGAGTGAGACACCTGGAGCTTGTTCTTGAAGGGAAAACCAAGGCTTCCTGGTTTTCCAATCAGGTATCCATGCTCCACCTTGCATCTCCTCACATCCAGTCCATCAACTGCCTTTAGCTCAGAGCACCTTGGGCTACCCTAGAAGCAGCAGTTGTCTGACAGAGGAGGCTGCTTCAGTAGGCTTTTCTTTCTTGAAGTAAAGAAAATCCAGGCAGGGTAGCAGCTCCACTCTGGAGTGATAACTTCAGATCAAGAACTTTTTATAGCCACAGACATGAAAACCTCTACCACAACAATGTCAGGCTACCTCTTCCCCTACACAAGCCCAAAGCAAGATTTCACCCTCAAAAAGTGACATAGTATCAATGGATTTCCTGAAGCAAGAATGTCTGATGAAACTTTCTGACAAAGAATTTAAAAGAACAAAAACTGAATATTTTCAATGAGTGAAAGACAAACTTGAAGAATTATAGGACAACACAAGCAAAAATCAGTAGGAGTTTAAAAAATAATAAATGATAGAGATAAAACAAGTGAGGAGTTAAAGGCTCTAAAAAAAAACAAGAAACCACAATCCAAAATATGAGGACAAATGTTTCAGATGCTGTCAATGATGGACGGACATACGAACAGGTTTGAAGAGATGGAAGACAGACCCAGTGAAATAGAAGCTAGAATTGTTGTCATGGTTCTACTAGAACAAAAAGAAGAATAAAAAAAGAACAGAATAAGAAGAAAATTTAAGAACAATATGGGAAAGCATCAGGAGAAATATCTTGTGCATAAACAGAATACCATAACAAGATGAAACAACTAAAGGCAGTGAAAAAGTTGTGGAAGAATTACTAGAAGAAAATTTCCCAGGCATAATGAAGAATGAGAGAATATATATTCAAGAAGCTTAGAGAACACCATCTAGAACAGACCTCAAAAACCAAACCAAAACAAAACAAAACCCAACCAGCAAAACATATAGTCAAATCAGCCAGAACCAAAGATAAGGAGAGAATCCTGAAAGCAGTGAGGAAGAAACAAAGAGTAAACTATAAGGAAGAGCAGATAGAATTAAGTGCCAATTTCTCAGCAGACACCAGGAAAGAAAATAAGAAGACAGTGGAATGATTTATATCGAACACTCAAAGAACACAACTGGCAACCAAGAATATTATAGCCTGCAAAATTGTTCACCAATTTTGAAGGAGCAATCAAGATATTGCCAGAAAAACAGAACCTAAGGGAGTTTATAAAAACAAGGCAGCATTGAAGGAAACACTGAGAGACGTCCTAAGTACAGAGGTGCCACAGAAAGCACGATGGACCAAAATAATTAGCAACAACACCAAAAATAACTAAAAAAAAAAAAAAGGATAGCAATGGAATCTTGCCTCTCAATAATCACACTGAATGTAAATGGTTTAAATGAACCACAAAAGGGAAAAAGGGTAGCAAATTAGATAAATCCCCAAAATCCATCAATATGTTGTTTACCAGAGACACACCTGAAAAATGAAGACAAAGAAAGGCCAAAAATAAAAGGGTGGGAAAATATACCAAGCAAATGGCAAGAAAAAAGCAGAAATAGTGATATTAATCTCAGACAAAATAGATTTAAATGCAAAAACCATCATGAAGGGAAAAGAAGGTCACTACATATTGATTAAAGTGTCAATAGAACAAAAAGACTAACAATAATAAATATGCACCAAATGAAAGACATGCAAAATATAGAAAACAAACATTAATAAAACTGAAAAAGGAAATCGACAACACTACTATAGTACTTGGAGACTTCAATATGCCACTCTCAAGAAAAGATAGAGCTATCAGAAAGAAACTGAACAAAGATGCTGAAGCACTAAACTACACAATAAACCAACTTGATCTCGTAGATAATTATAGGCTAATGCAACCAAAAAAGGCACAGTATATCTTCTCCAAGGTGCATGGAATGTTCTCTAAAATACATCACATTTTAGGACAAAAGGCAATCATCAAAAAAACTCAAAAAGACATAAGTAATACAAAGCATCTTCTCAGATCACAATGCTACAAAATTAGAAGTTAATAATAAGAGAATAAGGAAGAAAAAAGCCATACATTTTAAAGTTGAACAACACCTTCTGTGAACATGAGTGGGTACTAGAAGAAATAAAAATGGAAATGAAAAAATTTCTTGAAACAAATGACAATGAAAACACAATTTACCAAAACCTCTGGAAAACAGCCAAAGCAATAATCAGAGGCCAATTTATAGCAATAAGCAAACACATTCAAAGACAGGAAACAATGACCATTGACTCTCTAACCCAACATCTTCAACAAATTAAAAAAAAAAAAACAACCAAACCAGCAGGAAAACTGAACACCCTCCAAAAACCCTGGAAATTATAGAAGTTTGGGCAGAAATAAATGAAATAGTAGGAAAACAATTGAAACCATCAACAAAACCAGGAATTGGTTCTTCAAAAAGTTCAATAAAATCAACAAACCACTAGCAAAACTAACAAAAGGAAAAACACACATAATCCAAAATAAGGGATGAAACAGGCAATGTCACAACAGAGCCAACTAAAATAAAGAGGGTAACAATGGAATATTATGAGAAACTATACTGAAACAAATAGAAAATCCCAAGCTACCGAAACTGACTGAATCCAAAATGGAACACCTGAACAGACCCATTACAAAAGAAGTTGAAAATGTAATAAAACAACTTCCAGGTAATGATGATGATGATAATAATAATAATAATAATAATAATAATAATACCCTGGATCAGATGGTTTTACAAGTGAATTTTATCAAACATTCAGAGAAGAACTTTCACCAATTCTGCATAAATTATTTCAGAAAATAAAATAAGATCTAATTCTCCCAGATTCATTCTATGAAGCAAATATATCCTTGATACTAAAACCAGGTAAAAACACCATCAAAATAGAAAACTATAGGTCACTATCTCTCATCAATATACATACAAAAATCCTGAATAATATCCTGGCCAATAGGACCAAGTGGGATTTATAACAGGTATGCAAGGATGGTTCAACATAAGAAAAATTATCAATATATTTCATCACATAAACAAAGCAAAGAGCAAGAACGTCATGACCCTGTCACTTGTTGCAGAAAAGGCCTGTCACAAAATTCAACACCATTTCCTGATTAAAACACTCAACAAAATAGGAATAGAAGGAAATTACACAACATAGTGAAAAGTATACACACAAACCCAAGAGCCAACATTATTTTCAACAGAGAGATATTAAAGGCATTCCCCTTGAGAATAGGAACTAGGCAAGGATGCCCACTATTACCTCTCTTGTTCAATATTGTATTAGAAGTCTTGGTGGGTAGTAATAAGAGAAGGAAATAAGAGGTATCCAAATAGGCAAAGAAGAGGTAAAATTATCTCTATGCAAATGTTATGATAGTATACTTAGAAAAAGCTAAAGATTAAGTAAGACAGCTACTTCACATAATTGACCAACTCAACAAATTGTCAGGATGGACATATTTTTCAACATAAAAAAAAATCAATTGGATTTCTCTACAGTGACAAAGAGAATATAGAACTGGAGCTATGAAACACAATACTCATCACAATAGCTAGTCACAACATTAAGTACTTGGGAGGAAATCTAACTAGAAACACAAAAGACCTGTTCAAAGAAATTTACAAAACATTACTACAAGAAACAAAGAAACACTTGGAGAAATGGAAGAATATACCTTGCACATGGATAGGAAGACTCAATATTGTGAAAATGACAGTCCTGCTAAAGGCAATCTACATGTTCATTGCAATCCCAATACAAATACCAATTCTTTTCTTCAACGAGATGGAAAAGGCAATCTGCAATTTCATTTGTAATGAAAAGAGACCCAAATAAGCAAAGCAGCCCTTAAGAGGAGAAACAAGGTAGGAGGCACCTCACTCCCTGATTTCAAATCCTACTACACTGTTGTGTAGTAGATAGTGTAGTACTGGTACAATGACAGACGGGTAGATCAACGGAATAAAATTGAGAACCCAGAAATCAGCCCACCTACCTATGGTCAACTGATTTTTGATGAGGAGATGAAATCAGTTAAGTGGGGAAGTGACAGCCTTTTAAACAAACTGTGTTGGCAAAATTGGAAAACTATTTGCAGAAAACTCAAACATGACTCACACCTCACATCATACACAAAAACCAACTCAAAGTGGATCAAGGACCTAGGACTAAAACCAAGGACTAGAAACTTTATTAAGGAAAACCTTTGAAGAATCCTAGAAGCACTTATCTACAACTTGAACAGTCTTCCAAGTGTTCTTTAAAAACCTACAATCAGGAGAGGATAAAGTAGATGAATGGGATCATCTAAGAATCCAATCCTATGCACATCCAAAAACTTCTCCAACAGGGTAAAAGGGAAGCCATAGACTGGGAAAAAATATTTGGTAATGACATGTCTGATATATCTAGAATTTATAGAATATTTGAGCACCACAACAAGATAAAGGTAAACAACCCAATTGCAAAATGGGCACAGGATATTAACAGACACTTCACCAAAGGAGACATTCAGATGATGAACAAACACAAGAAGACATGTTCAAAATCCCTAGCTCTAAAACAACTATGAGATTTCATCTCACCCCAGTAAGAACAGCAAAATTTAATAGAACAGCAAGCAACAAATGCTGGTGAGGTTGTGGAGAAACTGGGATCCTTTTTCACTGTTGGTGGAAGTGTAAAATGGTGCAACCACTATGGAAGGCTGTATGGTGCTTTCTCAAAAAAGTTGGAAATAAACATACCATTTGACCCAGCAATTCTACTACTGGGAATATACTGTAAAGAAATCAGAACTGCCACTGAAGAAGATATATGCACACCCATGTTGCTTTGATCAAAACAGCAAAGAGTTGGAAACAACCCAAGTTCCCATCAACAAACTAATGGATAGAGAAGCTGTGGTATAGTCACACAAAGGAATACTATGCAACACTGAAAAATAAAGAACTCATGAAATATTCTACAAAACGAGTGACCATAGAGGACATTATGGTGTGTGAAATATCTCAGTTACAAAAAGACAAATACTATTTAATGCTACTGTTATAGAACAGGACTGATATGGGGGTTGTGAGGAAACATAAAAGAGAGGATAGATAATGTACTGTATACAGTACTGAAGCAGATGAGGGACAGAATTGTATAAAATTGTATGATTAGGTATTATTGGTATGACAAGAGACCAGAATAAAAGTTGTATATTAAAGTGATCTGGATTGGGGGGAGAGAGTGGACATCAAGGAAAATATGCATCAATATATGAATGGAATTCCAAGTTCTTTATAATCTTTCATTAAAATCTAAAAAAAAAAAGTCAAAGTAAATTTAGCCAAACCAGTTACTTGGGGCAATTTATAGCACTAAATTGCCTGTATTAGAAAAGAAAGAAGATCTAAAATCATTAAATGAAGAGTAACTTAGGGAACTAGAGAAAAGAGAAAAAGGTGCTTTTAAAATACAATTTTATTAAAATAAAATTTGGGTTGTTTGGGATTTTTTTAAAAGAAAATACCCAGGCTTCATCAGGTCCACCTTATTCGTCAATGTGACATCTCTGCTTTGTGGCACCTCAAAGGCATCCTTGAGAGCTCATTTGCCCATTGCAACACAACATTTGAATTTTTGTTTGCTGTTTCCTTGTTGATCTCAGTAAAAGGAAATTGTTGACAACTTCAGTCTTTTCTCCACTTATTATGTTTATTGATCCAGTTGTGAGGATATCCCCCTTCTCATACTAAAAGCTATATCTTTAATTTTCATCAGTAGAAGTGTTTCAAATCTTCTTTGTTTTCTTCAAACAAGGTTGGGTCATCTGCTTATGACAAATTGTTAATGAGTCTTCCTTCAGCTCTCACATAGCATTTACTGATTTTGAAGAAATTCTCTTAGAAAGGATAGGATTCAATTGAAAAGAACTATGTACCATAAGGTTTGTGAATAGGAACTGAACATAAATAATGGCTATAATCATTTTATGCCAGAAGAAATAGTTGATATTATCAGTGTAGTGTGTGTGAATGCTTATTTTCTTTTCTCCTTAATAAATTTTAGATTAAAAGCAAAAAACATAGGAACAAAACCTCAGCCCTAAAGACTAACATTTGATAATGACTTACTCTACACACTAGTTTCATCAACTTGACTTTAGAATTTTTTATAATAAAGGAAAGCACAGACCAAATATTCTTTTCCTTTCATTTTCTAAAATTGCATATTTACATGTCAGAAGAATATATAAAAAATTTGTATGAATGCTGAAAAAAATGGGCTATTTATTAAGTTCTATACTATCTTATGTTCTAGAATTTACTAAAATTAAGTGAATAAATGTACTATCACTAAATAAAACTTAGATATTAGTCAAAAGTTGGCTCAAATTGAAACTTTCAGTATTATAAATTTTTACTTTCAGTATTATATATTTCTCCAGTCAGTGGTTTGGAACCTATGTCAAAAGGGTGAGAAAACATACAGTAAAACCTATTCATGGGAAGTAATAGTTCAACAATTTCAGTTGAGATTAAATGCATTTTATTTAGATTGTGTGAGAACTTAGATTAGTTTAGTTCTATTATTAGAAGGGAAATGCAGAGCAGAATGGCATCTAGCTATTGATCAAATATCAATTTCATACCAGGTCTGGTTAGTTTATTTGGTAAATGAGCATTTTAAAGACCACTTTGTATTTTCAGGGGTCCAACAAGCTAAATAGAAAAGAAATGTTAATAGTCAATGACAAATAATACTCCTGCATTTGATTTTGTGTGAGGTACAACCTACCTTCATCAGGCCAAACTCCTCGAAAGTCAAAATGTCTTGATGTCTTAGGGAGTTTTGGTTATTAAATTCCAGCAGTCAGCACTCTACTTAAGAATACCTATGAAGTTTATTCTTTTTTAAATTATTATTACTTTTAATTTTAATGAACATTTACAGAGATTTTGGATTTCCATTCATTCATTGT
>NW_006399862.1:11576928-11588590 GCF_000299155.1 Elephantulus edwardii | reverse complement strand
ATGCAACCTTCATTCTGGACTCTTGTCATAACCATAATACTTGCTTTTAAACTGTTCTCTCCCTCATCTGTTTCAATGCAGTATACATTATTTATCCCATCTTTCTCAGTCTCTTCCCAACCCTGATGTCAGTCCCTTTCTACAAGAGTGGCATTATGCAGTATTTGTCCTTTTGTGACTGAGATATTTCACTCAGCGAAATGTCCTCGAGGGTCATCCATTTTGAATAATATTGCATGAGTTCCTTGTTTTTCAATGCAGCATAGCATTCCATTGTGTGAATATACCACAGCTTCTCTATCCATTGTTTGTTGATGGGCACTTAGGTTGTTTCCAATTCTTTGCTATTGTGAACAAAGCCACAATGAATATGGGTGTGCATATATCTGCCTCAGTGGCAGTTACAAAGTTTATTCTTAAAGGTTAATTGTAAGTTTGTCACTTTTCTTGCAAAAAAGTCAACACTACTTTATACTGAAGTCCAATTTTTCAGAGATAATACATTGCATGAGAGGAGATTACCCATCTTTCTTCCTCAGATTTGAACCACCTGCCTTTGAGTTGGCAGAACAACACTTTATTTAGGTTTTTCTACCTTTTTGTAAACAATCTTGTTTGTATTGTGCAAATTTAGTAATTGGATTGGAGATAAACCAACACCACTCATAGAAAAAAGGTCAATCTGAATTATAAATGGAACTAAAGTGGCAGGCTGGAGGCCAGAATTTTGGAAACCATGCAATTTAGGAAGATGTTGATTTTTCCTTAGTTTATTTCATTCTTAGTCTTTTCAGTACTTCAGCACTCTCACTGCATGGTAAATACACTGCCAATTAATTAGATTTTTAGTAACACTATCCACAACAAGTTTTAATTCTATTTCCTAATAAACCACTTGAGCAAATTGCTAGGAGTGGCTGTTCCTTGGAAGGGGACATCATGTTTAGAAAGGTGGAAGCTAAGTGAATGAGAGAATGACCTTCAACCAGATGGATTGACACAAAGACTACAATAATAGGCTCAAGTGTGTAGAGTTTGTAAGGATGGCACAAGATAGGACAGGGTTCAGATCTGCTGTTCATAAAGTTGCTATAAGTCTTACTTGATGGCACCTAAGAACAACAACAATAATACATTCATTATTTGGTTCAGAAATGATCTTACACACTTGCAATAAAGAAGTGTCTTCAGAAGTAGTACATTTTAATGATAACAAAAGCTACCCTTCTCACTAAAATTTTGACAACATCATGGTCTTTGCAATTACTTGCTATGCATTAGAGAGCTGGACAATGACTGAGGAAGATAGAAGTAGAATCAATGCCTTCGAATTGTGGTGCTGGAGAAGAATCTTGAACATACTGTGGACTGCTGAGAAAACAAATAGATCTGTCTTGGAGAGGGTGAAACCAAGTTTCTTTTTGGAGGCTAAGACTTTTAAGCTTCATCTCACATACTTTGGGCATGTGGCCAGGAGGCACTGGTCCTGGGAGAAGGACATCAAGCTTGGAAGGGTAGAGGGACAGCACAGGAGAGGAAGACCCCAGAAGAGATGGATTGATACAGGATAGATGTGTTGGAATCTGTGAAACTGGCTCAGGACAGGGTAGGCTTCAGATCTTCTGTACAAAGTGTCGCTTTGAGTCGCAGGTGACTTGATGACACATGACAACAACAACAAAAACAATGACAATTCAATCTTTACAGAAATAATTTAAAAATACCTAGTTTGTCCTTTAAGGAACACGTAGTTCTAATCGCCTCTTAAAACCTGCTAGAAGGTCAGCTATGAGTCAGTTCCAATTTGAGGTCACACAACAATGACAGCGACAGTTTGTCCTTTATAAGACCATCACAAAGAAGTGAAAATCCCCCAAACCCTAAACTAATTCCAAAATTCTCTGCCATGTAACAGCTGATTTCATTTTGACATTTTTCTCAGATTTTTCATCATATGCGTGCAGAATTATAAAAATAGGAATTATGTAAAAATACAGTCAACAGAATTTAAGTATCTCATGATTGTTTAGGGTCATTAAAATGAAGAATATTTTTCATCAGGCCTCTGATTTTTATTCTGACAAAATTATTACACTGGGAATATTGCAAATGTTACAGATTTTCATTCCAAAAAGGTCTTTGAAAGTCTCTTCAGACAATGTTAGGGACAAAATGGAGAATTTTGATAAGATGAGAGGTCAATTAACTGTGTTTGTAGCTGAAGGAACAACGAATAGACTAAAACTTTTTTAAAAAAAATCTAAAATAACTTTTAAAAAGTAGCATTTTGTGTTTTTTCTTATAAAAAGACAATATAAAATGAAATCATATCTTACTTTTGGGGGAAACATTTTTTTTCTCTTCATGCACCAACAACATTGTATCTATGTAACCCATCAATTACACAATATAATTTTTAGTGGATGCATGGTGTTTAATCATGTGAAAGAGCTCCAATACATTTAACAAACTCTCTGTGATTCTATCTAACTTTTTGCTCTTAAAATCAGTACTACGATACGCATTTTTCCAACAGCCTTTTCAGCATCCATTAAGTTGACCAAATGGTTTTTCTCTTTTTAACCTCCTGCTGTGCTGAAACATTTTTAATGTCAAACTCTTTTGCATTTCTGGAAATTCCCTAACTTGATCATGCTGTTACTTTTTTTCTTTCACTTAGCTGTAGAAATTTCAAACCTACTTCAAAGTAAAGACAACCTTGTAACAAGCCCTTATGCAACCCTAACCCCAATTCTGTGATTAACAACATGGTGGTTACAGTTACTTCCCCCTCACTCCCTACCCTTTTGGTGCAATATTTTAAAGCACATGCTGAAAGATCTTTCATTTTACATATAAATACTTAAACATGTTAGAAAGACTTTCAAATAGCACAAGCTTGAGGACTTAATAAAACCTCACAAAAACTCAATGACATAAAATTGGAGCAAACTCATCTTTAAACTTTCCCTGAGTTCCTGAGGCTGTAAACGGCATCTGAAGAGACTGTGCATCATACCCTCATATTTAACAAAAGTTGCAGTTAAGGTTAATCTCTTAAAGTCATTAATGACATTCAATGTTCTTCAGTTGTCTCAAATTATGTGTTTTTTGAATCATTGGTTTATACAAAGATTATTATCCTTATAACAGTTCTTGCTTTCTTTATATTTTCCAGTCATTTTGTTTAAATGGAGTAATTTGTTGAATCTCCTGAATTCAAAATATGATTGATAACAAAAAGACAACCCAGTCAAAAAATGTTCAAAGCACTTGAAAGGACAGTTCACAAAAGAAGGGTTTTGAATGACCAACATGAAAACATGATCAACTTTCACCAATCATGCCTCCATTGTGGAATCAATTCCTTTGGGTTATCAGCCATTGTTGTTATTGTTATTGTGGGCCGTTGAGTCAGGATCAACCTATAGCTGACCTTTCAGCAGGTTTTCTGAGGCAGTAAATCTCATGGATACAGTGACTTTGTATACTCCTTCTGTAAGGTAAAAAAGGGCACGGAAAACCAGATAAAGTAAAACAGAGGAGTTTATCGGCAGCTCTCAGGTGAAATTCACTGTCTAAGACCGGAGGAAGGGGCAGTGAAGTCACAAATGGGGAGGGTACAGGAAAAACTTTGTAGGCAGAGGTTGCAGGTAGGGTGGTCAATTCTCCATGGAGGGCGCTGTTTGGACGCCTTCTATTTGTTCCCAAATATGGAGCTACTCAGTTCCTTTTCGTGGATAGTGTCAAGGCTGATGGTTGAGCAGGATGTGGGCGTGCTCTCTTCTGATTGGCTGTAGCCGTATGACACCAGGCTGATTGGAATGTCTCCCTAGGACACCAGGCTGATTGGAATTTCTCCCATAAGGTAAGGTTAAAGTAGAATGTCCCCTAGCTTCCAAGTGACCTCACCCCTTCCATCTTCTCTTAATGCTTCCCAAATCATTTGGTATTCTGCCCACCACACACTTAAGCATTGTAAATCATGGCTTGAATTTGTTCTTCTGTTCCTTCAGCTTAAGAAATGCTGAGAAAGTTTGGCCCTTTTGGTTTTATGACGCCAGCTCCTTGTACAACATCTCATTATAAGCTCTTCCCAAGCTGCCCTTTGAAATCTTCTATTCAGCTCCTTACCTTCTTGATTTCTTCCCTTTGCTTTGGCTTCTCAGTGAAGAGGCAATGCTGATGAAGGAGGAAGTTCAGGCTGCCTTGAAGGACTTGGCAAAAACTAAAGCCCCAGGAATTGATGGAATACCAATTGACATATTTCAACAAACAGATGCTGCCCTGGATGTACTCTCCAAGTCATGCCAAGAAATCTGGAGGACAACTACTTGGCCAACTGACTGGAAAAGATCCATATTTATTCCCATTCCAAAAAAACAGATGACTCAACAGAGTGTGAAATTATAGAACAACACAGGATAGAGAAGGGTTTAGGGCTCTTGTACATAGGGTCATTATGAGTCGCAAACGACTCGATGGCACATAACAACAACAACATCACTAATATCACACACTAGCAAAATCCTGTTGAAGATTATCCAGAAACAACTGGAAAAGTACAGAGAACTCCCAGAAATACAAACTGGGTTTACAAGATATTTTGGCACAGAGACATTATTGCCAGTGCCAGATGGATCTTGGCAGAAAGCAAAGAGTACCAGAAGAATACCTATTTGTGTTTTATTGACTATGTGTAGGTATTTGTGTGGGTCACAACAAATTGTGGCTAACCTTGAGGAAAATGAGAATCCCAGAATATTTGATTATGCTTATGCAAAATCTATATTTGGACCAGGAAGCAGTCCTCAGAACAGAGCAGGGAAACACTGCATGGTTCAAAATCAGGAAAGGAGTGTGTCAGGAATGCATTCTGTTACCATAACTTTTAAATCTATATTCAGAGAGGGTGAAACCCATTTCTCCTTGGAGGCTAGTATTTTGAAACTCTGTCTCACAAACTTTGGGCATGTGGCCAGGAGAGACTAGTCCTCGGAGAAGGACATCATGTTTTGGAAGGGTGGAGGGACAGCATGAGAGGAGGACCCTGGACGAGATGGATTGATACAGTAACTAGGGCAATGAGTGTTGGTGTGTTGGAATTAGTGAGACAGGCTCAGGACAGAGAAAGGTTCAGAGCTGCTGTTCATAGGGTTGTTATGAATTGTAGGCGACTAAATGGTGCATAAAAACAACAACAACAAATCTCATGGGAAGAGATTGCTCATCCTTCTTCCATGAAGCTGCTGGTAGATTTGTGTATGCCTTTGCGTAGGCAGCTATTGTTGCTATTGTTAGGTGTCATCGAGTTAAGAACTACCTGTAGCAACCCTATGAAGAACAGATTTGAACCCTGTCCTATCCTGTGCCATCCTCACAATCTCTAACTCTGAATCCCATTGCTAACTCACTATGTCAATCCACCTGGTTGAGGGTCTTCTCCTTTGCCATCCCCTTTACCTTTACAAATCTGTTGTCCCTCTCCAAGAAATAAATTTTAGCAACATGCTCAAAATATGTGAGAGCTTTATCATCTTTGCGTCCAAGGAGCACTCTGGCTGCACGTTCTCTCCAAGGTTTATCTGTTTATTCTTTTGGCAGTCTATGGGATATTAACCACTCTTCTCCAAACCAAAGTTCAAAGGCATCAATTCTTGTTCTGTCATTCTTGGTCATTGTCCAGCTCTCAGATGCATAGCAAGTGACATTGATCAGCTGTTAGGAAGAGTCAAATCAAAACCAGAATGAAATTATCTCATCCCATTTAAGTCATAGTGATTAAAAAGAAAAGAAAAGGAAAATAATGCATGTTGGTGAGTTGGGAAAAATAGGAAACTTCACTCATCAAAAAAACAAAAACCCTCACCACTGAGCCAATAGGCAACATCCTAATAGATGGAGAAAGGATTGAAATAGTTAAAGGTTCATCTTGCTTAGATTCCTTGATACCAGCAGTCAGGTTTGGAGATGTATAGCATTGGGAAATTCTGCTGTCAGTGATCTCTCCAAAGTCTTGAAGAGATGGACAGGAGATTGAAACTGTCAACAACTTCACATTGCTTGGATCCACAATTAACACCCTTGGTACCAGCAGTCAGGAAATCAGAAGAAGCATTGCACTGGGAACAGCTACAGTTAGGGATCTTTCCAAATTATTGAGGATTAATTATGTCAGTTTGAGGACTAAGTTGAGTCTGATTCAGGCCATCATCTTTCTCATTACTTACTATGTATCTGAGAGCTGGACAATAAATAAGGATGATGGAGAAAGAATTTACACCTTTGAGCTGGGGTGTTGGAGAAGAACATTGAACATCCCGTGGATGGTCAAACAAACAAATAAATCTTGGAGAGAGTGCACCCAGAGTGTTCTTTGGAGGCAAGAAGGACGAGGCTTCACCTCACAATACTTTGAACATACGCTAGGAGGGGCTATTCCTTGGAAAGGAGCATGATGCTGGGAAGGGTGGAGGGTCAGTGAAGGAGAGGAAGACCCTCAACTAGGTAGATTGACATGGTGACTGCTGCAATGGACTCTTGTGTGTCAGGAAGCATAAGGATGGTGCATGATACAACAGGGTTCAGATCTTTTGTTCATGGAGTCATTACAAGTCGTACTCGACTCAACAGCATCTAACAACAGCAATAACAACTATTCCAAGACTTCTGTTGTCTTCCGTTTTTTTATTTTTAGCAAAACTTCCTGTCTGATATTTTTGGGGTTTTCTTTTCTGGTAGATATTTTAAAGAGCTCTGGCGTGTTAGCCTTAACCAAAAGTTTGGCAATTTGAACCCACCAGTTGCTTGGCAGGACAAAGGTAAAGCAGTCTGCTCTCATTCTGATTTATAGTCTCAGAACTCTGTGAGGAACCTCTTTGTCCTACAAGGTTGCTATGAGTCAGAATCATCTCTATGACAGAGTTTTGCTTTGTTTTGTTTTGAATTAGATATTTTATTGCTAGAAGTCTGGCTTCTTGTCAAGAAAGGCATTAAGTTTTGTGTGTGTATTCATGCACTTGAAATGATCTCAACAGTTGACATCATAACGCTCAAAGAGATTTGAGATGACTTTTAGAGGTAAGGTCTTGGTTAAAAAATGTAAAAAAGGTCAGGCGGATGCCTCCTCTCTACCTTCCTCTCCATTATATTCTTGACCTGGTGCTTCCAAATATTTTACATTTTTACCTTATTGCTAAAATCTTGATGCTTTCTGTAATGCATTTTAAAAATGATGCTCTGTACTTTTAACTTGTTAGTTAAATTTGTGTCTTCTAGGCTGCAACACTTCCATGATACATCTTCAAGGCTAAGCACAACTGATAACAGTGCATCTAAATTTCAAAATCAATCTCCATAATCGTGTATGTGTTTCCTATTGCCAAAGGGGCCCTTTAGAGTAGTGAGAGAAGATCTTCACCATGAAACCCACAGCGTCCCTTTTCAGCAGGAAGTAGCTAAGAGAATACGCCATCCCCTTTTCCTTATGACTCAGGGTGAAGTCTCTCTCAGGGAGGAGTGATAGGGAATGGCAAAGGACAGACTGACAAAGGAGATTAATCAGAACTGGCTTTGACAAGCACTGTGGCAATTGGACAATTAAAACAGACTTTCAAGTGGGGGAAAAAGAAGAACAAACTGGGGAGGAGGGAAGAGAAAATAGTGCAACAATGAATGAATGAAACCCCAAAATCTCTGTAAATGTTCATTAAAATTAATAAAATTTAATTTTAAAAAAATGATGCTCTGAACTAATCTCTGCCAAAAATTTAATCTGGAATGCTCAGGTAGTTTCATTAGTAGGATTGTTTAAAGTGTATTCCCTTGGCATGTCTTCTGCTGTTTAGTCATTATTCTATAAGACCCTTTAACCAATTGAGCTAGATAGTCAATCATTGTTCTATAAACATTCATTAAACCCCTACTCTTATCAGGTACAACTATTGCTGGATGAAAAAAAATGTTTCTTACTTGCAAAGAGATAGAATATAAGCAAATAATTAAAACAAATGTGGATGTGGAGACAGAGAAAGGAGAAACTTCTTTTCCTTGGAAGAAGTAATAATTTGTCTGAGTTCCAGTGATGCCTGTAGCTTTCCAACTCTTAAATCTCCTCTCTTCATATTCCCAGTTGGACAATTTATTCTACTTTTGTCTTCTGAGGTAAGAAGAATAGGATCTGGGCAGAACACCTCAAGAAAAACTAGCGCTATAGGAAAAGGCTCTATTTTCTTGTCTTTCTTTTTTTCTTTTCTTTTTTTTTTAAGGCTCCATTTTCTTACCTCCAAAATTCTCCTATTCAACCTCACATGAAGGACAATGAGGGAAATGACTCTTTTCATGATAAGGATCAACACCACTATCACCTTTGTCACATTCCAAGATATTTTACAGTGCTTGGATCTCTCCATTCATCTAGTCAGACACATGTCACAGCTGGTATAATCTAAGGGGGCAATTGGTAATATGACTCAAGATAAAGGAGGATTGGAGCTTTTAAAAATAATAATCCACAGGATTATGTTAAGAGGAGGCCCATTGTTGAGGTATAAAAGATCATATCTGGCATTTGCTTGTTGCTCATTTGCAGAAGCAGACATGACACAAAATCCAAATCTGTATTCTCCCTACCACAATGGAAACAGCAGTTCCACCTCTATGGCATGCACTAAATAAATGGCAATTAAGTCTGTTTCTAGAATGTTCTCTGTTGCTTGTTTGGCCACATTAGAAATCCTAAGATGATTACTCATTGAAATGAGATCTCTCGTTTAAGATTTTTCTTTCAAATGTCAAAGTTGATTCTTAGTGGAAAATTATCATATGCCCCTATTTATGGATAATAATTGGGAAAGGAGGGTAGAAATAAAAAGAGAAACCACAATGCTATCTTCCAGATTCTCTTGAAATTATTCCAGTGGTCAGAACTTTTAGAAAGTCTGGCAGTGTTGTCAGATTCCCATAGAAGAACATTTTTGTTTAGGGGTTGGTATTGTCTTCCAGACAACCATGGCAAGATGTCTGTAAAAAATAAAAAAAATTTTTTAAAATCCCATTTTCAATTTGACGGATTCATTTGGTAAAACCAGGAAGTTCATATTTATTCTAAAGATTGACCTACATGACCTCTCTACCAAAAGATAGGAAGAAGATCATTATTTTCATGTACTGACAGGAAGTGACAACTGGAAAACCTTCTGTTTAATGGGCTCATGCTGGGATTGCAACTTTTGATAAGTTACTGGTTTTTACTTCCCAACACTCATATTTAAGTAACACTGTTAGTATTTGCTCTCAGCATTTTAAAAAGAACTGTATATATACTTCCTAATTTGGGGGAGGAAGGCCAGAAACTGGGCATGATGCCAAGAGGAAGATAACATGGTTACCCCAAAGTTAAATTGAAGTTTGTCTGTGAACAGATAGAGGTTTGAATGGGGGAAGAAAAAAAAATGATGTTTACAGGCAATTCTTTAAACCTAAAATAAAAGTTTAAAAAAGTTCATTAAAAAGAGAAGTACTGCACCACAACAATATAAAAGTAAATAACCCAATTGAAAAATGGGCACAGGATATGAACAGACACTTCACCAAAGAAGACATTCAGATGGCCAACAAGCACACGAAGAAATGTTCAAAATCCCTAGCTCTAAGAGAGCTGCAAATCAAAACAACTATGAGATATCATCTCACCCCAGTAACAATAGCAAAATTTAACAGAGCAGAAACATCAAATGCTGGCGAGGTTGTGGAGAAACTGGAACCCTTGGAAGGTTGTATGGTGCTTTCTCCAAAAGTTGCAAATAGAAACCATTTGACCCAGCAATTCCACTACTGGGAATTTACCCTAAAGAAACCATAACTGCCACCCAAGCAGATATATGTACACCTATGTTTATTGTGGCTTTGTTCGCAATAGCAAAAAGCTGGAAACAACCCAAGTGCCCGTTAACAAACGAATGGATAGAGAAGCTGTGGTATATTGACACAATGGAATACTATGCAGCATTGAAAAACAGAGAACTCATGAAATATTATACAAAATGGATGACCCTGGAGGACATTATGCTGAGTGAAATATCTCAGTCACAAAAGGGCAAATATTGCATAGGGCCACTGTTGTAAAATTGGACTGACATCAGGGTTGAGGGAAGACAGAAAAGGAGGGGAGGAATGATGTATACTGCATTGAAACAGATGAGGGGAAAATTATTTAAAAGGGATATATGAATGGGTATTCTTGTTATTACAGAATTTCAGAGTGAAGGCTGCATAGAGGAGTGGACTTGGGGGGAGGGATTGCATAATATTGAAAGAATTTTTCTTTTTCTTTTCAAGATGAGTGAATGGGGTAGGGGAAGGGGTGGGCAGGGAGAAAAGTGCAACAATGAATGACTAAAAACCCTAAGTCTCTGTAAACTTTCATTTAAAGTAATTTTTAAAAATGTCAAAAAATGAAAAAAAGTACTTTAAACAATTTTTACTGTTTTTTTTCTTTACTGTCATGCTTTATAAGCAGTATATTATAAACATATATCATGTATTTATATTACAAGGTTGCAGTTGTTTTTGTTGTTGTGGACTGTAGAGTCAGAACCAATGCTTATTTGACCCTCCAGTGGATTTTTGGACTCAGTGAAAATGGCATGGGAGGAGATTGCCCATCTTCCCTGGCTTACCCAACTGCCACCCTGCAACAGGTCAATTTGAACTACGTGCCTTTAAGCAGGCATCACATTTCCTTACCACTAAGCCACCAGAGCTCCCAATTAGGAAAGAATAACACTAGGAATTTTAAACAGAAAATACTTGTCTGATGTAAGGGATTAGTTGGAGTGGTAGTCTAAAAGGAGGTGGGTTGGATAGTGGTCCAAATCAGAGATTAGTAAATTCCAAAGCAGCTAGCACCTGTAGAAATGGAAGAACAACCAAAAAAACCCCCAAACAAACAAAAAACCCGAAACAACAAAACAAAGCAGGTAGAGGAACTAGAACCTGGAGTGCAGGTGAGGGGCTACAGGCACAGAGTTGGCCTTTGGGGAAGAGGCCTCAGTGAGTTTAGCCGCTACTGAAGTTGTTGAGAACTTTGTGCAGTGATCCAAGTGGCGACTTGGCTGGTGTGAGCACCTTACAGCTTGTACTACCCCATCTTCTGATAGGACACTGCGTGCCTTGTGTCTATACTCCTGATGGGCTCAACACAACTGGTCTCACAATGCCAAAAAACAAAACAAAACAAAACAAAAACAACCCTCCAAAACAAAAACCAAAACAGAAACACCACAACTAGAATCTTTACTATTGGTTGTGCTGGAAAGATGTCCACATAAGCCAGCAGCAGGAAAACAAAAATTATTTGCCCCATCACCTGATTTCTAGTCTCCAAGCTATGTCTTCCATTGACAGGCCTAACTGGAGGCAGGTGACAAATCAGTGTGGGAAATGCAGGGTTTGCATGCCCAGTCCCATTACCAGCAGAATATAGAAGTGTTAGGCTAGGCTTAGAAATAATAGGTATTAATGATCAAAGATGTCTTGTATGGCTACCAAGCAGGTCCATACTCTTTTCTACTCATATTTAAACTTCGATTTAGTAATAAATCTACCAAGTCAGTTTCAATTCAGGTGACTGTGGTGTATGTTGAATAGAACTGTGTTCCAT
>NW_006399862.1:11571382-11574262 GCF_000299155.1 Elephantulus edwardii | reverse complement strand
GCAGGATAGAGCAGGGTTTAGGGCTGTTGTGCATAGGGTCGCTATGAGTCAGAAACGACTCGACAGCACATAACAACAACAACAACAACAACAATTTATGGAAGACTATAATGGTAAGTTCAGCAGCAGCAGAAGTGTTTACAAAAATTAATAGGAAATTAGGAGGAAAAAAGAAAGAGAAATACATGAGAAAGAAACTATTAATAGCAATGTTAATGCTTTATTTCTGGAGTTGGTCTCAAAGTCATAGTTGATAATTAGAAATTTCTTTTTCTACCATCCAGTCAAAACATTGGTGCCAAGGACAGGGACAACACTGAAACGAATGATTAATTCCACTATTAGGGAAATATCTTTCTTCTTTTTCTGTAAAATGCTTGTCTCTCAGATACTTCTCTAAATCTGAGCATTCAGATTAAGACAGACTAGGAAGAAGGATTGACCATCCACTTCCGAAATAGCAAGCCTCTGAAAACCCTATGTACAATAGAACACACATAGACTAACAGGCCAACTGAGGCAGAGTTTTCAAGTATGGAAATACAAACGAAGAGGAATAGTAGTAAGCAGACACTAGTGACTGGAACAGGGAATGTGAGAACCATAAATGGAGGAAAATTGGATTTTGTTAAGGAAGAAATGGAACACATAAATATTGATATACTAGGTATTGGTGAAATGAGATGGACTGGCATGGGGAATTTTGGGTTGGACGATCAGATGATATATTATTCTGGAGATAAAAAGGTGAGGAAAAATGGGGTTGCTTTCATAGTTTAAAAAGTGATTTCTAGATCCATCTTGAAATACAATATTGTGAGTGACAGGATAATATCCATACACATACAAGGAAGTCCAGTGAATATCACTATCATTCAGATATATTTACCAACAACCAGGGCCAAAGAAGAGGAAATAGAAGATTTCTACGAACTTCTACAGTCAGAAATCAATCGAACATGCAATCAAGATACATTAATAATAATGGGTGACTGGAATGCAATGTTGGGAATAGAGAAGAAGAATCAGTAGTGGGAAAACATGGACTCAGTTACAGAAATGAAGCTGGAGATAGAATGATTGAATTTTGCACAATGACTAACTCATTGCGAATACGTTTTATAAGAAACATAATTTTTATTCTGTACATTTAGAATGAAGTCAAGAAAAAACTTTATAAAGACATCTTTGATCATTCCAAAAAAAAAAAAAGAAACATAAATGCAGGTTATACACATGGATTTCATCTGATGGTATGCTTAGGAATCACAGTGATTACATCTGTGGAAAGAACTGCTGGAGAAGGTCAATATCAGCTGTGAAAACTAGGTCAGGTGCTGTTGGTGGAATAGACCACCACCTACTCATATGCAAGTTCAAGCTGAAGCTAAGAACAATTAAATCAAATCCATGAAAACCAAAATATGACCTTGAGTCTATTCCACTTGAATATCAGAATCATCTCAGGAACAGGTTTGAGGCCTTGAACACCAATGAGTGAAGACCAGATGAGTTGTGGGAGGATATCAATCAAGAGTATCATCCAGGAAGAGTGTAAAAGGTCATTACAAAGACAGAGGAGGAAGAAAAGACCAAAATGAATGTCAGAAGAGATTCTGAATATTGCACTGGAGTGCCAAGAAGCCAAAGCAGAATGAAGAATTCAAAATAGTAAAGAGATGAACAGAAGATTTCAATAGGCAGCACGGGAAGACAAAGTAAAATATTACAATGAAATGTGCAAGGAGCTGGGGTCATAAAATCAAAAGAGCCGAACTTGCTCAGCATTTCTTAAACTCAAGGAAGTGAAGAACAAATTCAAACCTCGAATTGCTCTAAGTAAGGATGTTTTAGGCAGAATACTAAATGATCCAGGAAGTGTTAAAAGAAGATGGAAAGAGTATACAGAGTCACTGTACCAAAAGGAATTGTTAGACATAGAAGAACTCATGAAACAACCTAAGAGTAAGAACCTGTGGTGATGAAGGAAGAAGTTCAAGCGGATTTGAAGAAATTGGCAAAAAATAAGGCCCCAGGAATAGATGGTATACCAATAGACATATTTCAACTAAGAGGTGCTGCCCTGGACGTGCTCACCAAGCTGTGCCAAAAAATCTGAAGGACAACCACTTGGAGAACAGACTGAAAGAGATCTATATTTGTTCCCATCCTAAAGAAGGGTGACCCAACAGAGTGTGGAAATTATAGAAAAATATCATTGATATCACATGCAAACAAGATTCTGCTGAAGATTATCCAAAAAGTCTGAAACAGCACATCAACAGAGAACTGCCAGAAGTCCAGGCTGGGTTTAGAAGGGTCATGGTACTAGGGATATTGTAGCTAACGTTAGATGGATCTTAGCTGAAAGCAGGGAATATCCGAGGAATGTCTATCTGTGTTTCATTGATTATGTAAAGGAGTTTGACTATGTGGATTACAACAAACTGTGGCTCACTCTGAGAAGTATGGGAATCCCAAAACACTTGATTGTGCTAATTCTAAACCTATATTTGGACCAGGAGGCAGTTGTCAGAACAGGGCAAGGAAACACTGCATGGTTAAAATTGGGAAGGGTATACGTCAGGGATGTGTCCTATCTCCATACCTTTTCTACCTGTATTCAGAACAGAGTATCCAGAAGGCTAATCTGTATGAGAAGTGTAGCATCTGGATTTGTGGAAGATTCATCCACAATCTGTGTTATGCAGATGACACAACCCTGCTTGCTGAAACTAAGGAGAACCTGAAGCGCTTAGTGCAGAAGGTCAAGGACAGCAGCCTTTTATATGGATTGAGGCTCAATGTCAAGAAGACAAAGATTCTCACCACTGGGCCAATTGGCAGCATCAGGATGGATGGTGAAGAGATTGAGATTGT
>NW_006399862.1:11559963-11565322 GCF_000299155.1 Elephantulus edwardii | reverse complement strand
TCTTCAGAGTTTCTTCTGACATCCATTTTGGTCTTTTCTTCCTCTTCTGTCTTTGTAATGACCGTTTACACTCTTCCTGAATGATATCTTTGACACCCTAGTGATTGAAATGAATTTACTGGGGACTCCCATCATACTGTCAGGACATTGTTAGTTTATCTCATAAGGAAGATAAGTATGGATTTACTTACTAATGTACAGTGAACAAGTTCACATTTTAAAAAAAGACATCAAGGTGAGCTCTGGTGGCCTGGTGGCAAGAAGCTGCAACTGCAATCTCAGAGATGCATGGTTCGAATCCACCAGACACTCTGCTGGAGAAGGAGGAACAATCTCTTCCTGTACCAGTCAGATCTGATTTGACCGTACACACAAAAAAATAATGAAATAAAATAAATTTTTAAAAAAAGACATCAAGATTCTCTTTCAAGATATGGTTTTCCACTTTCTCACTTCTCAATAATGTCAAAGCTTTTTCAAATATTTAATCTCTGAAAGGGAGAGCATATACAGTAAATGAAATAAACATGAGCTTACTTGTGCTTTCTTTTACAGTTCTACATGTTTTGGCACGTCATTTGGTAAAATTCATGTTAAATTGTTCACCACAGATTACTAAGCAAGCACAAGTAAGCCTGTGCTTACTTTGGTTGTTATGGGGATGGACTGTGGGGTAATCCATTCCTGGCTTGTGCCAAAAGACTCTGCTGACAATCAGCTTCATGATATTGGCTGTCCTAAGTAGAGAGATGCTGGAGTTTGAATTACATCGTGACACTGCCAACAACACAAGCTGCATGAAGCTCCAGAGGCTTCCTGGTTGGTGAAAGTTATCAGTGCATGTGGGAGAATAGAGCCTTCCTTTTTGGGAGATGGAAGCTAAGGATAGGAAACCCTTCCAGACTTAGTTGTTTCCACATATTTGTTTCTATTCCTGTGTATTGTTTTTTGCTTCAGTAAGACTGTAATAGTATCACTTCATGTATATTCTGTGAGACATTTTAGGAAACTTTTGAACTCAAAGGAGTAGTGGGTGCTAGTTGTAGTAATAGGTTAGAACTGAGGGGGAGTCTTGAGAAGGCCTTGTGATACTTGAGTTTAAAGCTGATGTCTTTAAGTGACAGTAGAAAGACCCAAATTTGCAGCTAGCAGGTAAAAAGTGAGGGTGCTATAGGAAACCACAAGCTTATTTCTTGCAATTTAGGTCTTGAGTAAAGTAGACTCTTGTTTGGAGGCCTATGCCTATAACACAGTAAGACCTGACCTAGCTTTGAGTGGTTAGTGTGAGAAGAAAGTGCTGCGTGTGTCTCAGTGTTAGGATAGAAACGTAACAGAATTAACAAAGAGTTCCTGTTGTTTTTACTGTTATGTGCCATCAAGTGGGAACCAACTCATAGGTGACACTATAGAGGGTTTTCAGAGGCTGTAAATCATATGGGAGGAGATTGCTCATCTATCTTCCAAGAAGCAGCTGATGAATTTGAACTGCCTGCCTTTGGGTTGGCAGCATAACTTTTTTGGGGCCAGTAGAGCTTCCTTTAATGTCGTGTGTGTGTGTGTGTGTGTGTGTGTGTGTGTGTAAATAAAGTGAAGTATGCTTAAAAGAAATAAATTTATTTACAGTTGATTTGCTTTGGGCAACACATTTGGTGTCTGAAAAGACATCTGATTTTACTTAAAAATTGGAATAAAGTTTATCATAACTGACAGAAACAACAATTGTGGTGATTGGTACAGTCATGGAAAAAACTTTTTTTAAAAAAAAACACATCAAGATACATTTATTTGGTCTTAATTTGATTTATTTATTTTAAATGTTTGGTTTTTTTCTGCGTGTGTGTACCATTAAATCAGATCTGATGGGTACACTTTCAGAGCATCTGGTGGATTTGAACTGCACACCTCTGGGATTGCAGTGCAGCAACTGCACACCTCTGGGATTGCAGTGCAGCTGCTTGCTACTAGGCCACCAGAGCTCCCTGTATCTTAATTTAAAAAACACAACATTATATAACTTTCATGTTGTTCTTTG
Organism: Elephantulus edwardii; assembly: GCF_000299155.1. NCBI lineage: Eukaryota > Metazoa > Chordata > Mammalia > Macroscelidea > Macroscelididae > Elephantulus > Elephantulus edwardii. The sequence continues at coordinate 11,563,290 of NW_006399862.1, read as the reverse complement.
TTCATTATAAAATATTGTTATAGTAATTATAAAGATTATATAGAAACATAAAATAATAAATAAAAATAATTTCTACCTTGAGAAAAGGTACAGGACTATTGAGGCTTATTTTGGTTTTATGATAGACAGTACAACAGTCAGGCTGATGCTTATTCTCATTTTATAGATGAGGAAAGTGAGACTGTTATTAAAAGGTGACTTGTCTAAATTCTCACGGCTGATCAACAGTATAATATAAAATCAAACCAGCAATATGGATTAATATTTTAATAATAATGCTATTGTTGGGATGATGGCACATGTTTTCATTATTGAAGTATTAGTTGATAGTTTTCTATCTTATTTTTCTCTCTTCCTTTCTCTAAAGATTTGGAGGTTTTGCCTGACATACTTTGGGCAGGTTGCAAGAGGGGACCAGTCCTTGGAGAGAGACATCATGCTTAGAAGGGTGGAGGGAAAGAAAAAGAGAAGAAGGCCATCGATGAGATGAATTGATGCAGTGACTGGGGCAATGAGGGTAGGTGTGTCAGAGAGAGTAAAGTTGGCACAGGATAGAGCAGGTGTCAGTGCTGTTGTACACAGGGTCATTATTAGTCGCAGGCAACTCGATAGCACATAACAACAACAAACTCTATCCCAAGGTCAACATTTTGGAAGTAGAAAGATGAGAGGAGAGAAAGAGACTCTAACACTGTGAGGAATGATGATCTAATGTTATTTGTTCTTTGAGTAGCAGAGGGCTACCCCCAGCTCCTTGAAGAGTCCTGCAAAGATGTTGGAGGGAATGACAAGATGGTGCACTCAGAGAAACTGGACATTATTACACTTTGGGCTTTCTGTCAAGGCAAATTTTGGTGTCAAACTTGAAAGGAATTAGCAGAGGCCTGCTTGCTTTAGGAGAAGGGTTGGATGAAGTGCACAGGTGTGATGATTATTGTGGGCTGAAGACCAAACACCCCCTTGCCAGTGATGTGCTCTGAGTTAGTTTCCATTGGCTTTTTCACAGCTGGTAGACCCAGCAGGATGAGGATTTACATTTATGTGCACTTTGGATTTGAAACAAAACGAAACTTTGTGACAGGTCTTAAAAAAACGCTTACTAGTGGAGTAAAAGTCCTACCTTTTAGTTATTATAATGCTTGTATTTGGGCTCAAAAGGCCAAAGCAGAGCAGCAGGAGTGATGGACATTAGAAAAGTTGCAAATTAGCTTCATATCACCCAGCATTTAAAAACGACAGAATGGCCTTAGATGAACTTTAATATTGCCATCAACTAAATGTGTTCTCAGTTGATTATTGGTAGATGCCAGTGGTTGATTCCCTTGGCAGTTTGGTAGGGTGCTAATGAGGTCAAAGTCAGGTTTCTTATTTCCACATTGTCAAAAACTCCTTAGTGAGAGACAACTTCAGCTTCAACCACAGATCAAATCTCCAACCAATACCAACTGCGTTACAAGTGTGTGTGCTCAGTCACAGGAGCCCAGGTGAGAATGTGCGAATGAGTTAGTACAGAGCCCTCCCAAACACCCCAAACACGTCCTATTGACATTCTTGAGACACCTGTAAAACAAAAACAGATTAGTCAAATGCCTCTGACTTCCAATACAGTCTAATATGGAAAAAGACTTTATCATTACTTGGTTTGGGGCCATATCTTGTCTAAATGTTTTACATATAAAATGCATACCCACCATGACCACCAATCCCCGCCAAACTGACTGAATCTGCATTTTGTTTGTGTTCAAGTAGAAATGTGTTCCGTGGCATTTTTAATAGCTGAGTTTTCTGAAGTAGATCTCCCATCTTTTCTGAGGGGCATCTGGGTTTCTGATCTTTCAGTTAGCAGCTGAATGTGTTAACTGTTTCAGCCAGGGACTCCAAAATACATGTATTTATTAGGTTGTGATTGAAAAAATTACCGAGTTTAAGAAATTAAAAATGCAAAAATGCAAAAAAAAATTGCAAAACATGGAAAATGCAAAATGAAGACAGAGATTCTTAAGTTACATGTCAAATAAATTTCAGGAAAAGAAAGAAAAAGATTAGAACATATGCAGTGTACTGAAGAGCAAAAGTCAGAATCTGTATAAAGGGAAATCTGTCAGAGCAGAAAAATGCAAATATTTTCTGCAAAAACTAGTGATCGAAAAGTGGTTAGACCATATCCTGTTAAAGGTGGAAAACTTGTGAGACCTGGATAAATAAGGAAGTCCTGTCAAGTTTTGACTCTCAAGGGCTTCACTCTGTATTATCTTTTAAAATTATGGCATCATTTACACACAAGTATTGATGTTAAATCTAGAAGATTTCTACTGTGAGTTTGCTTTCTCCCTCCTTGGGCCTTTCACTGTAGATACGTTTTACTTTTTTTCAAAGTCATGTAGATGGAATCAAATAGGGTGTCTTTTTTTGTGCCTAGATTTTTTCATTCAACTTATTTTCAGGATAGAGCAGGGTTTAGGGCTGTTGTGCATAGGATCGCTATGAGTCGCAAACGACTCGACGGCACATAACAACAACAACAACAACAACATCATGTTGTTACATGGCTATTATAGTTGTTAGGTCTTACAAGGGAGCTCATAATTTCCTAATGGTTTAACGCTACTAGTAACTCCAAGAGAGAAAGATTGGCAATCTCTTCTCATGCCTCAAACAGCCAATGGATCTTTCTTCCCTAATTCCTTTACCATCCCCATTCTGCCCTCCAAACTCTGTCATCCTAATAAGATTTCTTCCTCTTCCCACCCACTGCCCTCCTCATTTTCCTCTTTTAGACACATCTTACTAATTACCCTTCTATTTTTACAAAAATGGTCTTCTGCAGTATTAGTCCTTATGAGATTGAGTTAGTCTATGAACAATTGTTTGAAATACAGTGTGAATGTAGGAATGACTGAAATACAATGTACATGAATGTTACATAATATGAGTTTTGTAGGCAAACCAAAAGAAAATGAAAATGTGGGAAAACAAACAAAATCCAATGTAAGGTCAGCTATGAGTTGTTTCTGACTCAGTGGCAATAAGAAAGAGAGTTTGGAGTTGGTGGCTACTCACAGCCACCCCCTGTGGCAGAGTAGACCTGCCCCACTTGGTTTTGTAGGAGCTAATCTCTGTAGGATAATTGCCAAGTCCTCCCACAGAGAGACTGAGTACTTAAATATTGTGCCACCAGAGGTCCTTTGTCACATTGTCTCAGTATTTATTACTTTTTATCTTGGCACTAATATGCCACAATTTATTTATCTATCATCCTGTTGCTGGATATTAGGGTTGTTTGCCTACTTTTGACTATCCTGACCAAGGCTACTATGAAAATGTTCC
>NW_006399862.1:11558064-11559863 GCF_000299155.1 Elephantulus edwardii | reverse complement strand
TTGTCTGACATACTTTGGACATGTTGCCAGGAGGGACGGGTCCTTGGAGAGGGACATCATGCTTGGGAGGGTGGAAGGACAGCACAGGAGAGGAAGACCCTCTATAAGGTGATTGATTCAATGACTGGGGTAATCAGGGTGGGAGTGTCAGAGACAGTGAGATTGACACAGGACAGAGCAGGGTTTAGGGCTGTTGTACATAGGGTCGCTATGAGTCGATGGCACATAACAACAACAACAACCATCCAGTCTGTATTTTTTTTGCCTTCATCCATTTGTTCAGTGTTTTTTACTGACAGAGGTAAAACAAACCCTCTGTTTTAATTAAGATTCTTTAGAGAAACAGGGCAAGTAGGAGAGAGTTGTTGTTATTGTTGTTGTTGTTAGGTACTGCTATGTTGATTCTGGCTCATAGTGACTATGTAGAACAGACTCAAAGGCCTATCAGATTCTTCATTATCCTTAAGTTTCCACTGTACATAAGACAATTGTTGCAGTCACTGTGTTAGTCCATCTCATTGAGAATCTTCTCTTTTGCCAGTCCACTGCTTGTTTAAGCATGATTTTTTTTCTATTGACTTGGAAAACATGTTGATAATATGCCCTAAGCATATGGAGTAAGATATATCTATTGCTACTATATTTGTAACTAGGGAGCTCTGGTGGCTTAATGGTAAGGAGTTGTGCTGTTAGACCAAAGATAAAAGGTTCAAATCCACCAATTGCTCCATTGGAGAAAAGATATGATTTGCTGCCACTGAAGGGCCAGTTATGAGTCATTTAAATAACAACAACAACAAATATTTGCATCTATATCTCTAGAGGACATGGCTCATGAGAATGTTGGAGATGGTAAATGAAAAATCTGTAGGTAAGGCAGCAGGCTGTAAATTCTTGTGTAGGCTTGAAGGTGAGGGAGAGAGGAATATTCTTGCAGAATATCCTGTTTATAACACGGCTGTAGAATCTTCTCTAAAACAAGAGAAACCTCTTGTTTGACTCTTTAGGTCTTCAAGTGAGTGGATAAATCTGTCAACATTATGGAGGGTAATTTTAAAGATTTTTTTCAGTCTTGTCTGAAATGAATTAATAAAGTTTTAGCTAGTCTTTCCTATTTTTCATATTAAATATAATAAAAACACTAAGAGATACCTCTAGATGGTCCTTCAGTTATAGATGTTGCTTTTCCTGCTGGCATTGTGTACCAAACCACACAAATAAGCAGATTCACTTAATACTATAACACTCTCCTTTGTCTATTGGTTCAGTGACATGAGGAACCCAGTTGCCAGATGGCAGTTTCAACTTCCAGTTTGATAGGATGACTGCTGTTCCACTGGTGGAATCATTTTCACTTTAGGAATTAGATCTCTAATAAGTGGAGCCCAAGGTCTTGGGAACAGGAAGCAACAAATCAGTAATCTGTTGTTAGGAGGTCATCATAAGTGGAACTACTGTCATTTTAACCTCTTTGTTTCCATACTCTTGTGTTCTAGAAATGGGTAGACATAGCACTATATACTGATGATTGGTTTAGAACATATACTGGAATGTTAATCTACAAGTGAATGCATAGGTAGACAGGCAAAATGACCAGGTATGTGTAGGTGAATGAGATGACACATAGAACCATATAGGTTTGGCAAACAATATTTCTATGTGTGTATGTGTGTTGTAAATAAATATGCTTATTTGTATACAGAGCCAGAATACAGAGCCAGAACTAAGAGAAACAATACCTTTCACAATAGCTAATCACAAGATTAAATACTTGGGAATAAATTTAACCAGAAGTACAA
>NW_006399862.1:11548991-11549436 GCF_000299155.1 Elephantulus edwardii | reverse complement strand
GAATCAACGGCGCTTAACAACAACATATTTTACTTTACCAAGTCTCTTGTTTGCCAAGATGAGTTAACACAGTAATTTACTAGTTTATCCAACAACAAAAATTCATCAGGCTCCTATTGTATGCTGGGCTCTCTATATGTAAGTACATGGGTTATGCTTGTATCAGCAATCCACATCATGCTTGCTGCACGTACCACTATGCCTAGAACATCATGCTGTTTTCTGCTGCCCTCAAGTTGGCACTGATTCACGGCTACCCACACACAAAGGAACAAAGTGTGCTGACCAGTACTATGCCATCCTTCTGATAAATGGCTTGTGATTCACAAAGTTTTTTGTTTGTTTGTTTTTTGTTTTTTTGACCCATGGCGGGTTTGAGTCTTCACTTTATTACTATGTCACCAGAAGTCACCACCTTCACTTGGTTCATCACAAATGGACAGGT
>NW_006399862.1:11547626-11548445 GCF_000299155.1 Elephantulus edwardii | reverse complement strand
GTGTGTCACGTCTGGGGCAGCACTGAGGGGTGGATAAACAAGCCCATCCTCCCATAACTTCTGGGAGGGATGTCCCCCCTTTATGCTCCTTGGAGAATCAAAGGGGTCTTGGGCTAATGTTGGGAGGGTCCCCAAGGGTAAAAACTGGGGAGGGCTCTTGGCTACAATGGGGGTTGCCGGGGGTTCCCAAGTCTCAAAGACCACCAGGGGAGAATGGAGAGGGCAACACATACTGGGCATCAGCCCCTCAGTGGTGACACCCCCACCCAGAACTAGACGGAGTCCACACAACAAGAAGGTCTGTGATTATGTAAGGGTCAACTCAGAAGACAGGAGACCTGGCTCTAGGCCCCCGGCTCTGTAGCTGGGACAAGTCACTGTCCCCTGCCCCAGACTCCACCATTCAAGGGCCCTTGTGTAAAACCCAGGTGTCCTCTCTTGTCCTTGGGGGTAGGGACAGGTAGGGACTGGAACTCCGCAGGTCCAGAGGGGCCTGCTCCCTGGGAAAGCTCAGGAGTGAGGACAGGCAGAGGACGCAGGAGGGAAGAGGAGGTGCCTCCCAGCAGGGGAGTCAGGAGCCCTGGGCCCTGTTTAAACCCTCACTTGCTATGTGCCCTCAGCACGCCTCCTGCCCTGTTTTCATCTTCTCCATGAAGCTGGGCTCTGCCAGTGTCCAATAGGCATCACGTGTGGAGACGGTATCTGGGCTGTACCTCCAAGTGAAGATGGAGAAGAAGGAGAAGGCAATGGCAGCCCGGGCAGCGTCCATCCTTTCGTTCAGCGGGTTGTCCTCCGGCTTGGAGACCTGCCACTGGTTGG
>NW_006399862.1:11546269-11547311 GCF_000299155.1 Elephantulus edwardii | reverse complement strand
CCCGCGCGCGCTGCTGGCCCGTGTGCGTGCGCGGAGCCCCCGCCGATTCACAAAGTTTTTATTGACTTACTCTCTGGGTATTTCTTTTGAGTCTGTCTTGGCCTGGAAGCTCTGTTGAAAGTTCTTCAACATCATAGCATCATGCAAGCCTCCACTGACAGATGATTGGTGGCTGTACATGAGGGACACTGTGAATTGAACCATGGGCACTTGCATAGAAGATGAGAATTTTATGGCTGCAGTGTAACTGCCCCCTTTACCTGGATCTTACAGGGAGTTTAATGAATATTTTTGAATAAATGAAATAACTTGCAGTGGAGTCTAGAGATTGATCTCAGTGTAAACAAATTATAATGGCATAAGCATGGAAAGACTATTGTGGAAACATGAACAACTCTGCATGTATAATCCCTATTATCTAAGAGCCCAATTGATCATATTGCTGTAGTGACATTTCTTCATAATGTCCTCTTTTTTCTCTTTTCCACAGAAAACTATACAGCACAGTGGAATTTGAGATGTTCCTTAAAGAGAAGACCTGTGGGGGTAGAGGAGTGGGGGAATGGGAGTTGTTTGGGTGCTAATTGGTTTTTTCTCCCCTTATATCATCATGATTATTTTGAATGCATTTTAACATTCCAGTTTGAAAAGTCTTTACTAAATGCAAGGAACCCTGGTGGCATATTGAGGATTGAGCTGCTAACTGACAGATCATTTACCAGCTGCTCTACAGGAAAAAGATTAACATTTTTCTCCCATAAAGATGTACTGTCTTAGAAATCCAATGAAGGGTCGCTATGAATTGGAGTCATCTCCTTAGAAGGGGCTTTCAGTCACACTGAAAAACAGTTCAGAGTCAATATTGGTTTTTATTTTACTTGATTAAGTTCTTGTCATTTCTTTAAGTGACTGTTGTATGGATTTCTTAAATACGTAATAATGATGTTGTTGTTGTTGTTTAATGCCGTCGAGTTGTAGACGACTCATAGCGACCCTATGAACGAACAGCCTGAGCACTGTTCGTACATAGAGTTTCTGGAGG
>NW_006399862.1:11528913-11545294 GCF_000299155.1 Elephantulus edwardii | reverse complement strand
TCAAATGTGATAATGGTTACCCATGGTGGACAGTGTTTGGTGGAGCTTCTCAATTAAAAGAAGCTTAGAAGTAGGAGTGGCATCCACTTCTGAAATGGCTTGCCTCTGGAAACTCTATGAACAATGCTCAGGCCTTTCGTTCATAGGGTCGCTATGAGTCATCTCAGACTCGACGGCACCTAAAAAGAACAACAAATCATGAAGAAAGGGGATGGCTATAATGATGGGGGTTTTTTTTAGACATTCTAGGTGAAATAATTGATAAATGTTCAAATGATTTGAAAAATTAAACTGTTTTCTTTTCATAACAATAATAAAATCCAGCCAATTCATTGTTGGGAAGCACGCATGCCACTGACTTAAAAAGATTAGTAATAAAGACATTAGAATTATTTTATTTCACACTTAGGCAAGTGGAAATAGGGCATAAAGATTCACAAACAGAATATTTCAAGCAATACTTCTCCCCTTTATGCTTATAGGCATCTAGTAAATTGCCTAAGAAACTTTGCTGATTGAATGTTGGAGGTCATCTTTCAGGAAATGTCTCACACAATGATTCTAGGCATTATGAATTCTAAGATGTAAATTAAAGGAGCTTTGAAGAGAGAACTGAGTCTCTGAGGCAATGCTTAGTACAAAAAAGCAAAGTGGAAATGTCATCATTTATGTTTTAGTTTGGAGAAGATAGTCTTCTCAATTCTTTTCTTCCTTACATTTGCTTTAGCAGATTTTGACATAAAAGAAATTTCCCATCCTTTGTAGATATAATATGGAAGTTTAATAATTCTGAACTCAGTACAAAATCTTAAAGTATTTACAAAGCCTTAATCAAGGTTAACAAAGCAAGTCTAAAATTATATTTGATCAATTCAAAAACATAAAGGTAAAAATCTACACTCTGCTTTCAGTGTATTTCCCAGTGAAGAAAAGGCATATATAATGCAAACCACAGGTAATGCACAGAAATGCCATTTCTCCTTCATGAACAATGGTAGATATTTTTAAAAATGCAATTAAATAAAAAAATTATTTGTATTTGGTCTTGGGATTTTATGTTGTCCATTTTTCTCCTGCAGTGTGGCTAATGGATTCCAAAAATCTGCCTTGGGATTAGCAGTACCACTCCTTACCCACTAGCCCATCAGAGCTCGCTAGGATTCATTAGCGTATTGTTGTTGTTGTTATTGTTGATTGTCATCGAGTCTAGCATGGCTCATAGCGACCCTATGAACAAAAGACCTGAAACTTTCTACAACTATTGTCATTTCTCAAAGTTCATAGAGTTTCCAGATATGACTTTTATTTCATCAAACTTTACCCCCATGAATTCATGAAGATTCATGAAAATCTTTTTCTTTACTTAAATAGAAGTTATAATTAACTAATAAGTTATGCCTCAATTGGTCATAAGATTTTAAATTCCTCATAATGTGAAAGTTGGACAATGAACAAGGAAGACAAAAGAAGAATTGTGCTTTTGAATTGTGGGCTTGGCCATGAAAATTGAATATAACATGGATTGACAAAAGAAGAAACAAACTTGTCTTGGATGAAGTGAAATCAGAATGCTTCTTAGAAGTGAGAGCATCTCACTCACTTTGGGCACGTTATCAGGAAAGGCTAGAACCTTGAGGGATATTTATCAGGCTTGGTAAAGTAGAGGGTCACTGAGAGAGGAAGACTTCTAAGGAGATTAGATGACTCAATGGCTACAATGAGGAGTTCAAATTCAGCAACTATGGTAATGATGGTGTGGAATCCGACAGTGCTTCATTCTGTTGCACACATGGTGCTCTGAGCTAAAGCTGAGTTGACACATAATAACAGCAATTCATTCAGTCTCCTCCATGTGCTGATTAGTGAACAGGGAAAAGACCTAAAATTCATGGATTTTGTGTCAGAGAAAAGTAGACTAGCAGTATATAGTTTTACTTTGGTGGCTCAATGGTAAGAAAATGTGCTGCTAACACAAAGATACACCGTTTGAATCTGCCATCTGCTCCATGGGAGGAACATGGGCAGTCTCCACCCGTGTGATTTACTAACCTCTGAAAACTTGGTGGAGGGTCTCTGTGAGTCGGTTCTGACTCGACAATGCACAACAATGCCAACAACCACCAACTGCAAAGTGAAATCACCCTTATAAAGTTGCATTTTACAGAGCTTTCGAGCTATGAAAGTTCAGGTAAACTGCATTACCCCAGTCCATGTGATAGGTGAAAACGAGGCCCACAAGAGTGAGAAATGACTTGCCAGAGTTGGTTAATAATAACATTATTTACAATAGAAAGGAGATAGGGATGAGAAACAACCTGAGTGTCCCAAAACTGAAGTATATTTGGGTAAATTATAGCCCAGGAGCCTCACGTTATTCAATTTTCTTAATTTTTTTTAAACTTTATTATTATTATTCGGGTGTGTGTGCGTGTACTGTCAAATCAGATCTGACTGGTACAGGAGGAGATTGCCCCTCCTTCTTTGGCAGAGCATCTGATGGAACATTATTTAATTTTCATAAAAAAAAATAAGTGTGCAGTAATAGCCCCAGCCAAGACATTCACTCTTCAATGTTCTTTTATATACCCCCATCTCTTCTAGATTCCACCGTTTACATAGATTTTTACCTTATTTTAATTATACACTTCATTCTATTTGCTTTGAGAGCTTTAGCTCTCTTTGAGGGCTGCCACTACAGCTATCATTTGTTTTAGTTCCAAACACCAGTCTAGGTACCTGGCATTGATTATCAGTCAATAATAATTTTAGTGCAATTCAACATGAATAATAAAATAAGGAGATGAGTAAATATGTATTTACAGTTACAAAAATGATCATATATACTCCCACTTTCTCCCTTTCTACCCATCCCCTTCCATATTAAAGCCTTGACCTTCTATTCTTTTTTTTTACCTTCTATTCTATATGATTTCCCTGCGTGTAACCTCCAAACTCCAGAGTGGATGACTCGAGTAACAAGATGCGGTGCTGTCATAGATAATGCACAAGTGTATATTTGGAAGTAGTAAAGAGCTGCACTGCCAACCCAGAGGCACTTGGTTTGAATCTATCAGCTGCTCTTTGGGTAGAGAAATCTCTGAAAACTCACTGGAGAGTCAGCTATGAGTTGGAGCTGACTCAATGGCACATAACTGTAAGGTCGCCAAGGGAGGAGAGAACCAAGTGCAGGCAAAGAAAGACAGTTTATTAAGGAGAAACTGCCAGGCTGGCTCTCGAGCAGAAGACCAGCTCCCACTAAGAGTTAGAGGGGCATTTTATACTTTCTTACATGGGAGTTGGGGAAGGGGATGCATATCGATGCTTTCTTCAAGATATGGAAGTGGGCTGGGGTCTCAGACAACTATTCCTGGGAAAATGGGATGTGGTAGTTTCACAGAGAGAAAATGCACAGCTGCTGTTTTCTGTTATTGGATTCTCTCAGGAGCCATTCTAGGAGAGGAAGGAAAGGGCTCTGCAGTCCTAATAGTAACAACAATAACAACACATCTTGATAGTAGGAACTCTGGTAGCCTACTAAGTAGAAATTTGCTCTGCCAACCCAAAGACAGGCAGTTCAAACCTATGAGTGAGAAAAATGGGTAATCTTTTTAAAAGTTATTTACAATCTTTTTAAATCCACTAGAGAGTCAGCTATGGATCACTTCCAACTCAGTGCCACATAACTACAACAACTTCTCTGACAGAGAAGGAATTTCTGATACACCCTAAAAATTTTGCTAAATGCCTAGCTTATAAACCAAACCAATTAATGTGTTCAGTGACACACCTATCACACAGTTGAGCCTCGTCCCAAACCTCAGCAAAGAAACCCCCTTGGTGACCTCTAGAGATTGATGCAGGTGGAGGGAGGCCAGTGCTGGAGGCAGCACCAGTGTTTCTGATCAGTAGCTGGGCTAGGTTGCTGCTCTGCCTGCCTCACACCAGCACCCAGAAAGCTCAGAAAGGAGGAAGGAGAGTATCAGCTCTGTGCTGGATCACCTCTCTTCTCTTTCCCTTGGGCAATAGCATTTGTCCTATTTTTACAAATTTTGGACTAGTTTTTCTTTAAAAGTTTATATTTGAAAAAGAATAAAAACTCCCCCATCTATTAGGGACAGCTGCTGACATCAGAAGTGCCATAACCTCATGGAGTGGGGGTCAGACTACATCTGTTAAAAGAAGCTGGGTGGTGCGGGAGGCATGGCCCAGGTCAAGTCCTGGAGCCAGAAGTTCTCAGAGATGGGAGGGTCCTGGGAATGGAGGCACAGAGGGTAAAAAAAATGCTCTAAAGGCCAGGAAGGCCTTTGTCTTCAGTCAGAGGTGTTTGTCTTCAGTCGTCAGGAGTTCCCTGTGACTGATTGACAGCACATTTAATTCAGATTCCCCAGAAAATAGTTTAGCTATGTGGTAGCCACCTGTGTGGTGTGCACCCAAAGGTGGTGCCTTTACGATGGTTTGAATCCACCAGCAACTCTGCAGAAGAGAGATGAGTCATCCCCTCCCTTGTAGTTTATAGCCTCTGAAAACTAAATGGAGGGTCAACTATGAGATAGGCTATCAAATTGATTTTGACTCACAGTGACTTTATAGGATGAAACAGACCCACACTCTTGTGGCCTAGTGGCAGGAAGCTGCATTGCAATCCCAAGGCACATAGTTCGAATCCACTAGCTGCTCTGTGGGAGAAGGGTGTACAATCTCCTCCTCAAATTAATTGCCTCTGAAAATCTACCAGAGGGTCTGCTATGAGTCTGTTCTGACTTGATGGTACATGCAGCAACATAGAGTTTCTAAGGCTGTAATCATTACAGAAAATGACTGCCGTGCTCCTGTGAAGCAGTTGTTGGGTTCAAACCACCAACCTTTCCAGTTAGCAGTCAAAAACCTAAGCACTGTACCACTAGGGTTCTTTCCCTGGCCAAGTCCTCTTTACATAGTAACTTCCAGCCTTAGAAGTTGTGGAGGAAATTTACCAGAATTATTTTTTCAACTCCTCATAGAGGAAGGTGACTTATATCAACGGACATACTTATTGTTGGGGGGTGTCACACTGTACCTTATACATCTAATGGGGGCTCTGCTATGTTATCACTATCACTCATTCACAAAAATGTAAGAACTCTCTTTCAATGTTGGGTTCTCTCCAATAACCTACACCAGTCTGTGTAGTAAAACTGTAGCAGAGCTAATAATAGAAACCACAAATCCTGCTTGCCAATCCTGCATTCTAACCTCTAATCCACTTGTAGCAAGGACAAATGTTTTCAGGAAAAGAAAATGGACTGCATAAAACAGGAATACAACTGCCCCTATTGTGTGACCTTTTATACAAAAATAAGGCAACAAGTTTTATCCTCCATGTCTTAGTCACCAAATACCTCATTTTGGTTTTTTCTACTTTCTAATAGAAACTGGATCACAAATTAAAATGGACATAAGGGAATGAGAAGATTATCTTCTATCACTGTTAGAGTTTTCTTTTTGTTGTTTTTATGTACTGTAAAATTGGATCCAACTGCCACAGGAGGATATTGTCCCTTCTTCTCTAGCAGAGCATCTGGTGGATCCAAACCACGTGCCTGTGAGATTGTAGCACAGCTCTAGCCACTAGGCCACCAGATCTCCCTTGTTAGAGTTATCTTAATGATGGGAATTTGTCTTTTTGTGTTTCTATCATGCAAAGCTTCTAAAGTTCCATATTAGATTAAGCAGACTCTGATGTTTATAGAATGCAAAGTTGATAAAGGGGCTCAAGTGGCTGGATTTGAGAACCAGAAGCAGCCCGCTCAATGGAAAATAAAACCATGGTCACACTGCTGACTCAATTCTAACCTATGGTGATTCCAAGCTTGTCAGAACAGTGCTTCATAGAGTTTTCAATGGCTGGCTTTTCATAAGTAGATCTCCTGGCTTTTGCTTAAAGGTGCCTCCAGGTGAATTTAAACCCTGTCTTGAACCTGAACTTCTTATCTATTGCTTTTATGATGGAGATACCACAAAAGGTTAACAAACTGAAAAATATTTTCTCAATTTTGGAAGTTAGAAGTGTAAATTAAGGACTGAGCTAGTTCTCAGGGAAAGCTTTCCTTCTATCAGCTCTGTAGGCAGGCTGTTGTCTTCTTCACCATTTATATGACCAGTAGTTCTTGGATGTCTTTGCCTCTCTGGTGCTGAGGTGCTTCCCAGGGCAGGAACCTCAGTTCAAAGGATGCACTCCATGCCTGGTGCTTCTTTCTTGGTGAGACCGAAGTCCTCATCTATACTTTTTATCTCTTACAACGTAGAGGGTGATGAAGGACTCCTTTCTTACTCTGGATCTTTAAGGCTGTGATGAGTGTTGCTTCTTACCCTTAATCCTCTTAAAACGTCTAAATTTATCAAATCACGAGAAATTATTATCAAACTTCCATATTCCATCATTATATAACATATACTTTAGGGGGGCACAATTTAATCCATGGCAACCCCTAAACTTTAGGTTAGCATCCAACTGTATTAATCATTCATACTACCTAGGTACTGAGTGCAAAGTATACTTGGAACACATGAGTTTCAGCCTCAGTCATCACCCACATCTGTTTACAAGGGAAAAACTGCTCTTGGCAGTTTAGAGTTCTTACCTATAAAATGGTGTTGAAAGTATTAGGTTGAGACACAGAGCTGTTTTGAGGCCCAATGAGAAAGAATGTATAGGGAAATGCTATATAGACTAAATCTATACGTAAGTCAAAGAAACTATCATCTGACACAAATCCATATATTGTTCTTGATTTCCTGCACACATAATTAAAATTCTCCAGAAAATAGCTTAGCCCTTCATTTTCAGCTGTGTGGTATGCAGCTTCTAAACATTTTCCCTTAAACCTTGCTGCTTAACCTTTAGTCTCAAGCATTCAATTAACTGTTACTTCCCCAGACAGCTACAGGCCTTGGATTCTTAATTTGACTTCTTAATTTAACCCATCAAGGCCTCCTTTGCCTTGGCCACAGGTCTGTTTTTCACAAAGACACAAACCAGAGGGGAGTAAACATGAACTTTGGTGAGAGATGAGTTCTGGGAGGAATCTGATTTAATAAGAGAGCTATGTAAACAGGTCTCAGGAAGCTGTGGCTACAGACAGCTCATAGCAAGCTTTAACTTTCTCAGTTTTGAAATGAGATGTTTGCTTTTCTGTGTGGTGAATGTGAGTTAACATTGAGATTTCTTGGCTGGTGGTGTGACAACATTTGAGGTATTACTCCTCTTTGGAATAATTTTCCAGTTTCCAGGACACTAACAAAATAACTAAGGAGAAACAACCTTATGCTGTAGGAGAGGTCAAGTATACTTTCAGCCCTTATTTTTGGGTAGTTGAGTTTTCCTTAAAGAAATGTGTGCCAACAGATTTATCATTGAAGAAATACAGAGACCAGGAGAAACTAGCAAATTAAATCAGCCAAGATACTCAGCTGTTGTTTCATGTTTGTGGTGTTTTTATTTTTTTTTTTAAATAATCGTATTTTAACAGTAAAATATAACTGTAAGGATTTGAATATTTTAGAATGGGATTTTTGCTAGTCAGTAACATCTTTTTGTAAGGCCTAGTGATTACAGGGGCTCCCTGTTGTTGTTACTACTATTGGGTACCACTCCTAGCTGCCCTTGATCAACAGATCTGAGCTCTATTCTGTCCCTGTGTTACACAAATAGGTTTTGCTCAACTACTAACCAAAATGTTGGTGGCTTTAATCTGCCAGAGGTGGCTCAGAAGACATGTCAGGTGACCTGCCTCAGAGAGGTCACAGCCTGAAAGCCCATGGGATGCAATTCTCCTGTGTAAACATGGAGTTGCCTGGTTGGACTGGACTCTGTGGCAACTAACAATAACAGCCACATGATACATGTCTGGAGGCAGTGTTTGCTGTTTTGTTTTTCTTGGTACTGATAGGCTACCAAATTATATATATTTTCTTTATTAATCACCCTAGTCTGCAGGGAGAATAAAATAAGAAGAGAAAGGAAAAGAAATGAAGTGAAACAATGTGGTTGGGAAATTCCCAGGTCTTTACCCTCTTTTTCTTGGTTAAAAAAAAAAAAAAGAAATCAACAAAACATGTACATGCACACACCCCTCTCTTGAAAGTAAGGCCAGAGAAAATATCAAGTGAATAAACTATGAATCAAAGAAAATGGTATGAGTGTTTATTCATCCACATAGATGTTTGGTCTTGGCTGCTTATGTGAAATCTAAGGGTGTCAGCGTGTATTTTTTTCTGTCAGTGCATTTGTTTCAAACCACAGGTGCCTGAGTTCTTACTGCTTAAGTGCCCAGTTTCTAGGGCATTTTGTTTTTGTTTTGTTCTTGGCCCCAGAATATCCAGAAGATAAATTTTCTAATGAAAAATAAGGCTAGCCAGTAGATTGCGGGCAGAGGGCAGGGGGAGCCCTTCCAGGATTCAAATCCAGATTGAAGTATTTTCTAGCTTTTTCTTTTTCCATGAAGATTCAGTTTGGAAGTATGAACCAAGAAAAATTGCGACATCATGTTCTGGCCAGCTTGCCTCAGATAATCGCTTGTGTAACCATTGCAAGATGTGGGGGAAGGGGAATTCAGAGGACAACCAGGAACTTCTCTGTCAGCTCAGGGTTTCACAATGCACACAGGAAATATTTGTAGTTGGCCCTCATTTCGCTCAAAGATTAGCTAATCCCTTATTTCACAATAAAACACATTTTCAGCACATGGTCTTGAGAGCCAGAAAAGAGCTCATGATGGCAGACTAATAGGGGTAAGATTCTGGTGGAGAGGTGTGTTGCATTGCCTGTGTTAAATTGAGCAATCACCAAACTAGGATGGTGCCTGGCTGTGGACTGAGCTAACATGAATCTCCTTCTTTGCCCCTTAGTGGACCAAGCCAATTCTCAGGCCTGTCATGCCCTGTGAACTCTGCACTGGTCCTGTCAGGGCAGGATTAGATTCCTGAAGCTGAGAGATGGATTAACTGTTCAGGTGGCCCAGCCAAATTACACTTTGAATTTTAATACTTCGCATCTGTACAACCTTTTACCTCTACACAGGCAAACTGTAACCTCTTGTTCTTGAAAGAGAAAAGCAGATATATTTCACCACAGTGGCCTCTGATTATTTTTATTAACAGTCTGGTTCACCCATTTGTGTATTACTCTGTAGTACTCACTCTTCAAACTCAGTCATTAATCTCTAAAATGCTTACGGCTATACTTTTTGAAATTGTAATTATTTTAATTTGTAGGAAGAATTAAGCACAGGTTTATTGTACTATCTGAGGCTTTAGAGATTTTTCTAGTGCAATGCCTTTATTTTATAGATGAAGATGTAAGAGGCACAGAGCAGTTAAGTGCTTTGCTTAAGATCACACAGCTAGTTAGCTCAGATTGATTTGCAATTAATTCCTAAAAATTCCTACAAGTGCCATGTTTTAGCAGTTCTGCAAGAAGTAAAGGCCTGAAATGAGAGAAGATTTATCCCACATTGTACACTCAACATTTTTCACTTTAAAAAAAGGATTGATTTGTATATAATCATTTATATATACATTGTGTTTTATACATGTACTTTGTGTTCTTATACAATCATTCCTATACATTATATTTTATAGAATTACCATTGCTCTATGCCTATTATTACCTTTTTCAAACTCTTTGAACCTTTCACATGACTTCACCTCTCCTCCCCCCACTAACGTCTGCTGTCCCAGTGATTTTTCCTTCTCTCCTTTTTTCCTGCCTTCTCTCCTTTCCCTTTTGAACATTTATACATATCCTACTCAGTTCTCCTCCTATTTTCACAATATGTGACTGAGATGCTTCATTCAGCATAATGCTTTCTAGGTTGTCCCTAATTATATAGTATTTTACAAAATTGTTCCTTATTAGCACCTGCATAGTATTCCATTGTGGGAGTGGACCACAGTTTTTCAATCCGTTTGTTTATTGATGGGCATTTGGGCTGTTTTCACTTTGTTGCTATCAAGAATAATGCCACTATAAACACATGTCCATTCATGTCTCAGTTCTGATTTTCTTTGGCTATATTCCTAGTACAGATCAGGCTGTTCGTTCATAGGGTCGCTATGAGTCGTCTACGACTCGACGGCATCAAACAACAACAACAACAACAACATATTCCTAGTAGTGGAATTGCTGGATCATATGGATTTTCTGTGTCCAGCTTTTTGAGGAAACACCAAACCACCTTCCATAGCAGTTGTACATTTTACAATTCCAACAGCAGTGCATAGGAGTTCCAAACTCTCTGCATCCTCTCCAATATTTATTGTTTACTGTTTTGTTGGACTTAACTACTACTCCTGGAGTGTGGTGGGTTATCACATTGCTGTTTTGATTTGTATCTCTCTGATTACTAGTGATTTTGTTTCTTGATCTTCCAAATGTCCTCCTTTGTGAAGAGTCTTTTTATATCTTTGGTCCATTTTGTGATTGGGTTATGAGTCTTTTTTTAATGAGAAAATTTGTTTTTAGGATTAGCCAGCTGGATTCAGTTTAGATAATCCCACTTTTGTTGGCAACATCCAAAGCATCATATACACTGTCAGGACAAGTCGAACATAGGCCTTCTTCTCTCCATCAGGCCTTATCAAGGTGTTGACCTTGTCATAGAACTTCTTTACAGCTTGTTTGATTTCGTACTTGTTGGCCTTGACATCCACAATGAACACAAGTGTGTTGCTTTCTTCCATCTTCTTCGTGGCTGACTTGGTGATCAAGGGAAACTTGATGATTCAATAGTGGTCAAGCTTGTTTCTCCTGGGGGCACTTTTCTGGGGATATTTGGGCTGCCTTCAGAGCCTTGGTGTCTTAGGCTGGCGGAAGGTGGCTGATGTGCAGATCTTTTTTTTGTGGCTGTAAATGTTCTTCAGGACTGCCTTCTTGGCATTTAATGCCTTTGCTTTGGCTTCAGTTTTGGGAGGGGCAGGGGCTTCCTTCTTTGCTTTCAGCATCATCTTTGTAAAAAGGTGAGTCTTTTTACTTTTAGAGGCCTTGTAATATTCTATAAACTTGGGTTATGAGATCCTCATCTGAAGTGTCGTTGCTAAGTGTTTTTTTCCTCAATCCGTGGGCTTTCTTTTTACTCTACTGGAAAAAAGTTTTTTGATACACACAGGGGTTTGATTTTAAAAAGGTCCCATTCCTCAATCTTATCTTCTCCTGGTTGTACATTTTTGGCTATGTTCACAAACCTCTGTATGTTGTAGGCCAGGGCTTCTAATTATATTCCCGTTTTTTCTCTTATGATCTTTATAATTTTAAGTTTTGTCCCTAGGTCTCTGATCCACTTTGGGTTGGGTTTTATAGCATTTGTAACTTTTAAAGCATTTTGAGGATATCATTCAGAATGCCATAGGATGAGTATCAGCTTGGAGGGGCAGCTTTCATCTGGAAATGTTCTAGCAGTTGAATTTTGAAGCACGGTGATGCTGTCAACAGCTTCATCTTCTTGGATCTACAATTAACATCCTTGGTACGAGCAGTCAGGAAATAAGGAGACTCATTGCACTGGCATAATCTGCATTTAGGGAACTTTCTACATATCATTGAGGAGTAGTGATGTCAGTTTTAAGATTAAGATGCTTCTGATTCAGACCATAGTCTTTCGAATTACTAGCTATACATCCAAGACCTAGACAATGAATAAGGATGACAAAAAAGAATTGATGCCTTTGAGCTGTAGTATTGGAGAAAAGCACTGAACATTTCATGGATGTCCAAGAGAATGGATAGATATGTTTTGGAGAGGGTGCGGCTGGAGTACCCTTTGGGGGCAAGAATGATGAGGCTTTGCCTCACATACTTTGGACATGTTAGGAGGTGCTATTCCTTGGAGAGGGACATGATGTTGGGAAGGGTGGATGGTTGACAAAGGAGGAAAAACCTAACTAGGTGGCTTGACATGGTGACTGCTACAATGGGTTTTTGTGTGTCAGGAAGTGTCATGATGGCTCAGGACAGGACTAGGTTCAGATCTTCTCTTCACAGAGTTGCTATGAGTTGTACTTGACTCAATGGCACTTAACACTAACAATGATTATGGTGATCTTTCTGAGTAACTTCCAAATTTGAGCTAGAATTTAGTTTGAATTTCAAATCATGAATATGGCCTAATTCATGTGCTTTGTGACATTATTTATTTATATTCGTCTTGTATACTAAGATTTAAAGATTCTTTCTATGTACATAAAAATAAACATAATAAATAGTAGAAGATCAGAGTGAAGGGAATTTTTTTCCTTAATAGAAAAGAATAAAAATAGACAAAATTTGTACTGAAGTGTTATAAAGTTCCTGCTCATATTATGGAGAAGGATGCCAACTTGGATTCTGAATTGTCTTGTGATCTAAGGGGACTCTCATGGCTTAGTGGTCAGGAATTGTGTTGCCAGTGCAAAGGTGCATACTTTGAATCCACTAGCTGCTCTGCAGGAGAAAGATGGGCTCTCTCCTCCCATGTGATGTACTGCCTCAGAAAACCCGCTGAAGGGTAAGCTATGGGTCCATTTAGACTCAGTGGTGCATAACAACAGCAACAACAATAAATGAGTGCTCACAAATAAGGATGTCACTTTAATAGGACTAAAGTACACCTCACCCAAGGTAAGGTTATACTAATAGCTATTTACAGCCCCTGACAACCCGGTGGAGGGTCAGCTATGAGTCAGTTCTGACTTGATACCAAAGGGTTTGAGTTTGGATGTCTGATTCAAACTGCTTCTTTTAATAATAAAATTCTAGAATATAGCATGGAAATAATATAACATGGCTATGTCTTTCAGTCAATACAGTAGTAAATTTTAGAAAACTATTTCTCCTTAAAGCATTGAAGGAGGCACAGATGCTTAATCCCTTGACTATTAATTAACCGAAATATTGGCATTCAAATGCACTCAGCAGTGCCTCAGGAGACAGTTCTGACAATCTACTTCTGAAAGATCAGAAGATTGAAAAGCCTTTGGAACTCTTATTGGATTGTTATGAATTGGAATTAACTCAAAAGCAACTAAGGCAATAAAAATTTCTCATTCTATTTCTCATTGGAAGAGCTCTGGTGATGTAGTGTTAAGGAGTTCCACTGCCAATTCAAAGGCATAAGGTTCAAATGGACTAGCTGCTCCTCAGGAGAAAGACAGGCAATCTCTTCCTGTGCAATTTACTGCCTCTGATAACCTGGCCATGATGAGTCAGTTGCGAGTTTATAGTACATAGCAACAGCATATTCTTCAATGTGATCTAAAGAGAATCAGAAAACAAATTTCCAGGGTACCAAGTACGGGTACAAAACAATGGGTTCAAGTGCATACTGTAATATTTAGAAATATAGGCAGTGCCTGTGTTACAAATGAAAGCCATTTCAAATGTGTTTTTAAGTTCTATTTATAGATAAGTCAGAAGATGTACACAGTTCTTATTTAGCCTTAGTGTAAGTAAAGGCTGGGAATCTATCAATGATTGAAAACCTGTACATGTGACAAGTGAAAGTGATTTTTTTAAAAAAACTTTTTGTTGTAAATTGGATGAAATTTTTCAGAGCATATCACTTTTGTAGTCAACAATTCCATCATATTTTGCATGAAATTTTACATAGCAAATTGGTTTTCTAGTCAACAATTCGTACACATTTTGCTTCATGAAAATTGATGGCAATACCCTCAAGGTTATAACGTTCATCCCACTTACTTCTGTGTCTTTTGTTTCCATTTCTCCTTATTTTCCAATCTTTTTATCTCCTGAACTTTGCCCTTGGACAAATGCATTCCTTTTTTATCTCATATGTTTACTGTTCTAAGGAGTGTATAGCTCCATAGTGGTAGTGTTCACCTTTTAGATCTGTTTGACTCAAAATTGAGTCATGCCTGTGAGTTCAGTTCTAGTCTGAAGGGTAATTAAAAGTCATAGTCTCAGGGGTTCCACGTACTTCTACACGAGTGACAAACCTAGTATGATTATGAATTTTGTTCCTTAGTAATAGATTTTTTTCCAATCAAGTACATTTCCCTTTTATTACTTTTAAATTGTAGATAATATAAAGAAATCTTTTTTTAATTTTTTCTTCCTTTATTTTTTCCTAAGTGATATTTTAGAAATCATATTGGTTTTCATTCAATAATTCATACAGTTTGTTTTAGAACATTCAGTATAATTGATTCATGTAGTTCATTACAATGCCTATCACCCCTTATTGTCTATTGCATATCCAAGTGAAAGTGATTTTGTTTCCATTTATGTTTATTTTTTTATTGTGATTTGATTGAAAGTTCACAAAACAAGTTGGTTTTACATCCAATGATTAAACACATTTTATTTATGACATTAATTACAATATTGTTGTGTACCATTAACCCATAGCTGAATCCCTGGTGGGTTTTCAGAGGAAGTTAATAGCATGGGAAGATATTGTCCACCCTTCTGCTTGGCAGCTGGTGGCCTCACACCATGTACCTTCCGGATTGCAGCTCAGCTTCTTGCCACTATGCAATAAATATCATAAATAATATTTTTTCCTACTTCGTCCTTGTAATCTGCAATATCATTATTTCTTCTATCCTACCCCTTCTGGCTTCTGGACTTTATCTTAGTATAAATGCTGCTCTTTTGACCTTCTAAGGAGTGAGTGCCTCCATAGTAACTTTATGATCTTATCTATCTTTTGAATGAAAGTTGAGCCATGAGAGTGTTTTGTTCCAGGTTCAAGGAATGATGAAGGGCTTTGGTTCTGGTGGTTCCACCAGTTTCTATCAGGCCAGTAAGTCTGGTCTTTTTATGTTTTTTGAGTTTTGTTGCACATTTCCCCAACTTTATCCAAATCTTCTCCTGTGTTCCCCTTTAGAGTGGTCAGAGGTCATAGCTGGGCACCAACTTGTTCTTCTGGTTTCAGGTCATAGAAGTTGTGGCTCGAGTTGTCCATTAGTCCATTGGACTTTTCATCTACATCTTTGCATTTCTTAGTGCAGTGAAGCAGTTTGGAGTGATCTGGCTCTATTCTTTCTCACCTTCCCTGTTTTCCTCCTTTGCTTCTCTAGAGTTAAGGAACAAGTTGAATGCAACAGACCGTTCAACTTGTAGATTTTGAATCAGGCTACAGCCACCTCAAAGCTACTCACTCATATAGCTTTCATATATGATTCTCCTGGGAAAAGAGGAGTATACAACAATAATAATTTCTCAGTACAGTGCTTTTGAATTTATGAAGTATTTCCTTTCACTCAAAAAGGCTTTGATGTTTTCACTTGAGCATTTCCCCCCTTTATTGGAAAATCTTACAACATTCCATGAAAAAGGCATATTTCTGGGAAAATCTCATCATGAAATAGACTTTTTAAAATTGAAACTGGAAAGAACATGATTTCTGAGAGAAAAAAGTATTCACTTTGCAAATCCTCCTTAAAGAATTTAGTGTCTGGGAGAGCACAGTGTGAAGAGCCAGAGGGATAGCAGCCTGCATAGAGAGGATATCAGAGAGTACTTTATGCTCCACAGAGACTGACCGTCACAGTGTGACACGAACAGTAGGATTTTGAATCAGAACTTTTGCTAATACATTATTTTAGAAGCTTTAAAAACTGGAGCCCTGCCTGCCTGCCCTGCAGTGGTCCCGCAGCGGTCCCACTGCGGACCCAGCAAAAGCTGGAATCCACTAGCTGAGCTGAGCTGCATTGAGACGCACCTGAAAGGAAAAAGGTTAGTGGGGAAATTGGCTGAATTCTCTTAAGCCCACTAAAACCTGGAGGGTCTGAGGTGCGGCATGGACAGTAGGAATTGAATCATAACTTTTGTTGAAACTTTTAGTATTGGAACTGTGTGAACAAAGCTGCGCGGACTCAGCAAAAACCGGAAGCCACTAGATGAGCTTCTAAGAGACCCATTTGGAAGGAGAAAACTTAGTGGGGGAATTGGCTTATTTCGCTTAAGCTCCACTAAGACCCAGTGGGTCTGTTGCGTAACGTGGACAGTAGAAATTTGAATCAGAACTTCTGCTGGAGTGGACTCAGAATGAGCTAATAGCCTCAGTTGCAATCCGGACCACTTTTCGGTCGCACTGCAGATCGGCAAATGCTGGAATCTGCAAGCCGAGCTTCTGAGGGACCCATTTGAAAGGGATAACTTTTGTGGGGATAGTGGCTGAATTTTCTAAAGCTCCACTAACGCCCAGTGGGTTTGTTGCATGATGGAGACAGTAGGAATTTGAATAAGAACTTTTGATGGATTAGAGTCAGAACTGTACGAAATCAGCCTGGGTTGCATTCCGGTCCACATTTCAGTGCGCACTCCGGATCAGCAAAAGCCAGAAGCTGCTGGACCCATTTGAAAGGGGAAAGCTTAATGGGAAAATTGGCTGAATCCTCTTAA
>NW_006399862.1:11507426-11523125 GCF_000299155.1 Elephantulus edwardii | reverse complement strand
GCAATGAATGAATGGAAATCCAAAACCTCTGTAAAAAATAAATAAAAAAAATAATAATTTAGTGTCTTTCCCTCCTTGCCCCTGACTGGAGATTTAAACACAGCTAAAGTCTTTGTTCATAATAACATCACAATGTGTACCAACCTGGCATTCCTCAACCGCTTGTTGAGTTATTTGTGTCAGAAAGGATTTAATTGTAAGTATATTTCTTCTCTTGATATCCCATGATTCACTATTGGATTTCCCATCATATAAACTTTCTAATCACATTTACAATCACAGAATCTAGATTTAAATACCCTACAATTTGTACAGTGAAACAGCTTTGGTGAGGTGGGAAGCAGTGTGGAGAAAGGCTGAGGATCTGGCCCGAGAAGCTCATTTCTCTGCAGCCATTCATGAGTGTGGTGACCCTCCATATGCCCCTTGATCCTTCTGTGATTCATTTCCCATATGTGCAAATGAAATCCATTCCTCTTAGGATCACTCCAATCCTTATGCAGTCAAATTAACATGACTGTTCTAAGTATTTCAGCTAATGAACAACATATCTTCACTCGTGGTACAAGATATATGAGGACCACATGCAGGATACCTGTGGTTTTTCCTGAACCAAAGAAGTCTGTCTTAGAAGACCTCCCAGCTCCTTGACCTCGTTGTTGTGTACTGTCAAATCTATTCCAACACGACTCCAACTGTCCTGCAGGGTTTCATAAGCTGTTGTCTTTGTGGTGGTAGGTCACCAGGTGACCCTTGGAGCTGCTAGAAGCTGGAATAGCTGACGTTTCGGTTATCAGCTGAGCACTTGACCACTGTACTACCAGGGCTCCTTTCCCTTGGCCTAAAAAACAAAAACAAACAGAAACAAAAACCTATTCCAAACTTATTTCCACGAAGTCACTCCCAAATTTCTCCTGTGGAGCAGCTGGTGAGTTTGAATTGCCAACAGTTTAGTTAGCAGTAGACTGCTTAACTGGCTATGCTGCCAGACTTCTTGCTCTTGTGTTGTTGTTGCTAGGTGCTGTTAAATCAACCAAGACCCATAGTGACCCTGTGAATAATGGACCCAAATCTTGCTCTATCCTGAAGCATTCTTACCATCTCTAATATGCTCCAGCCATTGTTACAGTCACTGTATTAATCCATCTTGTTGAGTGTCTTCCTCTCTGACCCTCCACCTTTTCCAGCATGAAGTCTTTTTTCCAAGGATGGAGCTTTCCTGACAACATGTCTAAAGTATGTGAGATAAGTTTCACCACTCTTGTCTCTAAGGAGCACCCTGGTTGCACTTCCTCCAAGACAGGCTTGCTTGCTCTTTTGACAGTTCATGGGATGTTCAGTGCTTTTTCTTCAACACCATAATTCAAAGGCACCCATTTTTCTTCTATCATCCTTATTACTTCTCTTCAATTTTATGAAATTCTACCAGAGTGGTGAGTAGTACAGAACTAACTTTGAGCTGTTTTCCTCCCATTCTTTCTCTTTCTTAAGAATTGTGATTTTAATAAAAGTTTACATAAAGGATGGGTTTTCATCCATTTATTGATACACACTTTCCTCCTTTCCCTTTCCCCAGTCCACTTTTAATGCATGTCTTGTTCCAGATTGTCAAGTGCCGTCCATACATTGTCTAATCATTCATTCCCTTCAGAAAGTCCCTCCCTTCTCCCATTCCAGTGTAGTGTTCACTATCTATCCATTCGTTCCCTGCTCTCCCCACTTCAAGTGTCCATCCTATCTTTATAACAGTGGCCCTATGCTGTATTTGTCCTTTTGTGACTAAGATATTTCATTCAGCATTATGTCTTCTAGACTCACTGATGTTGTGTAGGGTTTTACAAGTTCAAAACGACAGCAAATAACAAATGCTGGAGATGATGTGGAGAGATTGGAACTCTCATTCACTGTTGGTGAGAATATAAAATGGTATAGTCACTACAGAAATTAGTCTAGTGCTTTCTCCAAAAGTTGGAAATAGAAATATCATTTGATTCCGCTCTGATGGCTTAGTGGTAAGAAGCTGCACTGCATTCCCAAAGGTAGGCAGTTTGAACCCACATGCTCTGTGGAAGAAGGAAGGGCAGTCTCCTCACTTGCGATTAACTGCCTTTGAAAATCCTCTAGAAGGTCAGCTATGGATCAGTTCCAACTTGATGGCACACAGCATCAGTAACAATAAATCCCACTACTGGGAATATACCCTAAAGAAACCAGAGCTGTGAAGTAAATAAATGTATACACACACTCATATTTATTGTAGCATTACTCACAATAGCAAAGAGATGGAAGTGGCTATCAACAAACGAATAGATAGAAAAATTGTGGCATGTCCATTCCTTCAAAAATAAAATTTCTGTGTTTAAATATCACAGGATGAAAGAAACATCTCTTTTTGAGACTTCGTGAAAGGCTATTAGCAAATTGACTTGACTATGTAGAACTTTGAGACTTGATTTTGCTTGCAATTCTCATTAGTCTCTAAATCTATTTAGAATATAGCTACTCCTTGCATCTGACTAGTTATTATTCATCTTTGTCACAGGATTCTATTGCAATGATCATACATGCTGTGGTGAAACGGGGTGGGGGGGATATGGGGTTAGGGAATCGTACTGTTTTCCTGAGGAAGATGATTCACAAAAACTCAAGGTGCAGAAATGAATACAAATTGAAAAGCAGTGAGATAATTTAGAAAAGTTACATGTCTTTGACACAAGATAGAGTTTTATAATAATAGAAAGTAGCAGGGTGGAGTTGTGCTTCCTCTTGGTGCCCTGGCTGGCTACTGTAGTCTGTGAGCCATTGGAGTGAATGTTTCCTAAAAGAGGCAGCCTGTTCAACCACACCTCTAACTTTGCCTCCTGCTTAGTCTGATTCCTGCAATATTATCCAGTATGAAATGTGCTCTAGTGGTTGATTTTTATTATTTTGGGGAACTAGCCGGTGAATTGATAGCTAAATGTAAATAAAACAGCTCTCCCCTTCAGTTCAGTGAGTGTCGAGAGGCTCTTGTAATGCAGAAAATAAAGGGAAAAGCAGGGGTTTGAAACCTAAAATGTTCTTGACCTCTACGCTTCAGTTTGCCTCTCTGTTACAGCTGTCTTTACTTCCTTTTTGCCATCAATGGTGGCGGTTACTGGATAGGCTTTGGCTGGCTTGTCAGAGCTGTTGCTTTGCCCAGTGGCTGTATCTTTCCTGTTAGCATGCTGATCATACTTGGAAAGTATGAGTCAGTGAAATGTAGCCTTGAGCAGTGGGGGGTGGGCAGATTATAAGGGAGAGTTCAGCCAAGACTTCCTGTACCAGCTCAGGGTCATTATCTTTGGGGGAAGGTAGGAACTCGCTATGGCAATAGAAACACCCACACTCGCCTGTTATTTGTTGCCTACAAATTGATGTAGGGAAAGTGCAAAGACACAAATTTTAAAAAAGGAAAGAAACCGAAACCTTTTGTCGACACTAGAGTAGGTGGAGCTTTGAGAACATGCTATAATATTCCTTTTATTGACACCTGCGTCTTGTTATTAGTTGGTCAGACTTATTAATTACTAACAATTCTCTGCCCTTATTCAACTCATAGCAACTGCAGTTGCTGCCCTATTTAAAATAATAGAGTGGGATTTACTGATTTAACAGGAAAGTAGAAGACTTGCCTTCACAGAGCTTAGGTAATTGACACCAACAGCACTTTTCTTGTAATTTATGCAGTAGGATTGATTTCCCCAGCTAGTCCTAAAAGAATCTTGGAAGCATATTTAACCATCAGATTACTGTGCAAAGGAAATGAATGAGTTTTACTGTACTATCTCTTCCAGCACTGGCAAGAAGTTTGTTAGTGGTTTGGCACACAGGAGTCAGTCTAAAATGATAATGCTAATATAAAAGAGTTCTTTCAGCCTGCAAGCATTTCTCTTGACTCTTTCACTCACAGGTCAAAGAATTTGTAACTGATAATAAGGATACAATCACAAGTGAGTTCTTTATTTATTATTTGAAGGGTATTTAAAAAATATATATCACTCACTCATTGCCGTGGAGTCAGAACCAACTCATAGTTGACCCCTCCAGTGGGTTTTCAGAGGTTATGCATTGCACATGAGGAGACTGTCTATCCAAGGAACCACCTGCTTTTAAGTTGGTAATGCAACTTTCTATCTACTAGCCCACCAGAGCTCCTGGGTTGATACCATCAAATCGACTATGGCTCATAACAACCCCAGGAACAACAGATCTAAACCCTGCTCCCTTGCACACAGGTGCCTTTCTCTGTCCTGATCAAGCCCACTGTGGTAGTTACTGGAACATCCATCTCATTAAGGGTCCGCCTCTCTTTCACGGGTGTTTCCCAAAAGGTTGTTGTTATGTGCCGTCGAGTCGCCTGCGACTCATAGCGACCCTATGTACAACAGCCCTAAACTCCGCTCTGTCCTGTGCCCGTCGCACTGTCTCTGACACTCCCATCCCAATTATCCCAGTCACTGAATCAATCCACCTCATAGAGGGCCTTCCTCTCCTGCGCCGTCCCTCCACCCTCCCAAGCATGATGTCCCTCTCCAAGGACCGGTCTCTCCTCACTACATGTCCAAAGGTACTCTTTCCAAGTACTGATTTCTCCTGAAAATATACCCAAAACAAATGAGACAAAGTTTCATCATCCTTGCCTCTGAAGAACACTTCCTTCAAGACAGATTTATTTATTCTTTTGTCATACATGATATATATTCAATACTCATCACCAACACCACAATTCAAAGGCATTGATTCTTCATCTGTCATTTTTATTCATTGGCCAACTTTCAGATACATGTTGTTGTTATGTGCCGGCGAATAAAAAGAAACTGGTGACCCTCCAGTGAATTTTTTAGAGGCAGTAAATCACACGGTAGGAGATTGCCTATTCATCTCCTTCAGAGCAGCTGGAAGATTCAAACCCTGTGCCTTTGGGATTTCAGCACAATTCTTACAACTAGGCCATCAGAGCTCAGATACATAGGAAGTCATTGAAAATACCATGGCCCAGATCAGGTCCACTTTAACCTTTAAACTGACATCTATGTTTTTCAGAATGTTGGAGAGTTCTTTGACAGTAGATTTCCCCAGTGCTTCACATCTTTTGATTTCTTTACTACTACTACCGTGAATGATGATTGTGGACCAAAGTAAAGTGAGACCATTGACAACTTCAATCTTTTCTCCATCTATCATAATGTTGCTTATTGGCCCCATGGTGAGAATTTTTACTTTCTTGATGTTGAGATGGAACCCATATCTTTTGCAATAAATACAAGCCTTCTTCACTTTTTGCAAGCAAGGTTGTGCCATCCACATATCACAGGTTATTGAGTCTTCCTTCAATCCTGATGCAACATCCTTTTTCATATAGTCTATCTTGAATGATTTACTAAGCATACAGATTGAATAAGTACGGATCAACCCTGATAAATACCCTTTCTGATTTTAATCCATGTAGTATTTCCTTGTTTGGTTCAGACAACTGCTTCTTGATCTAAGTACAGGTTTCATATGAGCACAATTAAGTGTTTGTTTGGGGATTCCTAGTTTTCTCAACATTAGCCATATTTTTTTATGATATTCAGTCAAGTGACTTTGTAGAATCAATAAAACACAAGTAAATATAATTTTGGTTTTCTCTATTAAGAGAATGTTAGGTCTGGACCGGGGTGGGGGTGGGGGGTGGGCAAGGGAGAGAATGAAAAATTCAAAGAATACATACGTCAACAAGAAGAGTGAATGGCCCTGCCCACCTGGCAGAACTAAAAGATGAGCCATAAATCACAACGGAATGCCCTTTCTAAAAGACCCTGTTTTAAAAACCCTCCCCAATAAGTTCATATGCAACGTCCCCATTCTGCATCTTCAGAATGAGGAACCTTGCCTAGGAGCTCCACCTCTCCCCCTCCCCCCCCCTTAGTTAAAGCTGTTTAAGCTTTCTATCATTCTCTCTGTTTTCTTCCTTAAGTCCACTAACCTAACAGAGAAAAATAAAGACCCATCAGACATCAGCAATGATATCCCTTGTACCATGGCCCCTTCTGAATCCAGCTTGAATTTCTTAATCTTAACAGTAATTTCACACATTGAACACTAAAAACAGAAGACCAGCTGAGCTGTGAAATGACATCAAAAACATCATCCATGAAGAAAGCTAAAGGGCATCCCAAAGACAGGGAAGAAGAAAAGGCCAAAATGGATATCAGAAAAGACTCTGAAATTTGCATTGGAATGAAGAGAAGTCAAGACAAAGGGAAAGACTGCTGAGATAAGAGAACTGAACAGAAGATTTCAAAGGGCAGCTCAAGAAGACACAGCAAAGTATTATAGTGAACAATGGAAGGAGCTGGAATCAGAAAACCAAAAGGGAAGAATAGACTCAGCATTTCTCAGATTAAAAGAACTGAACAAATTCAGGCCTGAAGTTGCAATACTGAACAAGTCTATGGACAAAATTTTGAATGATGCTGGAAGCATTAAACGAAGATGGAGAGAAAACACGGAGTCATTGTGCCAAAAAGAACTGGTCAACATTGACCCTTTCAGGAAGTAATAAATTATCTTGAACCAATAATACTAAAGGAAGAAGTCCAAGCTGCACTGGCAAGAAATAAGGCCCCAGGAATTGATGGGATATCAGTTGATATGTTTCAATGAACAGATGGAACCCTGGATGTGCTCACTCATTTGTGTCAAGAAATCTGAAAGACAGGTATCTGGCCAAGTGAGATTTGAATGTTCTCATTCCCCACAAAAGATGATGTAACACAATGTGTTACTTCACATTTAATAAAAAAATATTATTAATATCACATGCAAGTAAAATCTTGCTGAAGATTATTTTAAAATTATTAAAATAGTGCATTGACAGGGAGCTGCCAGAAATTGAAGCTGGATTCAGAAGAAACACACACACACACACACACACACACACACACACACACACACACACAGACAGACATAGACACACACACACACACACACACACACACACACACAGTACAATTTTCTATCTCTCCACTAGGCCATCAGAGCTCTGAATATGCAAATAAACAAAATCTTGAGTAGATACCAAATTGATCCCAACTCACAACAATGACACATTCACAGGATTTTCAAGGCTAGAACCTTTAGAATTAGATCATTAGGACTTTCCAATCCTCTAGGTGGGTTTCAAAGGACAAACTTCACCTAGTATAACTATGCTTAACACCTAAGGACTCACGTTGATACATATTCTCAGTAATATCCTCAAAAACTAGAAACAAAATAGTGAATAACAAACCTAATGTTCATCGACGTCTCTATAAATGTTGTTGTTGCGTGTTGTTGAGTTAGAACTGACCCATAGCTGACCCTGTAGTGTGCTTTCAGAGGCAGTAAGTCACACGGGAAGAGACTGCCCATCCTTCTCCCATGGAGTGGCTGGTGAATTTGAACCACAGGGATTGACTGCAGAGCAACTCATACCATGAGGCCACCAGAGCTCCCTAATCTATAAATAGTGCTGTTATAAATGAACCGTTTTCAAATGCTTATTCAATGTGGTGTATGCCTCATACTATATATTATTGTGCTTCACTACCACCAGTATAATTAACAATGCTAAATTCCAGAATGTTGATAAATGAGGAAGAAATATATTACTAACCCATTTGCTGTTCCCCATAAATCTCCAGAAATTATGGTAGAGCAGAGGTAGTAAACTTACAGTGCTAAGTAAATCATCATCATTATTATTATTGTGGCCATTTATCCAGTATGGTGGGCATGATTTGGGCTCTACCTGCCTATTTCTCTGTATTAGTTTACTACTACATCCCTCATCCAACCACTTGGAAAAATCCTGTGTCCCTCTTCTTATACCTGAGCTGCCGCTCTGTTTGGCCTGGAATTGCTCTTCTTTGCATCTTCATCCAGTAATCACTTCTTACTCTTCAAAACTCACTTTAAATAGAATTTCTTCTTCTCTCCCCACTTTTATTGTTGTGTACCATTGAATCAGATCTGACTGGCACA
The DNA here is from genome assembly GCF_000299155.1 of Elephantulus edwardii. NCBI lineage: Eukaryota > Metazoa > Chordata > Mammalia > Macroscelidea > Macroscelididae > Elephantulus > Elephantulus edwardii. Next base: position 11,515,094 of record NW_006399862.1, on the reverse strand, counting down.
GGAAGGGAATGCCCCTCCTTCTCCAGCAGAGCATCTGGTGGATTTGAACTGTGCACCTTCGAGAGTGCAGTGCAGCTTCTTGACACTAGGTCACCAGAGCTCCCTTTAAATATAATATGTCTTCTAAAATCCTTTCGTGATTTTACACTTACAGTTTTGTCCAGGTTCTCCTCCTGTGCAGTCCTTCAGTGACCTGTAACTAAGCCCTTCCCAGCCTTTGCCATGCAATATTATTAATGCTGAGTTACATGTTCATCACTCCATCAGACTATTAGTTCCTTAGAAGCAGGGACCAAAAATTAACCAATTGTGAATTGCAGTTTCTAGAATAATACTTGACAAAGAATACTGTTTAGTGACTAATACATGTTTTCCAAATAATTTGTGAATGTGGGATGTATTTCCTAGCAAGGCCAAGTTTATGTGATACTACAGTTTTAAATTGAAATATAAAATTCAGTCTTAAACAAATTTTTTTATACACATACCGCCTTGGAAGGAGGAGTGGCATCCACTTCCATAATAGCTTGCCTCCGTAAACCCTATGAACCTGGAGAGAGGATGAAAGGCACCCAAGTGTCGAGGACTCTCCTTCATAGGGTCTCTATGAGTCGCCTGCGACTCAACAGCACTTAACAACAATAACAACATACTCATACCCCACAATGATCACAGATAAATGTGTGGTTTACTAATAAATATGTCTACATTGTTGAACTGTATATATTTATTGAAAAATTTTTCTTTTGAGCACTCAGTGTATCCAGGTCAAAGTGTAGACCTAGTCAGTTTCTTATATTCCCAGAACTTCCAGGTACCACAAGAAAACACTGGGATAAAATTTTCCCATTATCAAAGTTGTTTTTATTAGGTGCCATTGAGTCTGGTATAACTCATAGTGATCGTATGAACAACAGATCAGAACCTTGTCCTATCCTGTGCCATCCTTATCATCTCTGACACACTTTGTCTGTTGTTGCCATCACTGTGTCAATCCATCTCGTTGAGGGTCTTCCTACCTTTTGCTGACCCTCCACCTTTCCAAGCATGATGTCTCTTTCTGAGAAATAGCTTCTCCTAGCAACATGCCCAGAGTATGTAAGAAAAAGCTTCACCATCCTTGTCTCCAAAGAACACTCTGACTGAACTTTTTCTGAGCCCTGTTTTTTGGCTGTCCATAAGATATCCAGTTCTCTTCTTCAACATCACAACTTAACTAGCATAAAAGTAGCCTTGATGAAAAAATGAATTAAGAGGGTTTCCTCCCATTCTCATGGTCAGCCAGTGCTGGAACCCTAGCTGTTGCTAGATGCTTTTGAGTTGACAACAACTCATAGCAACCTTAAAAAGCCAGATCTGAATCCTTTCCTATCCTGTGCCATTGTCATGATCTCTGCCATGCTCAAGCCCATTGTTGTAGTCATCTCACTGAAGGGCTTCTCTTTCACAGACCTTTCTTTTCTACCTTTTCCAGAATGATGCCTTTCTCCAACGGCTGGCTTTCAATGTGGAAAATGTATGGTGACAAATAAGCTTTCTGTAGTCTCCCAAAGCCTACAAAATTCAGCTTCTAGTCCACCATTGTCAGTTTTCCACATCTGGTCTGCATGAACTCCTCTGAATACACGTTGTCTGTTTCTATCCCTAGGCTCTTGCTATTCTTCTGTTTCTCCCTCAGCAGATTCCAACCATCTGCATCCCAGCTATCTTTCAACACACTAGTTTCTCACCTCTCTGTTAAGTGTTTTTGTCTCTTCCAGCAACTCAGTCATTTCCTCTCCTCTTCACACCTAGATATTACTTAGGGACCACAATAAATTGAATGAGAGGTAGAACTTTCACACCACCTTGCTGTGCCCCCAACACTTCCACTAAGATCTCTATGTAGCAGCTGCTCAATAAATACCTTCTGATGAGTTGAGGATATCTCTATAAATCCATGTAAAACTCATCTAGTGGGAATACTGTGTGTGGTAGCAGTGGGACCTAGCCCCCCTCCCCCAGTCATCCTCCATGGATATCTGAATTTCTTAAATGAAATTTAAGATAGCCTTAGGCTCACTCACTCTCCTTATTTCTGCCAAGTGTTAATTACGTGTGGAATCTAAGGGGACTTCCATGAATGGAGTTCTAGGGATATCATGAGAGGGGCATTAAAAAAAAGACAGCTGTGCAGGTAAAATCATGGTCTTGACTAAACTTTCAAAAAGTCATAGTTCACTAATTTGATGTTTGTGTTCATTGAACAAGAAGAGGATAGAGGATAGTTAACATCCAAGAAACACTATATAATTAGTTCCTTATATGATTTAGTGCTTTATCAGGACTCTAAAATAATGGAAAATTCCAAGTAATTTGCTTGGGATTCGGATTGCTAAAATAATACAGCTTCTGATGCTGTTCTCTGAATCTTTATTTGGCCAAATCCAAATGAGTGTGCAAAAGTATCTGTTTCCAAAATATTTCCAAAGATATTGATTGGTTTTAAAGCACTCTTAAAAAACAGGAATATCTGCTAGATTTTGTCTTGTATAGTTTCTTGAAATGACACTTTTCCCAGTATAAGTACACCTTTACTGCAGCTTTGCTGCCATTGCTCAATGTAAGATTGAATTGCCTTAGAAGACATATTTGTAGTCAGGTAAAGAAGAGAACTCCTTTTATAGTCACACTTCACTTTTAAAAGTCTTAATCTAAACAATATTAGATCAATGTACCTCCGTTACCATCTTTGGCAACAGATGAATTTTGGCCATTTTTCCCAAGATAAAATAAAACAAGGACACTTGCTTACATTAAAACTGTTTAAAAGAAAGCAAGCAACACAGACCCTGAAGGCAATTTCAAAAGAGGAGCCACATAAAATTTTGAGTAACAGAGTGAGTATATTGTTGTCTAGAGTAGCTAGTTTTATTTGTGACAACAGTCATTTTGATGGAGAAAAGTTAATCTGAGATTCACAAACTAACTTTGAATTGAGGAAATAATCTCAATTGGTGAAGACCTACTAAATATTAGGGAGTAACTACATTTCTACTGAAATTAGAGGAAGAGATTATCAGGGAAAACATAATTCTAAAATATCAGATATTGGGAATTAGTAGACCTAAATAGACCTAGATCAAAATCTGAGCCCAAACAATGCTTGTTTGCTGTTTTGAATTTATGATTTAACCTTGTTATATAATGATGACATAATTGATTCTTTAATCAATGCCTTTGAGTTGTGGTGCTGGAGAAGAATCTTGAACCATCAAGAAAACAAATAGGTCTGTCTTGGATAGGGTGAAACAAAGTTTCTCCTTGGAGGCTAGAATTTTGAAGCTCTGTCTCACATACTTTGGGCATGTGTACAGAAGGGGCCAGTTCTTATAGAAGGAAATCATGCTCAGAAGGGTGGAGGGATAATGGAGGAGAGGAAGACCCTGGGTGAGATGGATTCATAGTTACTAGGGCAATTGAGGTGGGTGTATTGGAATCAGTGAGACAGGACCGGCTTCAGAGCTGCTGTATATATAATCACTATGAGTTGGAGGTGACTTGATGGCACATAGCAGCAGCAACAACAACAACAACAACAACAACATATACTGATGTATGGCTAAGCAAAAGCTGTGCATCTCTGGCTGTTCATATCCACCAGTGGCTCTGAGGAGGAATGCAAACTATCTCTTCTTCTAAATATCATACAGTCTTGGAAACCCAAAGGTTGCAATGAATTGGAATCAACTGAAAGCAGTGGGTTTCATTTATTTAATAGTAGTCTAAAATGGGATGTAAAACATTTAGTCTAGAGCCTGGCAAGTATTAGGCAACCAAAATATTTTATTTAATAGATATATTTCAGGGACCTCCTCTCTTGACATTGCTGGCCTGCACTGGTACCTCCTCTCCTGAAGCTGTTGGCCCATGCTGGGACCTCCTGACACTGACAATCACAATGCCAGCAACATCTGTGACACCAGTGATGCCTGCGCACTGGGGGCATCACGTGCAGGGAGAGATACTGGAACTTGAGTGAGGTACTTTGTGGGGCATTAATGCTATTTGGCTCAATCACATGGGGTCTCTTAAGCTCAATCAGAAGGGAGTGAGACAGCTGGAGCTCATTCTTGAAGGGAAAACCAAGGCTTCCTAGTTTTCCAATCAGGTCTCTGCATTCTGCCTTGCTTCTCCTCACCTGCCATTAGCCCAGAGCTAAAGGCTTGGTCTAGCCTAGCCATGGCAGTTGTCTGACAAAAGAGGCTGCTTTCACTACCAAAACTGAAGCAGATCTTCCCTTGAGTCAAGAGGCAGAGAGAAACCCAGGCAGTGTAGCTGCAACACCCTCTTCCGGAGTGGTGACTTCAGATCAAGAACTTGCTGTCTCCTCAGACATGAAAAGCTCTACCAGAGCAATGTCATGCAGGAAACAGCCTATCTTACTCCCTACACAAGCCCCAAAAAGATGGCACCCCCAAAAAAAGTGGCACAGTATCAATGGATTTCCTGAAGCAAGAAAGTCTGATAAAACTATCTAACACAGAATTTAAAAAAACAAAAAAACAATGATGGAATATTTTCAATGGGTGAAACACAAACTTGAAGAAATACAGGACATTGCAAGCAAAAAACAGAAAGAGCGTAAAAAAAATGATAGAGATAAAATAAACGTGGCATTAGAGGCTCTGGATAAACAAGAAACCACGATCCAAAATATGAAGACCAACGTTTCAGATGCTGTCACCGTGATGGTGGGACACATGAACAGGGTTGAAGATATGGAACACAGAACCAGTGAAATAGAAGATAGAATTGTCACCAGTAATCTGCTAAAACAAAAAGCAGAGTTAAAAACAACTATGAGATATCATCTTACTCCAGTAAGAATAGCAAAATTTAACAGAACAGCAAGCAACAAATGCTGATTAGGTTGTGGAGAAATTGGAACACTTACTCACTTTTGGTGGGAGTATAAAATGATGCAACCACTATGGAAGGCAGTACGGTGCTTTCTCAAAGAGTTGCAAATAGAAATATCATTTGACCCAGAAATTCCACTACTGGGAATGTACCCCAAAGAGACCATAACTGCCACTCAAACAGATATATGCACACTCATATTTATCGTGGCTTTGTTCACAATAGCAAAGCGTTGGAAACAACCTAAGTGCCCATCAACAAACGAATGGATAGAGAAGCTATGGTATATTCACACAATGGAATACTATGCTGCTTTGAAAAATAAAGAACTCATGAAATATTATACAAAATGAGTAACCCTGGAGGACATTATGCTGAGTGAAGTATCTCAGTCACAAAAGGACAAAGACTGCATAGTGCCACTGTTGTAAAACAGGATTGATATGGGAGTTGGGGGGAGACTTAGAAAAGATGGGATAAATTATGCATACTGCACTGAAACACATGAGGGAGAGAACTGTTTAAAAGGGTTATGTGATTAGGTATTCTTGTCATGACAGGAGTCCAGAACGAATGCTGCATAGTGGAGTGGAGTGGACTTGGTGGGAGGGATTGTATAATAAGGAAATAATTTTTCTTTTACTTTTCAAAATGAAGGCTGCATAGTGGAGTGGACTTGGGAGGAGGGATTGTATAACAAAGAAATAATTTTTCTTTTACTTTTCAAAATGAAGGCTGCATAGTGGAGTGGACTTGGGAGGAGGGATTGTATAACAAAGAAATAATTTTTCTTTTACTTTTCAAAGAGACAAGTAAAGGGGGTGAGGTTGGGCAAGGAGAAAAGTGCAACAATGAATGAATGGAAATCCAAAGTCTCTGTAAAGTTTCATTAAAATGAATACCCCCCCCCATTACTACAAGAAACAAAAAGAGACCTGGAGAAATGGGAGAATATATCTTACTCATGGATAGAAATACTCAATTTTGTGAAAATGACAATGCTACCAAAGGCAATCTGTTCAATGCAATCCCAATACAAATACCAATTCCATTCTTCAACGAGATGGAAAAGGCAATCTCTAATTTAATTTGAAATGGAAAGAGATCCTGAATAAGCAAAGCACTCCTTAAAAAAAGAGAAACAAGGTGGGAGGCATCTCACTCCCTGATTTCAAATCATATTATATTCCTGTGATGGTCAAGACAGTGTGGTACTGGTACAACAGCAAACACACAGATAAATAGAATAGAATTGAGATCCCATAAATCAGTCCATCTACCTATGGTCAACTGATTTTTCACAGGGAGATGAAATCAGTTAAGTGGGGAAATGACAACCTTATTAACAAATGGTGTTGACAAAATTGGAAAACTATCTTCAGAAACCTCACTCCATATACAAAAACCAACTCAAAGTGGATCAAGGACCTAGGACTAAAACCAAGAACCATGAACTTCATTAGAGAAAAGCTTGGGAGAACTCTAGAAGCACGAATCTACAACATGAACTGTCTTTCAAGCATCCTGAGAAACCTACAACCAGGAGAAGATAAAATAGATGAATGGGACCTTCTAAGAATCAAATCCTTATGCACATCCAAAAACTTCTCCAACCGGGTAAAAGGGAAGCCATAGGGAAAACTAAAAAAAGAGGGGATAAGTAATGTACATGGTATTAAAACAGTTGAGGGAGAAAACTGTATAAAAGGAATATGTAATTAGATATTATTGGCATGACAAAGGACAGAATATGAGCTTCATAGTAAAGTGGACTGGGGGAGCTGTATAACAATAAAAGAATTTTTTTCCAAAGGAAAAAGCAAACTGAGGGGAGGAGTGGCAGGGAGGAAAATGTGCAGCAATGGGTGAATGGAAATCCAATTTCTCTATAAACTTTCATCAAAACTCCTTAGTCTTTAAACTGACATCATTGTTCTTTAGAATTTTGGAGAAATCCTTGACAACATATTTTCTCAATATAAACCCTCAGACTACCAGTTCTTTAAAATACAACTTAGACTTCTTGACTGCTTCTACCATGGGTGTTGACTGTGGATCCTTCCTATTCATATCTAAAAACTGTCCACTGAAATATCATCTTGATGCAAGATGAAAAATCATCTTTGATACAAGATCAGAAAGTTTTATCTAGTATGTCAACGAAAGAGTTTATCTCAGCTTTAAATTGCAGAGTGAAGAGACAAAAGTTGACAAAAAGGCTTCAGCTTGATACAATCTTTCTTAATTATTATTATAAACTACAAGGATAAAGGGCTTCAATATGATAATGAAGTTTTTTCAATTGTCCTGGAGGTCTGGTGGCCTAGTAGTAAGAAGTCGGGCTGCCAACACAAGGCACACTATTTGGGTCCATCAATTGCTCTGAGGGAGAAAGTTGGACAATCTGTGTAATTTACAGTCTCTGAAAACCCACTAGATGATCAGCTTTGAGCTGATTCTGATTCCATTGAACATAACAACATCAACTCAGGTGTAGCCAAAAAGGATTATTCTTCTTTTTAAAATTCTTTTAAAAATATTCATTTTAAAAAAAGGTTGTTTCCATTATTACAGAATGAGTATAGGGATCCAAGTGGGGTGGAGGAGGGTGGTATCAGAGGGATACGAATGTGCATGGTTGTTGTTGTTATGTGCCGTCGAGGCACTTGCAACTCATAGCGACCCTGTGTACAACAGCCCTAAACCCTGTTCTATCCTGTGCCAATCGCACTGCCTCTGACACACCCATCCCGATTACCCCAGTCA
>NW_006399862.1:11493269-11501691 GCF_000299155.1 Elephantulus edwardii | reverse complement strand
AGCTCTGCAACTGCATCCTGGCCCATCCTCACCCTTCTGTCCCCAACCCTCACCTCCTTGTACCCCCAATGTTTTTCCCAATTAAAAAAAATTAAAATGAAAAAAAAAAAAAACCAATATAGATCCCTTCCAGTCAGTTGTCTCAGTGGTTGTCCTCCAGATTTCTTGGCACAACTTGGTGAGCACATCTAGGGCAGTATCTGTTTGTTGAAATATATCAACTGGTATACAGTCAAGCACATAACAACAACAACAAACACAACAACATATTGAATTGTGCCCTCCAAAATGGTGTGGGAACACCAATTTCTATACATGTGGATGTAGTTTCTTAGGAAAACACAAATTTCTTCTTATGCTGAGACCATATCAGAGTGGTATTGTACTGCCAACCAAAGCGGGTGCAGTGCTGATCTGAGAGGAAACATGGGTGATCTCTGAAAACCTGCTGGAGGGTCAGCTATGAGTTGATCCCAGCTTGAAAGCAATAGTTAAACTGAGTTCACTTTTGATATAAAAAGATGTGCACAGAGCAAGCAAGAGAAAAATAAGAGAAAGATAGCTGGTTTGTGGGAATCTCCAAGTAATCCTGAAAAGAATGTTGTGGTTGCTGAGACTAGGATTTCCCTCTTGGGTTCACTGAGGGAGGCTTCCCCAAGCCTGGTGCCTTCTAAAATGTGAGAAAGCAAATTTGCTTCATAAAATCATTTACTTATGTTATTATTGTTGCAGCAGTACTAGCAACTAAGACATCTACCTTGAGGATTTTTGCCCCAAATCAAGTGAACACAAATAACCAATTCATTGCCATCTAGTTAATTCAGATTCCTAGGATTTCTCTTGGACAGAGTAGAGATGCCCCATTGGGTTTTCAAGGAGGTAATTATTATGAAAGAGGACTGCCTCATCTTTCTCCTAAGGCATGGCTGGTGGGTCAAACTGCTGACCTTTCTCTTAGCAGTGGAGTTCTGAGGAATAAATGAAATCATGTATGGAGCATTGCCTGGTTCAGGGTTGGATGTGACAACTATACACCAAGTATCATTCCCCTCCGCCCTCCTTTGCTCATTGAGTATTTGCTTTGTCATGAAATGAGGAGGTGAGACTCATTGGATAGTTTGAATGCTATTTCCAGCTGTGAAAGTTTACATATCTGTTGTTTTTGTTGTTAGCTGCTGTAGAATCAGCCAGGCTCATGGTGATATCCTTTGAAAGGGATGGCTGGCTATGACTGGCTGGGAACTGAACCACTGTGAGCAACAGGATTTCACTGGTTGATTCTTGGAAGTAGATCACAAGTCTGTCTGCTGAGTATGAATGTAAGCTCTCTGTGGAAATCTGTTGAGTATCATAGCAACACATGTCTTCATTAAGGAGGTGCCTGTGCTTGAGATGCATTGGCAAGGAATAGAACCTGGGTCCCCAACATGGGAGACAAATATTTGACCAATGCCTCCCATGTATCTATAAAACATTTTTGTCTCTGAGGCTGTAACATTCAAAGACAGTCATGGCCAAATTGGGTTTCTGCCAAGGACAAAAGCCATGTGGTAAGTTTAAAGACTACTTATGAAAGAACAACATCTTTTTGGGGCATGCAAAAGGTTAGGGGACTAGAAGGGAAACTTCTAGTAGCCCTTTTCTTTTACACTTGAAAGGTTTCTCAGTGGTTAGAAGCAGCAATGTGCAATCTCTTTCTGTATGTAGAAGTGACTGTGGGAAACACCTATTTTATCTGTTAGGATCACATGTGTCTCTTTGCACACTTAAGTGATTAAACTGTGGAGAGGAGTCATTTGACAGAGTCTAAAGAACCCATGTGACCAGGTCGAAGAGTCACTGTTGACCTTGACCTTGTTGAATACGATATTTGTTAGAAGAAGAAAAACGGGATCTCAGATGATCTTTCAACTTTGTTCTCAGCAATTCACCAGAGAAGTTTCCTGTGTATTTCAGGGAATAAGTGGTATCATCTTTCTTAGGTAGCCAAGTGGTATGGAACCTAAACACACTGACAAAAATATTTTGGGTCTTTCCATCTGTAGATGTAATAGTTGGGAAAATTCTTTGTAAATTCCATGTTGCTATATAAGGGAAAGTGATTATTATTCTTAGACTAAATGCTCAGATATAACATCTATAGTTTTAGGTTTGGGTTAAATGGGTCTCTTTTCCAATATTTGCATTCTAACACACACTAGGAGCTTTTGTTGCATAGGCCAATGAGCAAAGCCAACAACTATTCACACAACTTGAATGAGAAATCCACACAAAGCTTTCTGCCACATCAATCCAGTGCTGTCAGCCTGTCAGCTGTGCTCTGGGCCAGTGGGCTTTCCAGATGGTGTTCCAGAACCATCTAGGGTACTTTTGCCTTTTTTACAACCCACCCCTTCTGAAGATTCAAAGGTTCCTTATTCCTTATATGATAAAATCCAAACACCTTAGCACAGCACACAAGACTTTTGAAAATTATGGCTTTCATTTATTTTACAAGTTCCTTTTTTTGCTGTGATTATCACTCGTTCTTCTAAAATTTGTCATCTCTTCAGCAAATTGTTTATGCATGCTGACTTAGGAGTCTCAAATACCATTTTCAGTTCTGGGAATACGTAAAAGTTCTATAGGCTTTATAAAACAAAACCATATATAAAACAGAGTGTACATTGCAGGAGGAAGCAGACAATAAATGTATATAACATGTTAGAAAATGATGAGAACTCTGAAAAGAATAGAGCAGAACTTAACCAATTACCCATTGCCAGTGAGTGGATGAAGACTATTGGGAACCCCATGGTGTGGAGTAGATCTGCCCCATAGGGTTTCTAAGGCTGCAATTTATAGAACTAGACTTCTCCCCGGGGGGAAATAGGTTTAAACTCCTAATGTTTCAAAATTAGCTAAGTGCTATTTACTTCACCACCAAGGTTCCCTTCATAGCTGTTGTTGTTGTTGTTAGATGCATCAAGTCAAGTAACTCCTAGTGCCCTTATGAACAACAGATCTGAACACAGTCCTATCCTGTGCCCACCTCACAATCTCTGACACACTCAAGCCCATTGCTGCAGTCACTGTGCCAATCTACATATTTGAAAAACTTATCTTTCACCATCTCATCCCCTTTCCAAGAAAGCAGGATACACTGGGAATGGGGCTGGAGGCTTCAATTTATATTGAGTACTTAAGACTCTTTAAGAAGGGAATGTGTCAGTTACCAGTATTATTGGAACAAGACCTCGCTGATACAGTAAATTAGGTTATGAAGACATGAGAGAATACCAAACAGAGGTAAGAATGCTATCAAAGGTCCTGAGACAGGAAATAAGTATTTACTGTGTTTTAGAAACAACAAAGATTATTATATGGCTAGAACAGAGTGAGAAAGAGAATGAAAGGAAATTGTGAGCAAATGAGCAATGGGACCAGTTCCAGCAGGGTCTTGAAGGCTACTGTAAAGATTTTGGTTTTGAATGAATGAATAACCTAGAGACCTAGAGGGCCATGGAGGGTTTTATCCATAGTTTTGAATGAATGACCTAGAGAGCCTTGGAGGGTTTCATCCAGGGGAAGACACAGCTTGACTTTGATTTTTTGAAGGCCCTCCTTAGTAGGTAGCTGTATTAGAAATAAATTTAAGTGCGAAAGTTGGGTAACAAGTTGGGAAGCTATTGCCAAATTAGTATCAGAGAGAATTATGATTTACACCAGTGTATCAACAGTAGAGGTGGTGAAAATGGTTAGATTAGACATTTATTTTATAACTGTGGAGCCTACAGAACTGTGGATACAGAACACTCAAACACTTAAAGAACAGAATATAAGTAGAAGTGAATAAATGAGGTGATTAAGAAGGTATAGTCATTATGTAAATGAACAAATAAATATATAAATAAGCCAACAAATCTTATTCAGGTTATCATCCCAGAAATCAAGTGAAGAAAGTGTTTACAGAAGGAAGAAATGATCAATTCCAGTTAAATATCACACAATTTCCATTTGAAAGTTATCAGACCACGTATCTGTCCCAACATATCTTGTTTCAACCCCTACAATGTCTACTACCTTAAAAATTCCAGGTGTTTCAACAGATTAACTGAAGAAATATACCAATTGTCTGATGTGTCTGAGATTAGTAAAACTAGTTTACTGCTAATAAAAGATGTAAAACTGATTGACTGCTAATATTAGTAAAAAAAAAAAAAAATTCCAGGTGTGTACAATGGTTCATAATAACAAAAGGACACTACTTTGCAACATGCATCAAAGTCCTATCTTTATCATTATTATTATGTTAAAAATGTCTTAATTTATTTGAAAGTGTTTCTTTAATGGTTTTCTTCATAAAAAGATATACAATTGACAACCTGTACAACTGTTTTGAGTTATGTGCAAATTTGATTTAAATAGACTGTAAAACAATTCATTTGTAATCTGAGGACCACCCTATATGATTATGTGTTCACATAGTTTCCAGATCCTGTAGCATGTTATTTCATAGAACACATTATTTATAGACTTCAAGAGATGCATCACTCACTGTGTATGGATGCTGCTGGTAAACTGAGTCTGACAGTTGGATTTGGCAATATGGAGGCCACTGGTAACCTAGCGAATAGCCGTGTGATAGAGTGATTGGAGCAAATCTCTGATAGGTGATAAATGGAAAAGAGTAGGAGAAGAGAGACTGAAGACAATGGTCTGGACAACCCTTTTAAGGATTGTCTGTTTCAATGTATCACTATCAAGGAAGGAAGAGGCACTAACTAACGTTTAAGTCGGGGTCGATGGAGAGTGCTCTAAACCTAGTGGGTAATTTCGCACATTCCTGAGTTTACTCCTCCCTCCACTCATGAGCTTCCACTTTCCTTCAGAAAACTTGGACATGCCTCCACTGAAATTTTCTACTGTCCCCATTCATTCATCCATCAAAAATGGCTTATCATGTGTCACTGAAAAATAGACACTGATCTCTGGATACTGTGTACATGGCAGAGACTATACTTTTCAAAAGAGGTTGTGAAAAGGTGGGTGCTCTGGGGTTGGGAGATAGATACCAGTCATACCTAGATGGAGAATCTTTCACTTGGGTTGGGCTTTGGTTTTGTTTTTTTTTTAAAGTAAAATTGTTTACTATTGTTGTTGTACACGACTCATAGCAATCTGAACACTTGTATACCTTTCATAATTTTCATAATTTCTCTAAGCTCATAGTTTCTGGAGGCAAGCTATTTTTAAGTGGATGCCACTTCTGCTTCTGAGCCTGTTTTAATGAGGGAGCTGCACCAAACACTGTCCACCATGGGTAACCATTATCACATTTGACACATCAGTGTCACAGCAACCATGAGTTACCTCTGTACAGTAAATGGACAGACCAGTGCTATACCACTTTTACCATGTTTTACCCAAAACAATTAAAACCAGGCCTGAGGCTGCAGATTAAAATCACCCACCTTTGGTTTGGTAGCATAACTTTCTATCCAAGAGGCCAACAGAGTTCTCTTTACAACTCACAGCAATTCTATGCCTTGCCCTATCCTATGCCACCCCACAATTCAAGACACGCTCCAGCCCATTGCTACAGTCGCCCTATCAATCCATTGGGTTTACTATACATTCGTGAATAAGCACCAGTAAGCCCAAATTTACTGATTTACTGGATAATCCAACACTATGAGTAGTCCCTGGTTTATGAATGTCTGAATTACAATTTATGTTTGCCCTTTAATGTTATATAAGTTTGCCCATATTTATTGTAATGATTAACTCATTACTATTGAGTCCAGAATGACTCTGAGCAAACCATTCATCAGGTTTCTGAGTGTATAAATCTTAATGGGAGGAGACTGCCCATCTTTCTCCATTGGAGCCACTGGTGTGTTTGAACCATAGCCCTTTGGTTAGCAATGCAACACACTACGGTCTATGCCATTAGAGGTCCTTAGGAACCAATCTCTATTACAACAAATTCTTCCTCATTATTATCTTCTCTGCTGCGGTCTAGTTCAAAAGGTGTTACACTGAAGCCTTTACTTGCACCAAAACAAAACCAACTCATTGCTGTGGAGTCAGAACTGACTCATAACTGATCCTCCAGGGGGTTCTTAAAGCTGGAAACAGCTCTGGAGGAGGTTGCCCATCTTTTTCCCTTGGAGCAGCTGGTGGATTTGAACTGCCTACCTTGGAAGCAGGCGTGGTATCCACTTCCGAAATGGCTTGCTTTCAGAAACTCTATGAACAGTGCTCAGGTCTTTTGTTCATAGGGTCGCTATGAGTTGTCCACGACTTGAATGCACTTAACAACAAACAACAACCTCCTTTGGATTGGTAAAGCAACTCTTTACCCACGAGGTAAGGATCCCTGTTAAGTCATGTGCATGAGTCTCCACTTAGCTAAAATTTTTTTAAGACACTGAGCAAAGGCTCTTGTAAAGTCAAGGACTGCCAGTAACCCTGGAAGAAACTGCCCAAAGGTGCTATTGAGGGACTCCATTTTGTAACCAATATGTCATTTTAAAATGTATAAGCCTCTAGAGCAGTAAACTGAAAGCGGTGGGGGAAGGGGGAAAAGAGCCCCCACCCAAACATCAGCCACTCCTGTATCGCCCTGTTTTCGCGCCCTTCCCTTGAACCAGCCAATCCTGTATCACCCTGTTTTTGCGGGCTTTCCCTTTTAAATAGGCAGGACAGCCCAGAATCAGGGCCGCGCTATTTTCCCTGCTCTATCAGCACGGTTTGAGTGAGGCCCGGATTCGAATCTGAAATAAATTCCCTCTTGCCCTTGCATCGGTGTCGGCTCCTTGGTGACTTGAGGGGAAACTGGATTTGGGGCACAACATCTGGGGGCTCGCTGGGATCCCCCCATGACCCCAAGGACCCCTAACCGGAGGGATGAACTGCTGGCCAGATGGGTGAGTGTGTTTTCGTTCTGTACCGAACTGTTTGTGTTGTTTTCTGAATTCAGAGCAGTGAAACGTGGCTAAGGCTGACGCACTGGGGGGCCACCACTGTGGGGGCTTGGAAGATGTTCTGAGCCCTATATCTGAGTGCTTGGGTGACAGTAAAGAACCTCACACCAGGCTTCTGTACGAAGAGGTGGTTGAGGTTTTTCCGAGACACCGCTCTTCACCGGTTTCAGCTTTCGAGCCTTGCTTATAGAGGAAGGCTGAAAGACTTGTCTGTTTTGCTTGTTATTTGTCTGTCTGTGTCTTTGTCTTTACTTTTGACGGACGTAATGGGACAGACTACTTCCACCCCCCCAGACCTGGTACTTGGACATTTTAAGGATGCTAGAGAGTGAGCCCATAATCTGTCGGTAGAGGTTCACAAAGAGAAACTAACCACTTTCTGCAACCTTTGATGTAGGATGGCCGCTGGAAGGGACTTTCGACCTTCCAACCATCACCGCCGTGGAGAAAGTTGTCTTCCAGCCACAGGGTGGACACCCTCACCAGGTCCCTTACATCACTGTCCGGAAGGATTTAGTTACTAACCTGCCTTCTTGGCTTAAATCTTTCCTTTCTCCACAGAAGGTGACCCTCATGGCGACTACAACAGAAAAACTCTGGTCGAAAAAGAATCTGAAGCCCTCTGCGCCTCTTTACCCTATCCTACAGGAAGGGGCTGAGGAAAACGTTATCTTCCCTCCTCCTTACCCACCACCACCCCAGCTGCCGGGGCCTCAGCAGGGGCCTGGGCTGCCGGGGCTTCAGCCGGAGCCTGGATCAACGGCACCCAAGCCGCCATCCAGGCCCCCGGCTCCATCTGGTATCGGCTACTGGCCCCGCACAAAATACTGGAGGAGCCCTTCAAAGACGCCCCCCACCTGAGGCAGACTCTACAGTCCTTCCTTTACGGGCTGCAGGGCCTGTAGAGGTGAATGGAGACCAGCTGTATCATTATTGGCCCTTTGACACTAGTGATCTCTACAACTGGAAATCTCAAAATGCTCCTTTCTCCCACAATCCTAAAGAGCTGACTAACCACCTTGAGACTGTTCTTTTTACCCATCAGCCCACCTGGGATGATTGCCAGCAGCAACTACTTTTCACAACTGAAGAAAGAGAAAGAATCATTCTGGAGGCTCGGAAATAGATTCCGGGCCCCACAGGCGTCCCGACTACAATTCAAACAGCTATTGACCTTGCCTTCCCCCTCAGCCGACCCGAGTGGGATTACAACACAGCAGAAGGTAAGGAGAGACTCTGGGTCTACCACCAGGCTCTATTGGCAGGTCTCTGAGTAGCTGCTAGATGGCCCACTAATTTGGCTAAAGTTTATGATTTAAGACAGGGACGTGATGAAATTCCAGCCGCTTTTCTAGAGCGCGTAATGGATGCCTTTCGCCAATACATTCCCATTGATCCTGAAAAACCTAAAAATCTAGGAACAGTGGCATTAGCATTCATAAATCAGGCGGCTC
>NW_006399862.1:11491648-11493169 GCF_000299155.1 Elephantulus edwardii | reverse complement strand
TAACGCAGATTGTTAATAGATCTTCCACCAATCCTGACGCCACATTTCTCCTCATAGAGCCCGGCCTCTCAGATAATCTGCTCTGCATACAGGTTAAAAAGGTATGGAGATAGGACACATCCGTGGCATACACCCTTCCCAATTTTCAACCATGTGCATGGAGGGGGGATTAATCATGTAATTGTACAATTTGATGTGGAGTAGTGAGGGAAATTGAAATAATCTGTTCTCGAAAAAAATGTAGCCATCTTTTGTAAATAAATTAGTATTTTTTTTAAAAAAGGAGAGAAAAAAGATTGTATTTCCTTAGGAAAGAAAACATCATTTGGTGAAAGTAAGAAAGATTTCTTGAGATCTAAAAGCTCATTGACCAAATTATTCAAACTTTCTGGGACTCTCTTTTCAAGCCAGATTTATAAACTGATAATTTTATTTGCTATATTGAATTGCTTCACATAAGTATGGTTAGGTGTTCTGAGATTCCCATTTCTCTCAGAGTCAGCCACAGTTTGTTGTGGTCCATAGTCAAATGCCTTTGCATTGTCAATGAAACTCAGATAAACATTCCTCTGGTACCCACTAGTACCATGACCCCTTCTAATCCCAGCCTGCATTTCAGGCAGTTCTTTGTTGATGTGTTGTTCCAATTATTTTTGGATAATCTTCAGCATAACCTTGCTTGCTTGCATATGACATTAATGATATTGTTTGATAATTTCCACACTTTATTGGATCACCTTTCTTTAACAAATATAGATCTCAGATCCAAGATGGCGGCAGAGGCAGAGACAGTGTGTTGAGCTGCGGTAGTAGCGAACCACTTAAAGCAGGGCCATTATGGCCTTCCACAGACTTCGGCTTATTGATAATTGAACACTTAAACAGTTGATGACTGGCCCTTAGTGAAGATTGAAGCTCAACAACAGGAATTCAAGGATTCCCAAGGAGAAATGGGTGAGTCTTGTGGCTCCCCCCCCCCCAAACCGCAAGCGGCAGAACAGCTGCTGCAGCTCCATGAGGCTTCCACAGCCTGAACGAATGGATTCCCTCACCCAGGATGGATGCTGGCCACTGGCCCTCCTCAAGACTGGTATAGTGAAGCCACCACACTGCCACAAGGTGGTCTTGTACTGGAGAGAATTCTTGGAGCCAGGATGGCGGCTGTGGGGGAAGCGGGTGCCTCCGGGCCGCCCGCACAAGAGGGGCCACACACCCACCGAGCCCGTGCGGAGGGGTGGGGGGGCGCACCCCCAACAGCTGCCCGTGCTAGGGAGGCGCACCCCGCTGGCCGACTGCGTAGGAGGTGGGGGATGAGATGCATGCCCGCCATCTGCAGGTTTGGGTTTCCGTGGACAGGCCAAAGAAAATGATTACCTACGCATTGGAAAGGCCAAAGAGGACGATTACCTATGCATTGGAAAGGCCAAAGAGGACAATTAGCACCACAACAAGATAAAGGTAAATAATCCAATAGAAAAATGGGCACAGGATATGAACAGGCACTTCACCGAAGACGACATT
>NW_006399862.1:11458653-11462821 GCF_000299155.1 Elephantulus edwardii | reverse complement strand
CGGCTGGCAGCCTCGCCCTCGCACTGCGTCGCCCTCGCGCTGCGTCCCCAAGCATGATTTCTTTCTCCAAGGACTTATCTGGCAACTAGCCCAAAGTACGTGAGATGGAACTTCAATACCCTTGCCTCCAAGGAGCAGCCTGGTTTTGCCCTCTGTAGGACAGACTTGTTTGTTCTCTTGGCAGTGCATAGTTTTGGTCTTCAGGACCCAAAGTCAAAGGCATCAATAATTCTCCTGCCATCCTTAGACATTGTCTAGGTCTCAGATGTATAGCAAGCAATTAAGAATACCATATCTTGGATCAGGCACATCTTAGTCTCTAGACTGACATTGTTGCTCTTCAGTATTCTGGAGAGATCCTTGAGAGTAGACTTTCCCAAAGCAACTTGTCTCTTGATATCCTGACTGCTGGTGCCAAGAGTGTTGATTGTCTACCTAGCTCTCTGTTTTGGTTTTCTTACTTGATAGATCTAGAAAGTAAAACAAATACTTCCTTTAAAAAACAAAATTGTTTATTTTTAGTCAAAAGAGGAAATTCATATGTGAGACAGTTTGGTGTTCTGGTAGTTCGTATTTTGTTTTCTTCTGAGCAAGAAGCTGGTAGTTGAAATTCACCAGTGGCTCCCTGGGGGCACGATGAGCAGTCTCTTCCCATAAAGGTTTACAGCTTGGATACCAATGGAGGGTCGATATGTGTCAGAACCTTCTTGGTGGCAGTGATCCTGAGAGTCTTTCCTGATAGCCACCATTAGGCTTTTTTGTGCATGCACCTCCTACAGTTAATCTTGAGAAATGATGTATTCTTAGCACTTTCAAAAATACAACATCTACTGTTCTACATCACTATTTGAAATTGTTACAAAGCATACAATGTTAATGTGTGGCAAAAATGGATTTTAAAAAAATAGATTTCCTAATCTCTTATTTAAAGGTAGATACTGAGACCCACAATCCACAGCAATCATGCACCATCATCATTCATTTTTTTTAAAAAGAAAAGAACAAATTCTTTCACTCTGATAGGCTTTGCATCTTTTATTCTCCTCCTTGAATATATATATAGTCATCCTTGTCATGTCTCACCAACACAATTAATAAAAATTTAAATTATGAAAATTCTGCGTGATTATATGGCTCTACGCTTTAAAGTTTTTATTGGCAATATATGTCTTAATGAGGTGAATATGGTTTTTCTTCCAATTAGCTTTTATATCCATGGATGACTACTATTGCTTATCACTATAATTAAAGTGTTCATATTAATTCTATTTCAAAATTTTTGTTCACACACACCTCCTTCTCCATGAAATGCTATAACATAAATAAGTAGTCAGAGAGGGTGAAGCTAGGCTGCTCCTTGGAGGCAAGGATTCTGAGGCTTTGTCCGAAATACTTCAGACACATTGCAGAGGGACCAGTACTTGACATCAAGAGGGACCTCATGCTTGGAAGGGTGGAGGGATGGAGAAAGAGAGGGATACCATTGATGAGATGTATTAATTTCATGACTGGGATAATAATGGTAGGTGTGTCAGAGAGAGTAAAGTTGGCACAGTATAGAGCAGGGTTTAGTGCTCTTGTACATAAGGTCACTATGAGTTACAAAGCATTTCTTCAACTATTTAGTAGCTGCTCTGGTGGCCTGGTGGCAAGAAGCTGCACTGCAATTCCAAAGGCATGGTGTTTGAATCCACCAGCTGCTCTGCAGGAGGACAAGCACTTTCCTCCTGAAAACCCGCTAGAGGGTCAGATATAACTCTACAGTAAACAACAACAACAACTCATTTGGACTGTTATGTGTCTTCCAAGAGAGCTATGCTGGGTTGTTGTTGTTAAGTGCTGTCGAGTCACAGGCGACTCATAGCGAACCTATGAAGGAGAGTCCTCGATGCTTGGGTGCCTTTCATCCTCTCTCCAGGTAATAGGGTTTCTGGAGGCAAGCTATTACGGAAGTGGATGCCACTCCTCCTTTCAAGCTTGTTTTAATTGGGGAGCTCCACCCCACTCTCTGTCCGCATTGGGTAACCAGCCATTAATGCATTTAACACATGAGTGTCACGGTGTCACAGCAACCACAAGTTACCGCTGTATGGCAACTTGTACACCAGGGCTATATGACCTAGAGGAATGTCTGAACAAAAACCATGAAAGACAGGCCCGAGGGCCGCAGATTAAAAGCCACCCACCTTTGGCTTGGTAGCATCACTTTTGTAACAGAGCGAGTCCCCGAAAAGATCACCGAGCCAATTACCCAAATTAACAAAGTTTATTTCTAGTTGGAAAATGGGATCCCGCGTGCTGACACAGCAGCATCCACCCAAGAGCCCCGAACTGGCGCATGCTTCTCCTTTTATACCTCTGTTACTTCTTTGTTTAACCATACGTGCTATGGTTGGCTATCTATAGTAGTTTGAGTACTGGAGACTTGCTTGAACCTGATTGGTGGGGAAACAATTTGGAAACCTATTTGAATCTTATTGGTTACTTCAGATACAGGAATGCGGAAAAAATCCCTTGTGTCCTTACAAAGAAGAATTATTCCACTTTATGGCAGTTGACTAATCAGGGTGTGATTCACCACAGGCGGGGGTTGTTTGTTTGCTAAAAACCACTCAAGCAGGTGGGGTGGGGGTAACTGCACTTTATCAGAAACTGAGTTTCTGATATCTGGTTCCTACAACTTTCTGTCCACTGGGCCAGCTGATCGCTCTCTGTGTTGATGTTATTGTTGTTTAGTGCCGTTGAGTCGCAGGCGACTCATAGCAATCCTATGAAGGAGAGTCCTCAACACTTGTGTGTCTTTCATCCTCACTCCATTTTTATAGGGTTTCTGGTAACTATTACGGAAGTGGATCCTCTGCTGCGTTATTGGTAAGGAATTATTCTAAGCAAAGATATGTAGTTCGAATCCACCAGTTCTTGCATGAGAGAAAGATGAGCAGTGTTCTACCATATGATTTACTGCCTCTGAAAACCTCCTGGAGGCTCAGCTATGGAAGCTTAGTTCTGACCTGTTAGCCCAGGAAGAAGACAACACCTACAATAACATGTATCTTCCAAAGTAGTTAATGAAACTTTTTTGTGACAGGATCAACTTTAAGAGTTACATGAACAATAGAAAGAAAAGAATGAATCTGGACTAATTGAACCCAGGATATAAAGCATAAGTCCAAGATATCAAAAGGGAGCTCTGAGGGCATAGTCCATAGATAATTACGCTGTTATCCCAAAGGCTTCATATCTTCAGCAGTTCAAATTCACTAGCCATTCTGCAGTTTATAGCCTCAAAAACTCAGCAGGCATCCCCTATGAGTTGGAACCGACTTGGCAGCTGTGAGGTTTTTGAAGTTTTCAAAATACTTTGCCTGAACTGGCACTAATGTTCCTCAGTGGAGCAATTCTACTAGACTGTGATAATCTTCATCAAGATAGAGAAAAATGAGTGTGGTTTCCGATATGCTGATCTAGAGGAGCTTCTGGAACAACGAAGAGGTGATTCCTACCACGACTGTCGTTCTGAAACTGGTGGGAGCCTATATACACTGTGGTGGTTTGCTGATGAGTTGGTTCTGCCTCATGATGGCCTGTATTAAAGAGTGAAATGTCTGCTTCTGGATGTCTTCATGATTGTACACAGAGTTATCATTGGCTCTTTTTTTTTTCAAATGTAGATTCCCAGGCTTTTCTTTCTAGTCTTAGGAAGAAGCTCTGCTGACACGCATCCACCCTGAGTGATTGTGCTAGTTTGTTAGAAAATGGTGCCATACTTCTGATATAACAATAAATAAGCCACAACAGTTTCCTGCACATATAGAGGAAGGTAGAATATTTTGGAAAGCAGGAGATCGATGAAAGAGTGTGTTCAAGGAAAATAAAGAGCAAATTAACAACTCTACAATGTCATTCTGGAGACTGAAGTGTGCCTGATCCAGGTCATGATCTTCACAGTTACTTGCTATACATCAGAGAGCTGAACAGTGACTAAGGATGACAGAAGAATTGATGCTTTTGAGCTGTGGTGCAGAAGAGTGTTGAACATACCATAGAAGCTAGGAGAACAAACAAGTCTGTCCTGGAGAGGGTGAAACCAGGCTGCTACATGGTGGCAAGGATTTTTTTTTTTGCTTATTTTTTTAATTTTTTATTAAATTTTATTAGTTTTAATGAA
>NW_006399862.1:11456863-11457454 GCF_000299155.1 Elephantulus edwardii | reverse complement strand
GGAAATGACTCGATGGCACATAACAACAACAACAACATCTATATCATTCTTTCCATTTCTTCTCATAGCACACTCATAAATTTTAAACTTTCCCTTTTTCCCCCAGTTGCTCTGAGGTTGAATCCAATGATGCCAAGAGAATGTTTTCTAAGCCACCATTTTCCCTTGGTATTTCTTGTTGCAAGTCTTAGATGTCTGGATATTACTGACTGAATCAAGTGAGAGTTTGTATTTGGAGTAAAATGGATTTTTAACATAAATTATACCAGATGAGCTTTGGTAAGGAATTTTGTTGCCAACATGGAAGTATGTGGATTGAATCTGCTAGTTGCTCTGCTGAAGATGGCTAGTTTCCTCTTGTGTGATTTACTGCCTCTGAACATTTGCTGAAGGGTCTGAAGGTGCTTCTGACCTGATAGCACATAGTGACAGTAAGAAGACCAGATAAATTGTCACTGCAATGAGCCCAGCAGTACCAATATGATCATGAAGATAGTGTGGGACTGGCCTGCCTTTCATTCTGTTTTACATAAGCTTGTTAGAAGTACCAGGGAAGGAGTGTTTCTTTTACTTTTGAAAGAGAGGAGGGAA
>NW_006399862.1:11452063-11456763 GCF_000299155.1 Elephantulus edwardii | reverse complement strand
AGGATACTGGGAAGACTGTTTATGTTGTGGATTAGGACTTCTAGTGTTGTTCCTAGCTTTTCTGTAATGAAGTTTATAGTCCTTGGTTTTAATCCTAGGTCCATGATCCACCTTGAGTTGGTTTTTGTGTATGGAGTGAGGTGTGGATTTTGAAGCTCTATGTCACATACTTTGGGCACATGACCAGGAGGGACCAGTCCTTGGAGAAGAATATCTTGCTTGGAAGGGCAAAGGGACAGCACAGGATAGGAAAACTCAGGATGTGATGGTTGACTCAGGACTGGAAAAATGGGATTAGGTGTGTCAGACGAGATTGGCTCAGGATAGGGCAGGTTTCATAACTACATATATATAGGGTCGCTATGAGTTGCAGGTGACTTGCTGACACATAAAAACAACAACAACAAAGATCAGATAAAATTACTACTCAAAAGGAAGAGTCAGCAAAAGGAATTGGGACTAAGTAGCAAGAGAAGAAATATAAGAACAAGAATAATAATTTTTTTCTTTTTTTATTCCCACAAAGGAAATTAGGGTTAGCTGGAGATTACTACAATAGCAAAAACAGCTGTTTGTGTTGGACAAGTAAGTGTGGGTGTGAGACTGCTACAGTAGGGGAAGGGGAGTGAGGCTGAAAAGGCAATGACTTGGTGCACATTTTTAGTGCCACTTGAGTTGTGAAGGGCAGCGACTATAAAAGGAGCTCTTTTTTAAACATTTTTTTTTGAGAACTGGGCTACTGCAGCAGGTTTAAATTCTTTTAGTGGCAAGATTACAGTAGTGAAGGAGAGGCTGGAGCTATGAAGTGATTTGGATTAATAACAGATTGAGGTGACACAGTATGTCAGAAAGGATTCGCTCTAGAGGGCGCTAAAATTTATGGTGCACTGAAGGACTTGCCCTCTTCTTATTACATACAGTGAAAGAATTGAACACAGAAACAAACATATCTCTATCATTACCTTTATAGGTGGGTTGTTTACTCCCTGGTTTTGGAGTTGCTGTAGGAAGGCACAATATTTAGTTCTTGTTTTCCATCTCTTCATTTGCATTCTGTGTTTATTAAGCATCTTGATTAGTAACATTTTGGTACTTATTTAAGCATTCCAGAAAAATATGCTATTTAAATAAAAGGATAGCGTATTAGGAGAGAGGGAGAGACAATGAGACAGAGGGACAGAAATAGGCAGAGAAAGAGACACACCCACAGAACTGACACTCAAGCCAGGAGTTAGAGTATGAAGGGTCCACCTCTACTGAATTTCAGGGTTCATTATTAATATCTCCAGATATGCTGCAGTCAAATTAATCAATCATCAAGGACAGCCCAGGTGCATCATTAAATGACTTCAGTTTCTAGTTTAGCTGCACTGGCTTGGCTGTATACAAATATGATTTGAAATGTCTTAAGTTTCCATATAGAGATTCAAAGACTGACAGTTTATGGATTCAGAATCCCCAAATTGAATGCATACAACCCAAAAAGCATGGCAGAGATATTAAAAAACAGACTCACCAGAGCAACAAGAAAATATATTGATGTTCTTTACAAAATAGAGCCTGATTATTGAGTTTCTGCTTTATTTCTGCCAAATGGCATTAGCATTGGAGGAAAATTTTGCTTGATACCTTCTGTCACAGAATGTAGACTAGGAGTCAATCTGCCATATGGGACTATAGGTGGTGATAGAAATTTGGTCTAAGTAAGAACTCCCTGATCCAAGGACTGTCAGATGCTCTAATTACATCAATTTATTAGCCTCTCTCATCAGTACAAGCTCCTGAAGGCTATTCACATTCAGGAGTAGACAAGCCATGGTTTTATTTATGGAGAGAAAGTTAACCCTTTTAAAACCTGCTGATAGAATACAATTCATAAATGACTAGAAAAAGGAACCGTGGTGGTACAGTAGTTACATGCTTGACTGCTGACTGAGAAGTCCTTGCTTCAAACGCACCAGCATCTCCAAGAGAGAAGAGATTGTGTTCTACTAATGTAAATATGCAGCCTAGGAATCCTTATGGGGCAGTCAATGATAGTTCTGTCATCAAAGTCAGAACTGACTCAATGGCAAACAGCAGTCAGACTGATTGGAAGGATGAACTCATACAGGTTGGTTTGCTAGTCAAATTTTCAGTTAAAACCTGTAAGAAATTTTCCAAATGAGGAGAAAAAACTCAGGCTCTGTCTCAACATGTAACTTGAAAGTATCCTAACTGGCTACTATTGCCCTGTGGGACAGCCCTTCATCTGGTAAATTATTGCCCTCAAGCTGGAACCAACTCATGGCTCACCCTTCAGTAGATTTTCAGAAGACTGTAAATCACACAGAGATTGCTCATCTCTCTACTGAGGAGCAACTGTATATGGAACCAACAGAAAGGTGCTGCCTTTGAGCTAGTATTGTAATTTCCTATAGACCACAGTACCACAGCTCCTGTCAGCCGGTCCCTTGTGTTGTTGTTAGATGCCATTGAAATGACCACAGCTCACAGCAACCCTCTGAACAACAGACACACACCCTGCTGTATCCTGTGCTGTCTTCACTATCTCAGGTGGACTTGAGCCCATTTTCCACGGCCACTATGTCAATCCACCTTCCTCTTTTCTCTAACCCTCCATCTTTCCCCACATGATATCTGTTTTCAAAGACTGATCCCTCTTGACAACATGTCCTAAGTATGTGAGGCAAGCTTTCATCATCTTTGCTTCTGATTGCACTTCCTTCAAGACAGATTTGCTTGTTCTTTTGTCAGTCCATAGGATATTCAGTACTCGTCTCCAACACCATGACTCAAAGGCATCAACTCTTCTTCTGTCATCCTTACTCATTATTTCATATGCATAAGAAGCAATTAAAAAAACAAATCACCAGGGCTTACCTTAGTCTTAACTGACATCCTTGTTCTTTAGCATTTAGGGAGAGATCCTTGACAGTAGATTTTCCCAATGCACCAAGTCTTTTGATTTCTTGATTGCTATTACTTTGGGTGTTGATTGTAGAACCAAGTAAAATGAAATCATTGATGATTTCAGTCTTTTCACCATCTATCAAAATGTTGCCTGTTAGTCCAGTGGTGAGGACTTTCGCTTTCTTAATGCTGAGATGCAATCCTATAGAAGGCAGTAGGGTTTTGTTTTTTGGTGTTTTTTTCTCTCTACTAGTTTATTTACAAAATTCGAATACAAATTTGAACAAGTTCTTTCAATTTCCCTCACCGCGCTCCCCCCTCGCCCATCAAATTGTACAATCCAATGAGTAATCCTCCCTTCCCCCTGCACATCCACATCCCTCTGCTTCCAGCCTCTTCCACCCCTCCTGGATCCTTAGACTCAATCTAGAATAACAGTTTTATACAATGTTTATCCTTATGGGACTGAGTTAGTTCACTCAGCAAGTTAGATAATAACTCTCAAGTTAGGTGATAATGTACAAATTATTGCTCCTGTGTGCTGCATGTATTCCATTGCGTGGATGTACCATAATTTCTCAATCATTCATTTGAAGGTAGTGGTTTTTTTATCTTCAGCACCAAGTGCTTCAAGTTCTTTTCACGTTAGCAACCGAGGTTGTGTCGTCTGCATAACTCAGATTGTTGATGAACCTTCCTCAATCCTAATGTCACATTATTATCTATATAATCCATCTTCTAGAGTAATTTGTTCAGCATACAATCAGGTATGGAAAAAAGATACAACCCTGGCACATACTTTTCCTAATTTTAAACCAAGCAGTGTTTCTGCATTATGCAGATGACACAACCCTGCTTGCTGAAACTGAGGAGGACCTGAAGCACTTGCTGCAGAAGATCAAGGACTGCAAACTTCAATATGGATTGAGGCCCAATATCAAGAAGACAAAGATTCTCACTACTGGGCCAGTTGGCAGCATCAGGATGGATGGTGAAGAGACTGAGATAGTTAACAGTTTTAGTTTGCTTGGCTCCACAGTCAACACTCTTGGCACCAGAAGCCAGGAAATTAAAAGACATATTGCGATGTGAAAGTCTGGTGTTAGGGACCTCTCCAAAGTACTGAAGAGAAATGGTATCACTCTGGAGACTAAGATGTGCCTGATACAGGCCATGGTCTTTGCCATTACTTGCTATGCATCAGAGAGTTGGACAATGACTAGGGAGGATAGAAGGAGAATTGGTGCCTTTGAGCTGTGTTATTGGAGAAGAGTATTGAATATACCATAGACTGCTAAGAAAACGAACAGGTTCGTCCTGGAGAGTGTTAAATCAGGCTGCTCCTTGGAGACAAAGATTCTGAAGCTTTGTCTGATATACTTTGGACATATTGCAAGGAGAGTCCTTGGAGAAGGATATCATGCTTGGGAGGGTGGAAGGATAGCGCAGGAGGGAAAGACCCTCTATGAAGTGGATTGATTCAGTGACTAGGGTAATGGGGGTAGGTGTGTCGGAGAAGGTGAGATTGGCACAGGATAGAACAGGTTTTAGGGCTGTTGTACATATGGTCACTATGAGTCGCAGGCGACTCGATGGCACATAATGACAACAACAACAACAAAAGTGTTCCTTTGTTCTATTTGGAAACCTCGAGTTGCTACAATCAAGGATGCTTTAGGCAGAATGTTAAACGATCCAGGAGGTATCAAAAGAAGATGGAAGGAATATACTGAGTCATTGTATCAAAAGGAATTGGCAGATACAGAAGAATTTAATGAAATAGCATT
>NW_006399862.1:11440380-11446893 GCF_000299155.1 Elephantulus edwardii | reverse complement strand
GGCAGCAATGAATGAATGTAAATCCAAAATCTCTGTAAATGCTCATTAAAATTATTTTAAAAAAATAGTTTAAAAAAGAAGTTAGTTTTCTGCCCACTCATCAGTAACTAAGTACAACAATGAAAGACCAGGTACCTTGATGAAAAGTCACAACCTGACAGTGAAACTGGGTTCCTTCTTGGAAATGTAAATTAAGAAAGGTGTTAAAAACTGAAGGTGCGAAATAATCTTAGTTCAACTCAGGGTCTTCCAGATTTTGAAGCTTGTGGGACTTAGAATCTTCTTTCAGGAAAAAAAAAAAAGAAAATACATGAACAAGAAATTTGATACTGTATTACAGAGAGTCACTGAGTTACAAATGACATCCGTTCCTAAGTGTGGCTTTAAGTTGGAACAGGTGCTTATGGTTCTTATTTAGACTTATTGTAGTGCAAGAAAAATCTTGAAAGCCATTTCAGTGGTTCAAAAACTGCACATGCATCAAATTCGTGTGATTGTGGTGAAAAATTTCTTGAGGATGGGATTGGTTCAGTCATTTCAAAGTGAGGGCAAATTTACTTAATACTGAAGGGCAGGTACAAATTATCTGCATATCAAATATTCCTAATCCAAGGACTACCTTCAATGTTTAATTACCCAATAAGTAAGACAAGCATGGATTTAGTTGTGCTTATTTACTGACCTGTAGTGAACAATTTCCCATTTTCTCCCCAAGACTTCAAAGATTCTCCTTTTAGGTATGGCTGGCATTTATTTCTCGTCCAACCTCATAACAACTTCAAAGTGTATTTTCAAATTCATAAATCCCGACAGGAACAGAATTCTCAGTAAACATGGTAAGCACTGGCTCACATAAATTGTTCTCTACGGAGCAGAGAGTTAGCCCAAGTAAACTTACTTATTGGATAATCTGTCCCTGCCTACCTGCACAGAACTTGGAAGATGTTAGTTCAAGTGAGGTAGCCCAAAACATAACCTTCATATTATATCTGCTTCTGGATCATGACCCTAGTTACTAAATTTATTTATCTTTATTTTTCCACATTTGGATTAAAGCAATACATTCACATGGTATCAAGTGAAATAGTGCAGAAATGCTTAGGATAAAATCCAACATTCTCTAGTCCCCAACTCTCCACCTGTACTAATCTCAGAGACAAGTTATTTTAACTTTGTCTCATTATTATTTCTTTGGTCATTATCCACGAAGTTCTAATAATATATGCTTAAATTTTTTAAATGGATGATGCAAATAAAAATAATTTTCATCGCACTACAAAAGAGAATGTTTTATGGCAATTTCTTCCTATGTTTGGTAGTTATTCTTGTTTTCAGTCTTTGTCTAAATCTTGTACAATTTAGGAATTGTATAGTTTCCTCCATTGTCTTATTGCACTGCCACTCTGTGGGATGTATCACTTCTTGATTGGTTTATCTATTCTTCCTTCTGTACACTGGGCTTATGATATCTTTGCATGTCCCTCCTGCCTTTCCCGCTTGGGCCTGCCCTACTCTCCAAACCCATGTTCTGGAAGAGTCAGATCAATGTTTCCTTTATACATAAACCTCAGCGCTTCCTATGCACTTTGGTATATCATTTTGAATGCTTCTCACTTGATTTCTGCAACATGCAATTTAGCACTTAATTTTAAAGCTTATTGTTTGTTTTTGAGCCCAACCTTTTCCTGCTCCCTGCAGCCAGTCACTGTAATTCTTGCAAGCTTAGATCGCAGTAGATGTTTATTGAATGGAATTCTGTTTGTTCTCTCATTGTTAAGATTGTGCATCTTGTCTGCCTCAATAGAGTAGACATTTCATATACTTTGTACTTTCCAATATTGTTAAATACAAACTAGGAATGTAATAATAAGTATTTGCTAAATAATTTTCATATCTTGTTTCATCTGCATTATACATTGATAGCATTTCCATGTGTATTTATGAAAATTAGTACATGGGAGGTGAAAGTTTCTATTTAGTGTTAATCCTGGACTGTATAAACAATACTGTTGTTGGTAGATGCCATTAAGATGGGTATGACTTATACTGCTTATACTAACCCTTCTGTTGTGTGCCGTGGAGTTGGAACCAATCCACAGCTGACCATCAGGCAGGTTTCCAGAGGCAGTTAATTGCGTGGGAGGAAATTATCCATCCTTCTCCCACGGAGCACTGGTGGATTTGAACAACATCAGGATTGCAGTGCAGCTTCTTGCCACTAGGCCTGGTCCTGCATCATTCTGACAACCTTCTAAACATGATGTCCTTCTTTAGGGACTGTCTTCTTCTGATAACATGCTCAAAGTATGTGGGACTAAGTCCTTCCATCCTTGTTTCTAAGAAGCACTTTGGCTGCATTACTTCCAAGACAGATCTCTTTGTTCTTTTGGCTACTCTATACTCTTCACTAATATTGTAACTCAAAATCATCATTTCTTCTTTGGTCTCCTTTGTCTAGCTTTCACATGTATATGAAGGAGTTGAAAAATATCATGATTTTCCCTGCTTTCTTTCCCCCCCTGGCTTTAAAAACATTCTTTAAGGTAGTTTTGTGGGAAAAATTAGCCAGAGATATTTTTGTTTGAAAATTAGTAATTATCACAAAACCATAAAGGAAGCTTAGTAAACTTTGAGTTCAGTTTATTAAACTGATTTCCATTTATCAATATAGATTCTTTTTTAACAATCTCTTTAAGGAAGCCTTTGACTAATGTTTGTTTCCATTCACAAATTTGAGTAAACAGCATGGAACATTTGAAATTTTATTTTAAATTTAAATATGCTATATTTTCCTTTTAGAGAAAAATATTTGTTTTCACTAACAAAACTTTTTGTAAATAGTCAGATAACTTACAAACTTAGATAACAAACTTGTTATAAATATAATAATTCAAATGTACGTCAAGATTTTTTAAATAATTAAAAATGATTTTTACAATTAAAGCTTTGTCAATAATTCAATTGCATATTTTAAATTGGAGTTATAAGACTAAACTATTATTCAAAGAGGTCAGTTTTCCTAACAAATGTTGTTTTTCAGTACCGTCGAGATGTAGATGATTTATAGTGACCCTAGGAATGAAAGACGTAAACACTTGTATATTTTGGTCGTTCCTCCACATTCATAGAGTTTCCTGCTTCCAAGCTTAATTTAATTGGGAACAAATCCTAACAAATACTTAAGATATTATACAAGTATGCTGCGGTAGGGAAGAGAGAACTTATGTTAGAGCAAAATGTAATACCGCAAATTACTGCTGGTAGATGCCATTAAGTCAGCTCCAACTCATAGTGTACCTTAGGCAAAAGAATGGAACAGTGCCCTGTGTGCCCCAAATGCTGCTGGGCCTGATCCCAGTGCTTCAATCCCTGGTTCCATTCATGTTATTGGAAGTCTCCTCTTTTTTTGCAAACCTTCTACATCATCAAGAATGGAGTCCTTCTCTAAGGACTCGTCATTCTAGTTACACTTCTTCCAAAATAGATTTATTTGTTCTTTTGACAGTTCATGGCATATGCAAGATTTTTTGCCACAAGACGATTTAGAGGCATAATATCTTCTTCTGTCTTCCATATTCCTTGTCCAACTTTCATATGAGAAAATTGAAAATACCCTGGCTTAATTCAGGGATGCTTTAACCCTTAAAGTGATGTCCTTGCTATTAAACACTTTCGAAGAAGTCCTTTGCTGAAGATTTTCCCATTGCAAAATGTGATTTAATGTTTTCACTGCTG
This sequence comes from Elephantulus edwardii, assembly GCF_000299155.1. Classification (NCBI taxonomy): domain Eukaryota; kingdom Metazoa; phylum Chordata; class Mammalia; order Macroscelidea; family Macroscelididae; genus Elephantulus; species Elephantulus edwardii. The sequence continues at coordinate 11,443,158 of NW_006399862.1, read as the reverse complement.
ATTATTTGTGGATCCAAGTAAAATGGAATCTTTGACACCTTTAAGCTTTTTTCTGTTTATTTCAGTCTTGTTCATTGGTTCAATTGTGAAGATTTTAGTTTTATTTACAGTAAGGTATAATCAATATTGAATGCTTTAGTGTTTGAGCTTCATCAGTCTCAAAACTTTGCATTCAGTAAGCAAAGTTGTGTCACCTGCATATTGTAAGTTGAATCTTCCTCTAATCTTAATGTAGTTTTCTTTGATTATAAAGTCCGAGTCCTTGAATTATTTCTGCAGCATACTGATTAAATCACAGTAGCTGGGGTAATTGGAGTAGGTGTCAGAGACAGTGAGTTTGACTCAGGACAGGGCAGAGTTCAGAGCTATTGTACAGAGGGTCCCTATGAGTTATAGGCGACTTGATGGCACATAACAACTGATTGAACTAGTACGGTGAATAGATGCACCATTTCTGATTTTAAGCAATGCAGTATCATAGCTTCTCCCACCCCACCCCGGTTGTTAATGCAAGTTTTTATTTGGTTGTATGTAGAATTTAAGCTATTAAAATTTGTACAGTTTTTACAAATTAAATAATCATCTGAAACTATCTCCAGCAACTCTTGTAACACAAAACCGAGGGGGGAGAAGACATGGGCAGGCAGACCTGGCTTCTGTGGTCCCTCCCTGGCCAGGAGCCTGGCACTCCTGCTCTTCTTTCCTGCGGTCAAGCATTCAAATTCAAAGGATAATATGTAAGCCTGAAGACACTAGGAAGGAAGGAATGCCAATCTTCTCAACTCAAGAAGTCCCACAGGCTGAGAAGTGGCCTTCCTCCAATGCTGGGGTTTGTAGTGGTTAAGGAGCAGGCACACTGGTCCTCAGCCTGCAGTGAGGCTGGGCAGTGGCTGCTGGGTGAGAAGAGGTCCATCTCTGTTGGAGAAGTGGGAGAAGGGCCTAGGGGATGGGTGGGGCAGGGTCCCTCAGTGCTACTTTCCTACCCCCCACCCCCAGGCACTTCTTTCCTTGAGTTATGTGGTTGTCAGGATGACATGGAAATGCCACAGGGCATAGGGGACAGAGTCACCATCACAAGGGCTTTCTGGGGAAATGAGAGGAGTAAAAGGACTTGGTATCAGTCTTGGTGGGGGAGCCCAGGAACAAGTCCCTGGCCTGCCTCCAACCCCTCGGGAGTCTACACTGAGGTGCAGGAGCTAGTACTGTTCAGCACTGCACCATGACCACACACACACACACACACACACACACACACACACACGGGTGGGGTTTGCAGGGGCTGCCCTTCTTCTCAGAAAGTGTTGGAGTAGCGGGCTTCACAGAGGCTGAGCTTTCTGCCCTCTGCCCAGGCAGGCCCTAGCAAAGCATGGCTGATGTTGGGAGATGAGGGTTGGGACCACTCCAGATTGCCACAGCTGCCTGGAGTGGGCTGCCTAGAGTGAGCTGGGGAGTTGGGCTTCTTTACACTTGGCCCAGGAGTCTGAGCCTCAGAGCTGGAGCTACTTCTCCCTGATGCAGACAGAGAGGGAGGTGGTACTTGGTGGCAGGACAGGTCCCAGTGAGGGCTGCTCAAGAGAACAGGGATGGGGATAGGGCTGGGCCTGGGGCAGTGTCAGTGGGCAAGAGGGACTCCAACTTCCATAGACAACAGCGGTGGAGCTCTGCTGAATCCGGTTTCCCATCTTCAAACCCACCAACTCTGGAGGCTTCTCAGGTTCCTGGGCTGGTGAGGAGGCTACTGGGGATCTGTTGGTTGTCTTGGAACTAGGGAGGCTGGTGGAGGAGATAGCAGCAACCATGGTAGGGGCAACTGCCTCAGAGGTGACAGAAGAGACAGGCTGAGGGGACCCCAGGGAGGCTAGCACAGTGAGGTGCTGGTTGATCTGCAACGTGGGGCAGTCCAGCAGTGTGTGGATGTTGTGTAGGCTCTACAGTCGGGCCTCTAGGTGCTGCCACTCATGGCCCTCCAGCTCCTTCAGCTCCTTGGTGGTCAGCCCAGCGAAGCCCGCAGGGGGCAAGGGCACTGGGGGAGAGGCAAAAAGTGGAGGCAGGGGCATCCCTATCCAGGGGGATGGTAAGGGGAAGCTGGGAGCTGGGCCAGCTTCGGGTGCAGGAACAAAACCAGGGGCCTGTGCAGTGGCACCAGTGACAGTGGAAGCAGCAGCAGTACCCTGTGTGGCTACTCCATTTGGCCAAGAGAGGGCTGCACTGGTGGATGGAAGGGCTACAGCCTCTCCAGAGCTGAGAAGCTGTGAGACAGATGGGAAGGGGCACATGGCGGGGGCGGGGGGAAAGGGAGTGGACGACAACGGGTACATGCCAGAAGTAAAGGGAGAAAGGAGGCCCTAGGGGAAGTTGGGGAGCTGGGGCAGTAGTGATGGGAGGTGGGGAGCAGGAGGTGATCCCTGGTGCCAGACTCAGGGTAGTGGAGACATGGTGGGCAGTGATGCCCGAAAGACATCCATGCGGCAGGTGGGGCAGGTCTACTGCTGCTGGAACCAGGAAAGCAGACAGCTGGTGTGGAAAATGTGATTGCAGGGGAGCCTCTTGGTGTGGATCACCATCTCTTCTTGGTAGATGATGCAAACGTTGTCTACTATCTGGAGTTCTTCTGGGTGGTACAATGTGCTCATGTTGCAGATGGCTCGGCAGGACATGATAGCGTCTGTCATAGCCTTCTTTTATTTTTTCTATATTTTATTAATTTTCATAAACATTTACAGAGATTTTGGGTTTCCATTCATTCATTGTTGCACTATTCTCTCTACCCTCCTCCCA
>NW_006399862.1:11431364-11435917 GCF_000299155.1 Elephantulus edwardii | reverse complement strand
AGAAATGGTATCTCTATTTGCAACTTTTTGAGAAAGCGCCATACTGCTTTCCACAGGGGTTGCACCATTTTACACTCCCACCCACAGTGAATCAGGGTTCCAGTTATAGCCTTCTTGAACTGCTTCTTGGCCAGGTACATGGGCCGAATGGCCAAGAGTGGGAAGGTGTGCGCCTTGATCATGATGGTCATGTACAGCAGGACTTTGATGAAGTCTTTGAACAGCTCTGTGTACAGTATGTACACAGCCTTGTTATCCCAGGGGTTTTTGCTCTGGAGGTCCATGGAGGGCAGCATGTACTTAATGAAGATGGTCAGCACCATAGTCATCAGGATGGCATACTCAAAGCTAAAGAACAGCTGCCCCTCCAATCAAGATGCTGTGATAGGGGTGACTGAAGAAGAGGAAGTCCAGGACACTCAGAAGGAACATGAGGGAGACAAAGTGACAGTGAAAGAGCCAGGAGATATTGGGGCTGCATTCCATGGAGTCTACCTGGTCCTCAGCCAGCCAGTGGTAGTGTTTGAGGAAGAGGAGAAGAGTGAAGAGGATGACAAATCGGGGGCTAAAGTCATCCTGGAAGCTGGTGAAGGCGAGACAAGTCTCGGTGACAGTGTACCAGGAATGCTCCAGAAGTTGCTCTATCTCTGCTCCTCTCAGCTACCCAAAGAACCCCTTGCTCCCCTCCCCCAAAAATTTCCCCTCCCCCCAAAAAACACCTTGCCCATCACTTTGCCCAACAGAAAGACAAGAATGTAGGTCTGGTTGTACAGGACGACCATGCTGGGGCTGGACTTGGTCAAGGACACCACAATGGGGTAGAACTAGTGCTTGGGGTAGTAGGCATGAGCCACCAAGGCCCCGGTCAGTGCCAGGATGGCCACCATCATCACTGTGGTGCAGAACATTGCCCTAGTCAAGAGACTAGCAGCTTGATGCTGCAAGCCTGCTCAGTATCATAGCTTTTTGATCTCTGTTCAGATTCCACATGAGCATAATAAAGTAGAAATCTCATTCTTTGCAGTGTTATTAATAATTTGTTATGATACACAAAGTAAAATAACTTAGCATAGTCAATAAGATAAGAAAATACATTTTTAGCATTCTCTATTTTTAACCAAGATCCATCTGATGTCACTAATGCTATCCCTTATTTCATGTCCTCTTCTGAATCTAGCTTGAATTTTGGCAGTTCTTTGTTGATGACTTCAGCCACTTTAAAATTCTCTTCAGCAAGATATTGTGAGATACTTTCCTCATTCTTGTTAGCTTGCTTTTCTTTGAAATGGGTCGGTCTTCCAAATTTCTTGGTGAAGACAAATGAGCGTATCCAGCACTGCATCTTTTTGTTGACACATCTCTTTTGGTATTTTGTAAATTCCTGGAGCCTTGTTTCTCAGCACTTTCTTCAGTGTACTTCTTTCTTTAGTACCTTTGGTGTTTAATCATTTGTCACTCCCTGGAATGGCCTTTTGTGTGTGTGTATGTGTATATATACAGTGACCTCAGAGGCAAGGATGGTGACAATTTAGTGAACATACATTGGGTTGTCAGGAGTCATGATCCTTGGAAAAAGACATCATGCTAGGAAAAAATTACAATCAGTGAAAGGAAGGCTTCAAGGAGATGGATTGAGACATTGACTACAATAATGGGCGTGAGCATGGTGGAGCTTCTGAGAATGATGAAGGATAGGGCAAGATGTCTATCTGTTGTTTATGCTATTCTTTTTGTCAGGTGACGTCAAGCTGTGTATGACTCATAGCGACGCCTAGGAACAGCCAGCCATTCTGAAGCCTGCCCTATCCTTACTACACTCATCATCTCTGAGACACTAGAGCCCATTGCTGAAGTCAGTATCAGTGCATCTTGTTGGGGTCTTCTTCTCCTTTACTGACCCTCCATCTTTTCAAGCATGATGTCCCTTTCCAAGGAATAGACTTGCCTAGCTACAATGTCCAAAGTATGAAAGATGAAGCTTGGGCGTCCTTGCCTACAGGAGCACTCTGGCATCACACTTTCTAAGACTTATATGTGTTTTGGTTTTTTGGTGGTGGTTTTTGTTGCTTTTTTATCTTTTTCTTTTCAGTTCATGAGATATTCAGTACTCTTCTTCAGCACCATAGTTCAAAGGTATCAATTCTTCTGTCGTCCTTGTTCATTGTTCAGCTCTCTGATGCATAGCAGGTGATTGAGAAGACCATGGCCTGAATCAGGGACACCTTAGTCTGCAAACTAACATCTTTGTTTGTCAGTATATTGGAGAAGTTCCTGACTGCAGACTTGCCCAGTGCAATGTGTCTCATGATTTCCTGACTGCTTACCAGCTGTAAGAGTGTTGATTGTTGATCCAAGAAGATGAAATCATTGTCAGCTTCAGCCTTTTCTCCATCTATTGTAATGTTAATTACAATAAATGGTGGGACTGTGGTGAGGATCTTTGTCTTCTTGATGTTGAGATGTAATCCATACAGAAGGCTATCCTTGATCTTCTGCAGCAGGTGTTTCAACAAGCAAAGTTGTGTCATTAGCATAATTCAGGTTGTTGATGAGTTTCCTTTCAATTCTGATGCTGCAGTCCTCCTCAATGAATCCAGTTTTGCTAATGATTTGCTCAGCATGCAAATTGGACAGGTATGGAGAAAGGATACAACCTTGACACACACCCTGCCTGATCTTAAAGTAAGCAATGTTCCCTTGCTGTGTTCGCCCAGCAGCCTCTTGGTCTAGGTGTAGATTCCACATGACCACAATTAAGTGTTCTGGAATTCCCACTGTTCTGAATGTTAGCCATATTTTGTTATGATTCATGCAATCAAATGCCTTTGCACAGACAATGAAACACAAATATGTATTCTTCTGGTATTCTCTGCTTTCAGCCAGGATCCATCTGATAACTCTGGTGCCCTGTCTCTTCTAAAACCAGTGGATATTGACTCCACAGCACCTAAGAGCTAACAACACAGTGACTCTGCTTTTCTTTCTATTTCCTTTTGTAAAAAACAAAAATTATATTAGTTATTTACAAAGTTAATATAAATCCCATTTCTTTTTAATGTTTACTGCTGCACTCAATATTTTGACCACAGAGTCCTTTAAGATATAACTTGGAGCATACGTACTTTTCTTCAGTTCTTTTAGGTTGAAAAGTTCCAAGTGTGTTCTTCCGTTTTGGGCACCTAACTCCAAATCTTTTCACATTTCACTATAATAATTTCTTTTGTCTTCTAAAAGCTACACTGTGATATTATTTTTTCATTTCTCTTCATCATTTTATCTATTCACTTTGGGGTCTCTATTTTCTAGAGCAAATTTCAGACTCTTTTTTTTTTTTAATATCCCATTAGTCTTTTTCTTTCTTTCCTATGTCTTCAGAGACTTTTTGCATTCTTCATGTATAATGTCCTTGGTGTCATTCTACAGTTTGTCTGGTTTTCAGTCATTAGTGCTTAGTGCATCAAATCCGTTTGTGAAATGGTCTCTAAATTTAGGTTTGATGTACTTAACTCTGCATTTTTATTCTTGTGTATTTATTTTCATTTTCTCGGCTTCATCTCAAACTTGCATATAAGCATTTGATGGGCTTATTCTGATTGATGAAATTGAGCTTTACCATCATGCCATGTATGTATACTATGTATGCCATGGATGAAACCTACATGTATAGTCATTGCTTCTGCTTTTTTTTTAAGTATTTGCAATTCATTGGTCATACAATGTCTATCATACAATCTTTATCCTTGTTTCTGTCACCAAAGCCTTATTTGCTAACCATCAGTTATTCTTTGTTTCTAACTTTGCATTCCAATTACTCTTGTTATTAATGTTCCATCAATCTCAGATGGCAAAAGTCTGTATAAATCCTCAGTTTCTTCATGTTTGGCTTTAGTGGTTGGTGCATAAAGTTGAGTAATAGTTGTATTATCAGGTTTTCCTTATATGTATATGCATATTATCCTACCACTAGCAACACTGAATTTCAGGATAGAATTTTAAATTTATTTTATTTTTTTAGTGTTAATGCAAAGCCATTGCTCTTCAATTTTTTTTAAAATTGCTGGCATAGGACAGCATATAATTGCACACTTTAACATGGACTCATTTCCACTCACTAATGTCTAGGATATTTACTTTTATATGTTCCATTTAATGTCTGACAATTTTCAATTATTCTAGATTAATACGTTGTATATTCTGATGGTATACCTATAGACATATTTCAGCTAACAGATGCTGCCCTGGATGTACTCGCCAAGTTGCGTCAAGAAATCTGGAGAACAACCACTTGGCCAACTGACTGGAAGAGATCTATATTTGTTCCCATTCCAAAGAAAGGTGACCCAACAGAGTTGTGGAAATTATAGAACAATATCGTTGATTTCACATGCAAGCAAGATTCTGCTGAAGATTATCCAAAAACGAATGGAACAGCATATCAGCAGAGAACTGCCAGAAGTCCAGGCTGGATTTAGAAGGGGTCATGGTACTAGGGATATTGTAGCTGATGTTAGATGGATCTTGGCTGAAAGTACAGAATACCAGAAGAATGTCTA
>NW_006399862.1:11411110-11431139 GCF_000299155.1 Elephantulus edwardii | reverse complement strand
GCAGAACAGATCATCCGGGAGGCTGGGCTCTATGAGGAGAAATGCGGCATCAGGATTGGTGGAAGATCTATCAATATGTTATGCAGATGACACAAGCCTGCTTGCTGAAACTGAGGAGAACCTGAAGTGCTTGCTACTGAAGGTCAGGGACTGCAGCCTTCAATATGGACTGAGCCTCAGTGTCAAGAAGACAAAGATTCCCACCACTGGACCAATTGGCAACATCAGGATGGATGGTGAAGAGATTGAGATTGTTCACAGCTTTAGTCTGCTTGGCTCCACAATCAACACTCTTGGCACGAGCAGCCAGGAAATTAAAAGACATATTGTGATGGGAAAGTCTGCTGTTAGGGACCTCTCTAAAGTACTGAAAAGCAACCGTGTGTCTCTGGAAACTAAGGTGCGTCTGGTACAGGCCATGGTCTTTACAATCAGTTGTTATGCGTCAAAGAGCTGGACAATGACCAGGGTGGATAGAAGGAGAATTGATGCTTTTGAGCTTTGGTGTTGGAGAAGATTGCTGAGGGTACCATGGACTGCTAAGAAAACAAACAGATTCATCTTATAGAGGGTTAAACTGGGCTGTTCCTTGGAGGCAAGGATTCTGAGATTTCGTCTGACATACTTTGGTCATGTTGTAAGGAGAGACTGGTCCTTCGAGAAGGACATCATGCTTGGGAGGGTGGAGAGCAGGCACATGAGGGGAAGGCCCTCTGGGAGGTGGATTGATTCGGTGACTGGGGCAATCGAGATGAGTGTGTCGGAAACAATGAGATTGGCACAGGACAGAGCAGAGTTTAGGGCTGGTGTACATAGGGTCACTGAGTCGCAAGAGACTTGACGACACATAACAACAACAACAACAACAACAACAACATATTCTGTGTTCAAATTACTAATGGCTCTTTTATTCTTTTTTGAAGTCATGTTACATCAATGAATGAAGGTCTTTCACTGGCTGAAAAGTTTTACTTTAAAATGGACTCTGAAGACACAACTCTTCCTCAGTTGTATGATGATTGCCTACAATCTTAAAGACTAAGTTCAGCTTCTAGCACTTTACCAAACACTATTCCACTACTACTCATAAGGTTTTTATTTGTCAATTATTTAAAAGATAGGAGATAAGGCCTCCTTTTAGTTTGTGTGGTGTTAAGGGTTTATTGCTCAAAATGGCTTTTCTAGCAATTGACTTTGACTTTGCTATGTGAATAGGCAAGAGTATGTGAATAGAGTATGGTAGTCTGTCCACAAGGGAATTGGCTATTCTCACCACTATGCTGAGTGGATTCAGCAGCAGAATTTGGGAATCTCACCACCAGCAAAGAAGCAACAGAAGAATGTAGCATGCCCTTAGGGCCAGAAATTCTTGTACCAGCCAGACTTACAGAAGAGCAGCAGCAACCAGAGACCTGACATGAGACAGAGCTGACCTTGAGACTCCTACTAGTTGGAACAAGAGCTAAAAGTTTTTGCCCAAATTTGTTTGAAGACTTGGGGGAAAGCCATACTTGGTAGAACTAAGAGCTTTGTGACACCAGCCTAAAACCATGAAGCTAAAGGCTGAGGTGCCTGTAAGCACATTTTAGAAACTAAACTGACTTAGTGATTGTATCCTACTGGCAACTTGAATTATAGCTTTTTACTTCCTTAATATGGTTCTGTGTGGTCTGTGAGCCATTACAACAGATTTAAGACCCAGTAGAGTAGTAAGATTGGTATTAAGATGAGTAGAATTTCTAAGAAGTGCAGGAGTGTGAGGTATGTTTGATTTCATGGGAATTGGCATTGTGCTGTGGATTTTTTTGGTGGGGACAGTTCGCCTTCGTGGAGTTGTTGTTATATGCCATCAAGCAGGGAATACCGAGGAATGTATATCTATGTTTCATTGACTATGCAAATGCGTTTGACTGTGTGGATCATAACAAACTGGCTGACTCTGAGAAGAATGGGAATCCCAGAACACTTGATCATACTAATGAGAAACCTATACTTGAATCAAGAGGCAGCCGTCAGAACAGAGCAAGAAAACACTGCATGGTTCAAAATTTCGAAGGGCGTATGCCAGGGATGTGTCCTGTCTCCACACCTTTTCAACCTGTATGCAGGACAGATTATCCAGGAGGCTGTGCTTTATGAGGAGAAATGTGGGATCAAGATTGGCGAAAGATCTAACAACAATCTGCGATATGCAGATGACACAACCCTGCTTCATGGAGTTAGTAGAGGTCAAATATGGCCATCCCCATGCAGACCTTGCTTCTTCTTCTTCTTCTTCTTCTTTTTTTTTTTTCTAAGCTAAAGACGCTTTATTAAGGGGTCTCCTGGGCAGGATTCCTTGGTCTGCAGAGAGAGAAACAGACAGAGGGACAGACCAGGGGAATACTGTGCCCAAAGGTGTATTGTTGTTGTTATGTGCCATCGAGTCACTTGCGACTCATTGCGACCCTACGTACAACAGCCCTAAACCCTACTCTGTCCTGTGCCAATCACACTGTCTCCCACACACCCAAACTGATTACCCCAGTCACTGAATCAATCAACCTCATAGAGGGTATTCCCCTCCTGTGCTGTCCCTCCACCCTACCAAGCATGACTGTCCCTCTCCAAGGACCAGTTTCTCTTTAACAACATGTCAAAAGTATGTCAGACAAAGCCTCAGAATCCTTGCCTCCAAGGAGCAGCCTGGTTTAATTCTCTCCAGGATGAATCTATTTGTTTTCTTAGCAATCCATGGTACACTCAATACTCTTCTCCAGCACCGCAGCTCAAAGGCATCAATTCTCCTTCTATCCTCCTTAGTCATTGTCCATCTCTCTCATGCATAACAAGTGATTTGCAAAAATAAAGAAAAAAGAAACAAGTGATTTGCAAAGACAATGGCCTATATCAGAAGCTCCTTAGTCTCCAGAGTGATACCATTACTCTTCAGTACTTAGGAGGTGTATTAGGGCAGGTTTTAGAGTAAGAGTCTTTAGGGAGGGAAGGGAGGGACATTTCACTGTGGTTTAGCCAGGTGTGTGGTCTTCTAAGGAGGGATGGGAGGGGCACTCCATGGTAGTTTAGGCTGTTCACTCTTTTTGTTGACATGTTGATATTCCTTGAATCCTTTGTTCTCCTTTTGACCTTGTCCCAACCTTACATCCCAGCCTTTTTAGTGAGAAAAAGGGTGATGTATTCTTTCTAGCTACTTCCTGCTGAACAGGGGCGAACATCTGGGGCTCAGAGGCTGGATTGGGATGGCCCAGGACTAGTAGCCAGAGGAGAATATGGATATCACAGCAGTTGGTTCAAGTTGATTATTTCTGCTATCCCGTGAATTAAGAATTTAAAAAGGCTGGGAGCAATTAATGACAATATGAAGAGCTACTTAGGGCTTGGGATCTGAGTGAGGTAAAAAGCAGTGGGGCCCACTATTTGAGAGGTGTAGGAGGTCTGCTCAGCTGAGAGGAGCATGTTGGACTTGGGAAAGGTGGTGCCAGTGGGGGTTATCTATGACTTTAACCATGGTGGAGGTGGTCAGGATGACTGGTATGAGATAGATCCCAGCATGGTTGAAGAGGTTTGGATGTACATGTTTGATGATGATGACATCATCTGGGGTGACTCTAGCTATCTGGTTTAGACTTTCAGGCGAGGGTCTGGGTATGCAGTGGTCTTTGTTCCTGGAGTAATTGCCATTCGACGTCTTGATACTGTGTGAGCTGGTAGGTTTAAGAGAGAGTGAGGGGTGCCACACTATCCCCAGAAGAGAGCAGGGGCACAACACACCTCAACTCCTCTCCCAGGTTTCGCGCACCAGGATATTAGGTCTTCTCACTGGACGTAAGTCAGTCTTAGTCTGTAAGTTCCATTGAAATTTGTCCACCTTGGGTTCCTCTGCTAGTATTTGAAATACCAGCGACAAAGCTTTCATCATCACAGCAACATGCAAGCCACCACAGTATGGGAAACTGACAGATGCATTTTGGAAAGAAACTCTCCCCAGCTTTAAAATGTTTACAAAAGGACTCTTCAATCTATCCTATGTAGGTGTACTTCCTCTGAAACATCACTTAAAAGTCAAGAATTGGGCTTTTGCTCAATAGAGTAATTTTCAAAGAATGGAATCAGTATCTGTCTTGCTTGTTATCCTCAATGCACAAAACAGCTCTTTTTTTTTAACAGCGTTTTTTAAATTTTATTTTATTATTTTTGTGTGAGTGTACCATCAAATCAGATCTGACTGGTACAGGAGGAGATTGTCCCTCCTTCCCCGGCAGAGCATCTGGTGGATTTGAACCGTGCACCTCTGGGATTGTAATTGCGGCTCCTTACCACTAGACCACCAGAACTCCCCTGCAAAACAGCTCTTTAATAAGACTATGTTGGATGAATGGATGTCAGGGAACACTAAGGAGTCCTATATCTGTTTATGTAAAGGATGTTTTCATATAGCTGCCCTTTAAGATGGAATTAACTCACAATAGATGACAAAGTTCTCAAATGGAGCAAAAGTAGCTGATTTATTTAGAAAAGGTCTGAACTGGTAAAACCAAACAAGTAAGCAGATTCTAGCTACAACAATAATAACAGTAAAACAAAAGCCCTAGAACTTGAGTTCTAGGAGACACTTAGTGTTACCCTTGATATGATAAGTAAATGTGTGGATTACAGTTAAAGGACAGACCTAGGATTCTTCACTTAAATCAACTGTTTTATCATAGGCACAGATGCATGTGACCTATGTCTCCAACACCACTGATATTAGAGAGGCAGCTAGATGCTTGCTTTTGCCGGCGGTTGCTGAAATAGCAGGCTTTTTCAGTTTGGCTTTCCTCCTTAGATTCTCTTAAATTCCCCACCGATAACACTGTAGACTGGGAGCCAAGGTGGCTATGGGAATCCTTTCTAACATAGCAGACAGATTCCTGTTTAACCTGGCATTTCTTAGTATTTAGTTATGGAGGAAAACACTGAACAGGAAAAAAAATGTAAAGCAAAACCTTTGTAGACAAAGAAGTATGCTAGTTCTATAGGGTGTTCTGAGAACACTCATGGGAATTCCATGGCAAGGAGTGTGTGTATGGGAGACAGAGATTAAAAAGGCATTTCTGAAGACGAATTAGGAGGATTTCATGAGCTGCTAAATGATAAATGTGAGATCTTACTCAGATAGAAGAGAATAGTTAGGGGTTGGAGCTGAGGGGGTTGTGGAAGGATCAAATGAATGGGACTTTGGAATGTACATAGGAGTTACGGGGGACAAGAGAACTTGCTTTTATTAAGCTGCTTTTATTTTTATTATCTAGATGATATAAGTCCATAGAGAGTTGCCGTGCTAGCCAAAGACAATGCCTCTCTGGCAGTTTGAATCCACCAGCAGCTCCATGATGGACAATCTTCTATGTGATTTACAGCCTTGGAAACCTGCTGGAGGGCCAACTATGACTTAGTTCCAATTTGAAAGCAATGATTTTGATGTTTTTGAGATGACTGAAGAAAGGAGCTCTGGTGGTGTAATGTGTTATGTGTTTGACTAAAAGGTTGGCAGTTTGACTCTACCAGCAGCATTATGGGAGAATGATGGACAGTCTAGCTAAAAGATTTGCAGCCTTGAGAATCCATGGAGGGCCACCATGAGTTGGAATTGACTCCATGGAAGTGGATACTAGAGAAAAAAAGATAATATTAAACACTGATTAACTAAGTGCATTTTGAGCACCGATTGTATGCAATGGTGGCTCAAATAATTAAAGCATTTAGCTGCTGACTATAAGGTTAGAAGTTCCAATTTACCCAGAGGCCTGGTAAACTTTTGAAAAGTCAGTCATTATACATCCTGTGGAACATAGTTTAACTCTTACACATATAGGGTCACAGTAGATTATAGTTAACTTGAAGACTACTGGGTTTTTGGTGTGTGCAAGGCACTGCAACAATCCTGTATTCTTTCTCTCATATATTTTTAATTCACAATTTCTTCTGAAAAATAGAGTTGCTGTTATTGTTGTTATTGTATGGCATCAAGTTGGAACCGACTGACTCATGGTTGACCCTCTAGCAATTTTTTCAGAGTTTGTAAATCACACAGGAGAAGATGGCCCATCTTTTTCCTTCAGAGCAGATGGTGGATTTGAAGTACCTGCTTTTGAGTTAGCAGCATAACTCCTTATCACTAGGCCACCAGAGCTCCCTAAAAACTAGAGTATGGGTGAGGAAAGTAGGCTTTGATTATGTCTGTGTATCTTTGTTCATTTTTACCCAAAAGGCACAGATGAAAATTGAAGCAGCATTGAAAAAAGACCATGTCTATGAACTGTCTTTCATTGTTGCTTTATTCATGTGTGTATAAACTAAAAATGAAGCACTTTGACACAGCAGCTTTATCACTCTCCAAACTGAGAAGGAGTGAAGTCATGAGGTAGGCAGCAAGAGAAAACAATATTTAATCTGTTGCAGAAAGGCGCTGTGGGAATAAAAATATTCTCCTTTTCCCCTAAGGTTTAAATACATGGACATAACAGGAAAATGCTGGAGCGTCACTATACATCAAACAAACCCACACTTCACAGCCTAATTAAATACTTTTAATCTAATGAATATAAGCAACAAAATAAATTGGCATAGCAATGAGTCAGGGAGTGATTGCAATTGAAGCCAGCGTGGAGCTGGCGCTGCCATGCTGGGACACGTAAGGATTTCCGCCCATTGGTGAGTGTGGCTCTGTTTGCATTTTAGCCCATGTACAGTCCTGAGGAGGTGGCTTTATCTGGCAGCTTCTCCAAGACTGTGCACCTCCTATACACCTTTACCTTTTGCCTGGTGAAAGCTGGATTTTAACAACTAGTCTTGGGTTAAGTGTGTCTGTCCCCCAGGGCTATGCTCGAATTAGGCTGCCTGGGTTCGGGGGTTTCCCCAGCTTTCCTGGGTCTTGGTAGTAACAGATTCTTTGATCTTGGTAATGGTGGATGAAAAAAAAGTTCACGGTTTACCGCTGTTGTTGCTTTGACATGAGATCAAAGGTGAGCTGCGCCCTGTCTCAAGATGGTGAGGAGAAATGAAAACCTTTGTTGTTGTTATGTGCTGTCAAGTTGCCTGCGACTCATAGCGACCCTATGTACAACAGCTCTAAACCCTGTTCTATCCTGTGCCAATCTCACTATCTCGGACACACCTACCCCCATTACCCCAGTCACTGAATCAATCCACCTAATAGATGGTCTTCTTCTCCGGCGCTGTTCCTCCAACCTCCCAAGCATGACATCCTTCTTCAAAGACTGGTCTCTTTTTGCAACATGCCCCAAATATGCCAGACTCCAACGAGCAACAGGTTTTAACCCTCTCTAGGTCAAACCTGTTTATTTTCTTAGAAGTCGATGGTATATCTTCAACACTCCAACACCACAGTTCAAAGGCATTGATTCTCCTTCTATCATCCCTAGTCATTGTCCAGCTCTCTGATGCATAGCAAATGATAGCAAAAATAAATTTTCCCCCCCAGCTTTTGCCTACCTTGTTTGAAAGACAGTCAGCAATAAAACAAGTTTTTATGTTTTACGTTTGTTAATTTTGGACTCATTCTAATATGTATTTATTTAGAAAAGAATTCTGATACACATTAAGATAGATTTTTTTTAAAAGATAGATATATTGTTGTTGTTGATATGTGCCAATGAGTCAGGTCTGACTCATAACTCACTGTCCAGTGGGTTTTCAGAGGCAGTAAATCACATGGGAGGAGACTGCCCATCCTTCTTCTGTGGAGAAGCTCATGGATTCATACGGCATGACTTTGAGATTCAGCACAGCTTTTTACCACTAGGCCAACTGTTATTGTTGTCAGGTGCCATCAAATCAGCTATGATTTATATCAACCCAATGAATGGCAGGCCTGTAATTTACCCTATCATGATATTCAATATGATCAGGCCCATTGCACTCTGTCAATATATCTTGTTGGGAATTTTCTTTCTCTGACTCTCCACCTTGCCCAGCACGATGTCCTTTTATAACGACTGGACCATCTTGACAACAGGCCCAAAGTATGTGAGATGACGTTTCACCATTCTTGCCTAAGGAACAACCTGGTTGCACTTCTACCAAGACAGACTTGTTTGTTCTTTTCACAGTCTATGCAATATTCAGTGCTCTTCTCTAAACCACAACTCAAAGGTATTACTTTCTTTGCCTGTCTTCCTTAGTTGTTGCCCAACTTTCAGAAACATAGGAATGAATTGAAAATACCATAGCTTGAATCAGGTGCCCCTTAGCACACCTTATTCTTTAAATTGCTATCATTGTATTTTAGCAATGTCCTTGAGAGCAGACTTTCTTATGCAACACATCTTTTGGTTTCTTGACTGATGTTACCATGGAAGTGGATTGTGGATACAAGTAAAATGAAATAGTTGACAACTCCAATCTTTTCTCCATCTATCATGGTGTTTCCTATTGGTCTAGTGGTGAGGATTTTTGTTTTCTTGATGTTGAGATGCAAGCCATGTTGAAGGGATTATGTGTCTCAAGTCTTCTTCACTTTCTGCAAGTGAAGTTGTATTACCTATGTATTGCAGGTTGTTGATGAATCTTCTACATATAGTTCAGGTTCTTGAATGATTTGTTCAGCATACAGATTGAATAGGTATGGGGAAAGGATACAACCTTGTTGTATGCCTTTCCTTATTTTGAATGATGCAGTGTTCCCTTGTTCTGTTTGGACACAGCTTCTGGGTCTGTGTATAGGTTTTTTCATTATATATGTGTGTATTTGTTTTTGTTGTGTGCTACTGAGTCAGAACCGACCCGTAGCTCAACCTTTAGTGGGTTTTTTTTTGTGGCAATAAATCACATGGGAAGAAATTGTTCATCTTCCTCCCATGGAGCACCAACTGCATTCAATGAGATATATCCTGATATCTATATAGTTATACTCACATATATACAAACAAACATTGCTGTTGAATAAATTCTCACTCATAGTGACTCTCTGTCAGATTTCTGAGGCTGTAAATCTTTACAGGAGGATATGGTTCATCTTCATCCCTTTGACTGGCTGATGGATTAAAACTATGGACTTTGTTTAGCAGCGTGACAGATAACGTACTACCAGAGCATGCTCTCTTTCCCTCTGTCCTCTGAAAACCTAGTTCCACCACTCACTTATCTCTGACCATGGGCAAGCTCAGTGTCCCCACCTGAAAAACAAGAGTAATAGTGCAGATTCAGTTAGATGGCTTATGAAGAGCGTACATAGAGCTGGGGTTCAGGGACGGTGGGTTCTGCTCTGAGATGTGTGTACTCCATTTACGGACATCCCTCAGTTTCTAGATACCTCCATTGGCAGGGGATTCCCATTTTGTAACTTGTGCAGGAAAGTCCCCTCTTGCTATGTGGGTTGTGGGTGTGGAAAGATATACCTTCTTTATGCTCTGGCAGTGAAGGGTAGGGGAGCCCTTTCTTACGCCATCAATACTGAGAGAAAAAGGAGAGAAAACACATGGAAGTCACTGTGAACAGTGTGGTTCAGGGACTGATGGAAATGGAGACTATTTTTGTGGCTAGTTTTGTGCCTCTTGAAGTGGAACACTCACTGCTATACTCAGTTGCAGTTCTTTCATATTTCTCTATTGGACTTCCAAAGCTATATATCTTTACCTTTTTATCTTCATTTGGTACTTCCTAGGTCATCCAGTATTAGCATCCTTAAGCATTGCAGCTCGAAGCTTGAATTTGTTCTTCAGGTCCTTCAGCTTAAGAAATGCTGAGCACAGTTATCCTTTATGATTTTCTGACTCTAGCTCTTTGCATATTTAATTATAATACTTTGTTCTGTCTTCTTCTTGAGCTGCCCTTTGAAATATTCCGTTCAGCTCCTTAACGTCTTAATTTCTTCCCTTTGCTTTGGCTCCTTAGCATTCTAGTGCAATATTCAGAGTCTCTTCTGACAACCATTTTGGTCTTTTCTTCCTATTCTGTTTTTGTAAGGATTGCATTCTTCAGGGATGGTATTTTTTTATGATATAATTTTTGTTTTATACAGTTTTACTTACAAAGTTCATATACATTGTTTTTTACACCAGATCTTTCCCATTTCCTTTACCCACCCTTTTCTCTACCCATCAAATTGTGTAACCCTATGCACAGCTCATCTGGTCTTTACCACCAGGGCTTCCTTTTGTGAGTGAAGTGCTGCTCCATTTCTAGTGCATAATTCTCCATAGGCTCAATCCTCTCTCATGCTGCCAACCCCCAACCCTGCTCATAAAAGCAGTAATTTCAACACTGCATTGTATTCTTGCGTCTGCAAGCATCCTAATTTCAACTTGTAGGACACACCAGTAGTATGGAAACAACTCTATTTGTAGCTAATGGTGATTTGAGTAATCTTGTTTCCTTTCTCATATACAGCACACACTTCTCACCCTAGGGGAGCTTGCTGCCTGGAGGACAAATGTGAGTGTATTGGTATTGCTATGGTTGTGGGCTTTGGAGTACAGAGTGACCCATCCAGTGGGCTGTCAAAGGCAGTAAATTGCCCATTCTTCTTCCCAAGAGAAGCTGTTGCATTTGACCCTTGTTCCCTTGGGATTGTAGCACAACTTCATACTGGTAGGCCATCAGAGCTCCTTATTGGTACCAATATGATGATAAGGAGCTCTTGTGGCATAGCTAATCCAAAGACTGCACTGCTGTAGTGATTCTTATCCGCCAGTGGCTCCACAGATGGAAATAGGGCCAATCTCCATTCTCCTGTTCAATTTATAGCCTCGGAGGTCCAATGGAGGGTCAGCAAGAGTCTGGTACATTCAACACAATACATTTTGAGTATGATGATGGAGAAATCCTGTACCTGCTGGTGAGCAGGGGACTTGCAAGATACATAGTTGGTCAAAACCAACCAAATCCAATGACATTGAGTCAATTAACAATCATAGCGACTGTGTAGAACAGAGTGGAGCTTCTACATGGGATTTCCAAGGCTGTAAATGTTTACAGAGCCTTCTGCTACATGAGGAGCTCTGGTGACTTAGACTATAGGCTAACCCAAAGGTTACACAACTCTGGTGCTTTGAATCCACCAGGGGCCCTTTAAGAGCAAGGTGGGTGGTCTCCTTACATCGCAATTTACAGTCTGGGATGGAAGGTCACTGTGGGTGAGAATCTATAGAACAGCAATGAGTGAGTCTGCCATATCTGGGGGGTTGGAGCTAACTAATTTCTATTAGCAGCTGAGTGAGTAACCGTTTTATTGCACTACCAGGAATCCATGCAGTAGGATCTGAAGTGTTATTAATTATGTAAATTAACAATGGATTAGATCATGCTGAATTCATGCCATTGGTGTATAACTGAATGCAGGGGAGTGAATGGGATTGCCTTGAGAGATGTTGGAGATGTTGCCTCTCAACCTTGACTGTATCAAGGAAACATTTAGGGATCTTTCAAAATAAACTATGCCCACATGCTACCATCGGGGATTCTGATTTAAAATTAAATCTAGGATGCAATCTAAGGACCTCTGGTGACTTAGTCCATAGAGTATTGCCATGCTCGCCAAAACTGCGTGACTTCAGTGGTTCAATTTCATCAGCTGCTCTATTGGAGAAAGGCTAACAGTCACTTCCCTCACTTACTTAACCTCACTAGAATAACTGCTCAAGACCCAGTGGAAGGTCTTGTGAGTAAAAATTGGCTCAGTGGAGTTTGAGGCTTTGAGATGCGATCTGGACAGTGGGGTTTTTAAAGTCTCTTAGGAGATTTTCAAGTTTATGCAAATCACTGTTTGCACTTCACATCACTTCCCTTCCCTCCACTGCTTTCCTCTTCTCCACACTCCCTCCCTTTCTTTCTCCCCAGCCCCATTTTTCACTTCTCACTCTATTCTGGTAGTTCTCAACTGTGGTTGCCAGTTGGAATCACCTGGGGAGGTTTTGGAAATCTGAATATCCCTGCTTCATCCCAGACCAATGAAGTGGAAATTTCTATGAATAGAAACTAGGCATCAGGATATAAAAGATTGAATGGTACCGTTGTGCAGCCCAAGTTGAGAATAAGATTGTGAGGAACCAGAATATGTAGGCATCAAGTAGGGACTGGGTTAGCAAAGCCGATTTAGAGGAGAGATTAGCACAGAAATTGAAGGAGCGCATTGGGGGTCAATGGAAACTTCAATACAGTGTTGTAGAGGAACATTATTTGAGATTACTCTAGTCTTATTCCTGATTTTAAAGAGAATTGTTCCAACATTTCCTTTATCATAGTTACTATGCCGGGGAAATTCCCTTCTATTCTTCTTTTACAATGACGATACTTGTTTTATATTCAATTTTATCAGATGCTTTTCCTGCTCCTATGAATCTTATAGTTTTCTTTCATTTTTATAATATGTTAATAAACTGAGTTACATTATGGATTTTTTATTAAACTATCTCTACATTCTTGGAATAAAATCAATGTGGAGAAATCTAAGTTCATTCCTGACCAGTACACTTTATATACCCACTAGAAGTGGAGGCTATGATGCTGACCAGGTTCTCCTCCAGAGTGATGAAGAGCAATGATGTCGGTTTAGAGGCTAAAGTGTGCCTGATCCAGGCCATGGTCTTTGCAATTACACACTATCCATGGTCTTTGCAATTACACACTATGCATAAGAGAACTGGATATGACCAAAGATGGCAGCAGAAGAATTGATGCCTTTTAGTTGTGTTACTGAAGAAGGTTATTGAACATACCATGGACTGCCAAGAGACTAAACAGGTCTGTGCTAGAGAAAATGAAACCAAGCTGCTCGTTGGAGGCAAGGATTTTGAGGCTCTGTCTTACATGCTTTGGGCACTTCGCCAGGAGGGATCAGTTCTTGGAGAAGAACATCATGCTTGGAAAGATGGAGGGACATTGCAGGAGAGGAAGACAGACAGATTGACACAATAACTGAGAGTGTGTCAGAGGCAGTGATGCAGGTGCAGTTCAGAGCCATCATGCACAGAGTTGCTATGAATTGTAATCAGCCCAATGGCACATAACAATAACAACAACAGGAAAAAGAGACCTGGTGATTCCTTCTGAAAATCAACCCTGGAATCTTTTCATTACAACAGTCCTAAAGATGATGTAAGGCAGCGTTTTCTTCCACTGTTGTGTGTGGGTCGCTGTTAGTCATGGGTCACAGAGAGTTGGAGACTAACTCCACAGTGATAGCAGCAACAAATAGCTGACCCACCAGGGGGTAAACAGAGGCAGTATGTCCTAAGGGAGGTGACTGCCCACCAGTTTTCTCTGGAGCAATGGATGGATTTGAACTGTGTGGCTTTGGAATAGCAACACAGCTTCTTACCACTAGGACATCAGAGCTCCCTAACTCCACAGTAGCTAACAACAACGACAACATCCTGCTCCATTTGACTTTGCTAATATTCTGTTTAAAACATCTTTATTTATGAGTTTGAAATGTTTGCAAGTTACCCTTCTTCTAAAGTCTGTATTGCTGTGGTATTACAGTTATGCTGCTTTATAAAATTACTTGGGAAACATTCTCTCCCTTCCCTCCCCCCAACTTCCTGGAAGAATTTTTAGGAGACAGATGATCTCTTCCTTGTAAGTTTGGTAGAATTTCTGTGTAAAGCCATCTGAGCCTGGTGTTTTCATTGTGGGAATATTTTAAAATATTGCTCCAATTTCTTCCATAGTTATAGTACTCTGGAAGCTTTGTATTTTTTCTTAAAACAGACTTGGAAACAAGTGTTTTTCTAGCTCCCAGATTCCCTTATTTCTACATCTATTTCTAAATGCCCTTTTTTTGACAAATTTAGTGCTGTCTACATTTTTCAATTAACATTTGCTATAAAGCACACCAAAACCTGCCTTCTTCGTTCTCTCAAGTTGTTTTGATAAGGTCACTAATGGATCTCTGTGGAGCCAACTTAAAGGAATATTTTAAATTCTTTATTTCTTCTGACCTTTATGCTTTGTTTATCATTCACCTCTTCCTGAAATTTTTTATTCTCTTGGCTTCTGTAACAAACTCTTCTCTGATCTCCTTTTATCTCTCTGACTGGAGTTATAATTTCCTTTCTCTCTTTCCTTGACATTGTGAATATTGGTGTTTTTTGAAGATTTTCATTCCTCATTGCCTATATATAAACTCTTCTCAGATAATTTTACCAAGTCTTAGTATTTATACTTCACCAAGGGATTGGTTTTCAAAGCTTCTGTAATTTTGAGGTCTGACTTTAAGGAAAAAAAAATGAAATTAGGGATAGGTATTCCCGTCTGCTCAGAAGTTAAGTAGCTTGAAACTTAAAGCCTCTTAATTGAGAAAAAGACACCTGTGTCTACAGTTACAGACATTGCTGTTGTTGTTGTATACCATGGAGTTGTAGCCAACTCATAGCTGACCTTTCAATGGGTTTTTGGAGGCAGTTAATCGCACAGGAGGAGATTGTAGCTGATGGGTTTGAACTATGTGCCCTTGGGATTGCAGTGAAGCTTTTTACAGTTAGACCACAGAGCACCTGTAGTACTCATAAATAACTTTCATTATGCAGATGATAACCTTGCTTGCTGAAACTGAGGAGGACATGCGTCATTTGCTGCAGAACGTCAAGAACTATATAGTCCTTAATATGGATTGAAGCTCAACATCAAGAAAACAAAGATTCTTACCATTGCACCAATTGACAGTTTAGTAATAAATGGAGAAGAGATTTAGATTGTTATCAACTTCAGTTTACTTGGTTCCACAATCAACACTCTTGGCACCAGCAGGTGGGAAATCAAAAGATGAACTGCATTGGGAAAGTCTGCTGTCAGGGACCTCTCTGGAATACTGAAGAGCAACAATGTCAGTCTGGAGACTAAGGTGCATCTGATACAGGCCATGGTCTTCACAATTACTTGCTGGGAAATGACTAAGGATGATAGATGAAGAATCAATGCCTTTGAGTGTTGGTGCTGGAAAAAAGTGTTGAACATACCATGAACAGCCAGGACAACAAACAGGTTGGTCCAGGAGAAGGTGAAACTAAGCTGCTCCCTGGAGGCAAAAATTTTGAAGCTCTGTCTCACATATTTTGGACATGTGGCCAGCAGGGACCAGTCTTTGGAGAAGAATATCATCCTTGGAAGGGTGGAGGGAAAGAAAGGCTCATGATAAGATGGATTGACTCACTGACTGGAGAAGTGATATTGGGTCTGTTGAAGACGCTTAGATTGGGTTCAGGGTGGAGCTGTTGTACATAGGGTTGCTATAAGTCTCCTTTGAATCAGAGGTGACTTGACAGTACATAACAACAACATAGATAACATGACTCCCAAGTTGATATTTCATTTTTGACCTCTTCTATACACTCAGATTTGTAAATTGTACGCCATATTGGATATTTATTGGATAGGACTCACAGGGTGGAAGTTTTAAAGTATGGTTCCCAAGTTGGAGCCTATGATTCTGTTTTTTAATCTGCTCTTTGTGGTTACTTGACCAGTAGGACATGGGAGAAGTGACCAGATGCCAATTTCAAGGCCCAACTCCTAAGAAACTTGTGGCTTCCAGTTTCTGTGTTATGGGGCATTAGTTTACAGGACTTTGACATTTCACTGTGAAAAAGTTGAGAAGCCGCATGGAGAACCCAGAGTTGTCCTGCTGGTCAGCCTGCACCAACTTGCAGAGCTGTATGAGTGAACTATCTTGGGAGTGGGTCCTGTTTAAATGCTCTTTTCAAAATGAACAATTACTAATCAAGGATATAATGCAGTTAAAGCATTTCTGAATTAAAGACTGAGTTTTAGATTTAAATATTACAACACTAATGTTTAGAGCAGCACTATTTACCATTGCAAGAACATGGAAATTTAAATTAATAATAATAAAAAATGTTTTAAATAGAAGATAATTATCATGATAAACTGCTCCCCTCTGGGTTTGATTTATGTGAAAGAGAAATAAACTGTCAACTTGACGGCAGAGAAAGAGGAATAACAGCATCTCCATGCCAGCCCGCATGTCCAACCATGAGTGAATGGATTGAGAAATTATCGTACATTCACACTATGGAATACTATGCAGCATGCAGAAGTAATGATTTTGACAATTAGTACCTAACTTGGAAGGGACTTGAGAGCTTTATGCTGAGTTAACTAACTCAGTCCAATGAGGTCAAATACTGCATGATCATTATTGTAGAAATAGATAACTAGTAAACCATGTATGAAGATCTAAGGAGGCGAGGGGAGGAGCAGCGGGGTGAGGATGGGCAGAATTTAATCATAGGGTCACACAATTTGATGGGTGAAAGGAGAGGTGGATAAAGGAAATGGGAAAGATCCAGTGTGAAAAACAATGTATATAGACTTTGTAAGTAAACCTGTATAAAATAAAAAAATTATTTTAAAAAACTCCCAAAAAAATAAATGAAAAAATTACAAAGCTAACACTTAAAAATATTCTTAAAATCTTTCCTCTCTGGATACTGGTTGCTCTGGTGGCTTATTAAAGAGTGTCAATATTAAGGCACACATTTGAATTCCACAAGCTACTCCAAGCACAGCTCTACCATGAAACCGCCATAGTTCCTTATCTATAGTAGCACTAGTCAGTAGTTTTCTACTATATAACAGCCTAGTTTATTGGAGCTCTGGTGGACTAGAGGGTAAGGACCTGTGCTGTCAACTCACACCCACCAGTTGTTCAACTGGAGAAAGATGGACAATCACCTCCCATTCAAATCACAGCCTCTGGAAACCCGCTGTTGGTCAGCTCTGAGTCAGTTCTGACTGAGAGCACATAATAACAATAGTTTAGCAACAATATCAGGTAAATTGACTTGTGAAGATTAG
Organism: Elephantulus edwardii; assembly: GCF_000299155.1. Lineage (NCBI taxonomy): Eukaryota > Metazoa > Chordata > Mammalia > Macroscelidea > Macroscelididae > Elephantulus > Elephantulus edwardii. The sequence continues at coordinate 11,414,324 of NW_006399862.1, read as the reverse complement.
TTGTGGGAACTAACTGCCTTTTAAAGATCTGTTTAAATGAAAGAAAAAGTAATTTCAACTTCCATGCCTCTAACTCAAACACTTTCTCAAGCATAATCTAAAATACTGGAATAAATTTAACTTCCTGTCACACAAATGATAGAGCTTGCATTTTAATATTTTATAGCCAAACTTCACATGCTTGATGTTTGAAACATTCACATATTTATGAGAATGCTAAACAGTGTTTTCCTGAATAACATTTCTATTATGTTTTGCTGTTTCTTTAATAAATGTTTGGAGATCAGATTCTGACAAACGAGAATTGGCTTCAGTTTGACATCAGACAGCATGCTTTTTGTTTTCAGGTTGCCTGAGGTCTGAATTATTATAGCAAATAACTCCCCTAAATCAACAGGGCATAGATCTTGGGATTCAGGATATGATAACTTTAGTACTTTAACATCTAATTGGGATTTTAATACTTGGGGTAGATAATAAGAATGTATGGCAGCATTTCATCACCATGAGTCGGAACCAACTAACAACATGACTCTATTAACTTGTCCAGAATCATGTTTATACTGTAAGAAAATCTGGGTATAGGACTTTCAGGGAAGTTTACAAGTAATTTTAATGCTCAAACAATTTTTTTGTCCAGAGTTGATTTTAGTTACTTTGTTGATTTCTGCCCCCCCACCCCCACCCCCAGTCTTTTTTCTTTAAGTGTTTCTGTGGCATCATAAGTATTTGTTGCTGGTAGATAATATAACTCAATTCCAGGTACCACATCCACAGTTATTTTAATACAGAAATAACTTTATCAGGTAGACTGGTAACAATTTTAATGAACAAGAACAATGAAGGTAGATATTTTTACCCCTGTGATAAGGAGTGTTGTATGCAGTTGCATTGTAGATCAGACCTTGTCTGGTTTTTAGAAAAAGTACTATTTAAAAATTGCTCCTATTCACAAATATAGACAAAGAAAAATAAAGAATTAGTTGTTTCTTATTATGCAGCCCTATAACAAAAAGGCGGTGTGTAAGATACCGTATGTTTTTCTAGGTACTCAAATTACTAAACATGACAGAGTTTGAGTTTTGAAGTAGTGCTTGTTCTTGAGCAGGTTAGGAGAGAACTGCAAGAAATGTATCAAATGTAAAATGAGTCTATTGTTAGGGTGTTGAGTTGAATTTATGGGGAAGACTAGTTTTTAGAGCTTCTGAGTTAGGCAGTGGGCCCACTTTCCCCCCCTTCTTTCATTTCCAAGTCTTAAGTGGGGGGAAAAAATAATCTGGGCAAGGGAGAACTGGGCAGGACTGATCATGCAAATAAAGAAAGAGCTCATCCTACAACTTAATTTGGTTTCAACATAACCTCAATGAAACCACAAGGCTTATGTAAGCTGAAATTTCTCATGCCTGGGGCCTGTAGATTCCTAGTTTTATGGAACCTGAAAAGAATCCTAGAATTCTAGCATCATTTTGGTCAGTCGTACAGTCATCTCTTTACCATGATTTGACTAAAGAAGCATGAATGCCCAAGAATTTCCTGTGTTTGCCAAAGGGGCTTATTTTTTTTTGTCTTCCAGTCTTCTCATTCATTATTATCATCACTTAATTGATTTAGATATTCTACCATCTAGCTATGATGCATCTTGTGTTTCTTGGAGATGGCGAAGCTTGTACTTATTTGAATTTTATTTCCTTCAAACTCACCTTATGATGAAAGCAAATAGTTTGCTTAGTTGTTTGTTAATGATTAATCTGATTTAACAATTTTGGAGTTTTGCCTAAAAACAGTGTTTTTGTACTAATTTTCCTATCATAAAGGTAAAAGTAGCCCATTAGAAAATCTCAGAAGTGCTTTTTTTTTTTTTTAAATTTTGAGGTGGTATTTCCTTTTAAAAACATGGTTCAAGTGAAACTGATTAATAAAAACTTGCTGTGGCTGAATTTTTGTTGATATAAAACTTATAATTATCCAGAGAAGTGCCAAGGAAATTCATATTTCATTGTGTTGCTTTATTAAACAGAGGCTTTTACCTCTGTTATTATGGTTGATCTTTCTTCCAAGGTGAGCCGCGAGTGAGATTTTGCTTGATTGAGGAAGTTTAGTCTAACTGTAGGTGGGAGTGGTGTGGCTTTGGACATCAAGTCATTTGGGTATGGGAAACCTATAGTTCTCTGTGTGATTTTACTACCTATCACAACCTATAAAAGGTGAAATGACTTTTAGTGGGACCAGGGGGTACACAAGATGTCCCTGACCCAGACATGAATAAGGGAGGGCTAACAGCCACCCCTCTCATTGAACTCATATTTTGTGCCCAGTCTTGTGTATTGTGTGAACAGGTTTACAAACATTACCTCTAAGATGACACCCAAGATAGGTGTCATTAGCCTTACTTTACAGATCCATAGAGGGGGGTGGGAGGGAACAAGATGCTGGCAATGAACTTGACTCTGAAATGATTGAGGAAGGACGTTTCTGAACTTATTAAAAATGCTAACTCAAAAGATATGGATCCTGATAAAGAAAACAAAAAAACACCCCAGACGGTTTGTAAAAAATGTTGATTAAAAAAATAATAATAGTTGAGGGTTGTGAAATTAGTACCTACTGCAGATATACCTTTATTTATCTTTATCTTGTCCACATGTTAGCTCATTATGTTTTCACCCTGCATGTTCATGGCATTTTGCTAACATAAAGGGGACTTCCACTAGCTGTTTCTGTTTATGTAATTTTGAAAAAGCTTCTCCTTTCTCCTCTGGAAAGTCCTATTTATGCTTCAAAACAGTAAGTATTTCAGTCATCACCTACTTTTTTGAAGTCCTGCCTGAAACCATTGTTTTTGTTGCTGTGTGCCATTGAGTTGGAACTGACCCTCCAGTGGGTTTGTAGAGGTTATATATCATCATATGGAAGGAGATTGCCCATCCTTCTTCCACAGAGCTGTTGGTGGATTTGAACTGCCTGCCTTAACCATACCCAGTTATAAAGTCCTATCTGTAGGGCTTCTGTCTGCAATTTTTTGGTGGCTTCAGCAGTTTTCAAAGGCTTGTTTGAATCCATCTAGAGGTACTTTGGGAGAAAGGCCTAGCCATCTGTTTTCTTTATTTCTTTTTTTTTGTTTTAATTTAGGTTGTTTATTTTTCATTTCAATGAACATCTACAGAGATTTTGGGATTCCATTCATTCATTGTTGCACCCTTCTCCCTGCACAAAC
>NW_006399862.1:11383027-11385013 GCF_000299155.1 Elephantulus edwardii | reverse complement strand
CCTGCTAGGGCAATCTCTTGTTGCTAAAACAGGTCAAGGTACTCCTGTTTAAAGGCAAGTTGATTGCCCAGATGTGTAGGCACCGGTGTGGAGCCAAATGGGGTGAGGCAGGCAAAGGGTTGGGTGATCGCAAGGGCAGGTCAATCACTTGGAGGACGTTGCTCAAACCTCTGCTGTCTCAGTGTGCTCATGACTGGGCTGAATTTGTGTTCTCAAATTCCTGCTGTCCGTTTCCTACCCAATGGTTTTCTCAGTGTTCCCTGACTGGTGACACTTACACAGGTGCCCTCACACAACAGCCCCTGCTCCAGCAGGGTCCTGGATCCAATAGGATCCAAAAAGTCAAGGTCAAATTCCCACCAACCCACTAGTCTCTGGCTGGTCTGCAGAGTTCACAGAAGCCAGCTGGCTGGCTCGTTTTGGGCAGTTGGTGTAGCCCAAGAGAGCTCGGCCAATTTCCCCACCTGTGGGCATACCCTTAGGTGCTCTCTCGGGTAATCAGCAATGCCCCATTAAACACAGATAAGATCCTACCGGCCTTTCTCTTGCCAGGTTAGTTCCACAACAGCTCAGCTGATAGCTCCGGGTGATGGCTGGATCCACGGTGGTGCCCTGAGGTCACAGGGCTGTGGTGGGGGCTGAGGTGCATGGTTGTGGAGCTGCAAGGGGGGCGGGGGAAGAGGAGGAAAGCAAGGGACTAGGGGATAGGGAGCGCAGGGCTTGGACGCTATCACCAAGAGGTGGGGGCGGGGCTTGGGCGCTGCTGGGGGTTTGTGCAGCAGCACCCTGTGTGTTGGGCGTCACACAGGTGCGGGCTGCAGGGGGGTCACACAGTGGCGAGTAGTCTTCGCTTTTCTGTGGTCTCACGGTCTTTACTCCTCTGGAGTTCCGTGGTGGGTGAGACCTAGAAATTTATAGCCAGGAAGAAGAAGAACCTGTTCAGGCATCTGATGAATAGGATCTTCCTTCTACTAGCCAGGATCCTCCATCCAGCTCTTCTGTAGATACTAGTAGTAGCCAACCAAAGCCTTTCAGACGAGTAAGATTTCAGGCAACATTGAGACAGGGTGTCCGTGGTTGTCACTTTAACAGACAGAGGAATGAGTCATACAATGGGAGGGAGAGGAGGACTTAATAGAGGAAATATTAATTAACTGTTCTAGAAACTCTCATTAATTGTGAATAAAGTTGTCCATTCTGTTTTAGTGTTATTTTCAAGCTTAAGTCATTTTTTTAATTTAAATTGGTATGCTCCTATCAACATTCTTTATTAATAAAATATATTTCAGTGTTAAAACTTAAAAAAAAAGAGAAAAGGAAATGGGTGACTCTGGAGGACATTATGCTGAGTGATGTAGCTCAGTCACAAAAGGACAAATACTGCATAGTGCCACTGTTGTAAAACACGACTGCCATCAGTGTTGGGGGGAGACTGAGAAAAATGGGATAAATAATGTGTACTGCATTGAAACAGATGAAGGAAAAAACTATTTGAAAGGGATAGATAATTATGTATTATTGTTGTGACAGGAGTCCAGAATGAAGGCTGCATAGTGGAGTGGACCTGGGGGCAGGGATTGTAAAACAGTGAAATAATTTTTCTTTTACTTTTCAAAGAGAAGAGTGTACTGGGGGTAAGGGGTGAGCAGGGAGAAAAGTGCAACAATGAATTAATGGAAATCCACAATCTCTGTAAATTTCCATTACAATTAATAATAATAAAAATTAATAAATCTCAATAATTAAAAAAATGGCCTGACTTCTTCTGACATGTTTTACCCTCTTATTCTTCCCCTCCCCATTCCCCAGTTGTCAAGTCAACCTTATATCTAATGCACTGCAGTGGATTATCTAACATGTCCACCTGCCTTCTTTCTTTCTTTTCTTTTCTTTCTTTCTTTCTTTCTTTCTTTCTTTCTTTCTTTCTTTCTTTCTTTCTTTCTTTCTTTCTTTCTTTCTTTCTTTCTTTCTTTCCTCTCTCTCTCT
>NW_006399862.1:11380817-11382557 GCF_000299155.1 Elephantulus edwardii | reverse complement strand
CATTCAGGGCAATGCCAGCCCCAGCATCAAAGATGGTAGAGTGGGTGTCACTCTTAAATTCACAGGAGACAACCTGGTATTCAGTGTATCCCAAGATACCTTTGAGGGCCTCTTCTGATGTTGCTTTATTACTTTCTTGATGTCATCATATTTGGCTGCTTTTTTCCCTCTAAGCAGCAGGTCAGATCAATGACTGACACATTGGGAGTGGGGACACAGAAGCCATGCCAGTAAGTTTTTTCTTCAGCTTAGGGATGTCCTTGCCTATGGTCTTGGCAGAACTAGTAGATGCAGGGATGATGTTCTGGGAAGCTCCATGTCCTTCATGTCACAGCTTTCCAGAGGGGTCATCCACAGTCTTTCGGGTGGCAGTGAAGGCATGAACTGAGGTCATGAGTCCCTCTATGATGCCATAATTGTTATGGATGATCTTGTCCAGGGGGCCAAGCAGTTGGTGTTGTAGGAGGCATTGCTGACAATCTTGAGAGAGTTGTCATACTTCTCATTGTTCATGCCCATTGCAAACGTGGGGGCATTGGCAGAAGGACAGAGATAATTACCTGTTTGGCACCACCCTTCAAGTGAGCCCTAGCCTTTTCCAAAGTTGTGAAGACACCAGTGGACTCCACAACATACTCAGCACAAGTATCACCCCTCTTGATGTTGGCGGGATCTCTTTCCTGGGAGAAAGTGATGGCTTTCCCATTGATGATCAGCTTCCCATTCTCAGCCTTGACAGTGCCATTGAACTTGCCATAGGAGGAATAATACTGGAACATATAAACCATGTAATTGAGGTCAATAAAGGATCAGAGTTAAAAGCAGCCCTGGTGACCAGACATCCAATGTGGCCAAATCTGTTTACTTTGAACTTCACCATTCTATCTTAGGGATGTAGCTGAGGCTGCACAAGAGGAGAGGGCAATTTGTTGATAGATGAGGAGCAGAGAGCCCTAATATGTCCTATCTGTAGTCTTTTTAACTCCCACACAATAATAAGTGGTATCATTCAAACAATCTGGAGACTGTCTACCTGGTCAACTGATTGGATGAGGCCCATATTTATCCGTTCCAAAAAAAATGTGATCCAACAGAATGCAGAAATTATCAAGCAATGTCACATATAAGCAAAATCTTACTGAAGATTATCCAAAAATGACTAGAGCAGCACGTTGACAGAAAACTGCCGGAAAATACAAAGTGGGTTTAGAAGAGGTTGTGGCATAAGGGATCTCATTGCTTATATCAGATGGATCTTGGCTGAAAGCAGAGAGTAGCAGAAATATGTTTACTTGTGTTTTATGGATTTTGCAAAGGTATTTTACTGTGTGGATCATAACAAGTGATGGATGACATTTAGAAGAGTGTGAATCCTGGAAAATATAACTGTGCTCATGGGAAACCTGTACATAGTCCAAAATGCAGTTATCCAAACATAACAAGGGAATCCTGCATGGTTTAAAATAAGGAAAGGCTTGCATCATCCTTTCTCCATATCTCTTTAATCTATATGCTGAGCAAATAATTCAAGCAGCAGATTTTGTGCAGAAGAATGTGGCTTCAGAGAACCCGGAAATCAGCCCATCTATTTATGGGCAATTGATTTTTGACAAAGAGATGAAATCAGTTAGGTGGGGAAATGACAGCTTTTTTAACAAATGGTGTTGGCAAAATTGGAAAACTATCTGCAGAAGAATTAAACAAGATCCCCACCTCACTCCATATACAAAAACCAACTCA
>NW_006399862.1:11356983-11379657 GCF_000299155.1 Elephantulus edwardii | reverse complement strand
GAAGGGTGCAACAATGAATGAATGGAATCCCAAAATCTCTGTAGATGTTCATTGAAATGAAAAATAAACAACCTAAATTAAAAAAAAAAAGAATATGGCTTCAGAATTGGTGAAAGACTCATCAACAACCTGCATTACTCAGATTATACTTTGCTTGTCAAAGGTGAAGAAGACTTGAAGAATTTACTGAAGAAGGTCAAAGACTACAACCTTCAATTACATCTCAGCATAAAGAAAACCAGAATTCTCACCACTGGACCATTAGGAAACATCCTAATAAACAGAGGAAAGATTGAAGTTGTTGGTGATTTCATTTTACTTGGATGTACAATGAACACCCGTGATAGCAATAGTCAAGAAACCAAAAGACCTGTTGCTTTGGGAAAATCTACTATCAATGACTTTTGCTAAGTGCTAAAGAGCAATGATGTCAGTTTAAAGACTAAGGTGAACCTGATCCACACTATATTTTTAATTTCTTCCTATGTACCTGAAAACTGTACAAAGAATAAGGATGAGAGAAGAAGAATCAATACCTTTGAATTGTGGTGTTGGAGAATAGCACAGAAGGTCTCATGGATTGCCAAAAGAACAAATAACTGTTCCTTGAAGGAAGTGCAACCAACATGCTCCTTAGATGCAAGGATGGTAAAACTTCATCTCACATACTTTGAGCAAATTGTCAGGAGGGGCCAGTCCTTGGAAAAAGACATCATGCTTGGAAAAGTGGAGTGCCAGATAATGAGCGGAAGACCTTCAACAAGATGGACTGACACAGTGACTATTCCATTGGAATGAAGCATGCAGGCAAGGCTGAGATCTGTTGTTTATAGGATCACTGTGAGTTGCTGTGAACTCAGGAGTACATAACAACAACAAACAGCAACAATGCCAATAATGTGTTTGTGATGCATCAAGGGGATACAGCAATTGCTAAAAATTCAAATAAGGTGCATGACATTCTTTTGGTGATGGGACCATGCAAAGAAGGTTTATGGAATCCTAATGATGAGATTGCTCCATTTTGCCATCCTTCTCTCCTTCTAGGTTTAAAAAGAGCCAGTTCCAGAAGCAAAAGAGGAAACTTTGCTATTATTAAGAAAAAAGAGGTAAGAGGTGAGGGCATCTGGAGTCTTTTTCTAGACTCAGGAGACAGAGAGAGCTGTAGGATGGAAGACAATGCAATATGGTAGTGTAGCTGTAGCAAGAGTGATAGCAGTGCAAGATGACAGGAACCAGGAGGTGATGTGAGATGGTTGTGGTGAGGCTTGAAGATTCCATGAAGGCTGTAAGGAGAGCCCAGCAACATAGGGTGAGATGAAACTGTCCTCATCAAGAACTGTGTCCTGAATTATTCCCATTCGCTATTTTTATTTTGCTTTCTGATTTTGTGCTTGTACCTTCAGTAATTTCACTACAATTATCTGCTCCTCAGTAAAGAAAGCATGCTTGATCCTGTCATGGACAGCATACTTGGACCCACCATAAGTTCTGCTGAGATATGTTTTTTCTTTGACAACCTCAAGAGAATGTTAGGCCTCACAGCAAGCACTGCTCTTACTCGGCCTGGGCACACACCACATCCAGATTTTGGTGCTTTTCAAACTTTCTTGGTATCAAGGAAAATTATTCTATTAGTAGGGGTTCAGGATGGCCTACTTCTGTTAGAGGCTGTGTTGTAGGACAGCCTACAACAGTAGGCCAGACACTGGACCATTCTGAAGGCCTCTACACAGCATCTCTGGAAGACTTCTGGGTTATTCTTGATCCTGAATTGTACATTAATATTTCTCTAATAACCCCCTTCACTGTGATTGTGGTCTTTGGGTTCTGTGTGATCCTTGTAGTGAACTAACAAACTTCACAGAGGTAGAGAGTACTGTGGTAGGGATAGTTGATGTCAGAATATGCAAGAAGGTTAAAGGTGGTGCTAGAGAAGAGTCCTGAACGTATCATGAACTTCCAAGAGAACAAACAGGTCTGACCTGGAGAAGATGAAACCAAATTGCTCCGTGAAGGCAAGGATTTTGAAGTTCTGTCTCACATACTTTGGATAAGTTGCAAGAGGGGCCAGTCCTTGGAAAAGAACATTATACTTGGAAAGGTGAAAGGACAGTGCAGGAAAGGGAGACCTTAAAGGAGATTTATTGAGATAGCAACTGGGGTAATGGGAGAAGATGTGCTGGAAACAGTGAGATTGGTTCAGGATAGAGCAGGATTTCAAGCTATTGTCACAGCTATGAGTCACAGGTGACTCTATGGCACATAGCAACAACAATAACAACAATTGCTGTCAAATAGATTCAGAATTATGGCAATCCTTTGTTTTCTGAAGTTGTAAATCTTAATGAGGAGAGATGACTTCAGCCTTCTTCATCTGTGGCTGATGGATCCAAACCTTTTGGTTAATGGCCTAACACTTAACCTACTATACTACCAGGGTTCCTATATCCCTAATAATATAAAAAGACTCACACACACTGCCTTCCTGCCTATTATGACTCACAATGACCCTCTATTGGATTTCCAAGATTTCTCAATGGGAGGAGATGGCATCTTTCTCTCTCTTGGAGCGACTGGTGGACCCAAACCATGGTAGACATGCTGCCTTTGGATTACTAGTGTAACTGCAGACTATGCTCCTCGGAATCCCTGATCCCTGTTAGGTAGATATTCTTTTATTGGTTACTTCCTCTCTAAAACTGAGCTCAGACATATTAAGTAACAAGTCTAGCCTCAGTGAGCTACATAGCAGTTGTTGTTGTTGTTATGTGCCGTCGAGTTGCTTGCGACTCATAGCGACCCTATGTACAACCCTAAACCCTGCTCTATCCTGTGCCAATCACACTGCCTCTGACACACCCATCCTGACTACCCCAGTCACTGAATCAATCCACCTCATAGAGGGGTCTTCCCCTCCTGCGCTGTCCCTCCACTCTCCCAAGCATGATGTCCCTCTCCAAGGACCTCTCCCTCCTTACAACATGTCCAAAGTATGTGAGATGAAGCCCCAGAATCCTTGCCTCCAAGGAGTAGCCTGATTTAACCCTCTCCAGGAGGAATCTGTTTATTTTCTTGGCAGTCCATGGTACATTCAATACTCTTCTCCAGCACCACAGCTCAAAGGCATCAATTCTCCTTCTATTCTCCCTAGTCACTGTCCAACTCTCTGGTGCATATCAAGTGATTGCAAAGACCATGGCCTGTATCAGGCTCACCTTAGTCTCCAGAGACAAACCGTTGCTCTTGAGTATTTTAGAGAGGTCTCTAACAGCAGTCTTTCCCATTGCAATATGTTTTTTGATATCCTTCTGGCTGCTGGTGCCAAGAGTGTTGACCACGGAGCCGAGCAAACTGAAGCTGTGAACAATCTCAGTCTCTTCGCCATCCATCCTGATGCTGCCAATTGGTCCAGTGGTGAGAATCTTTGTCTTCTTGACATTGAGCCTCAGTCCATACTGAAGGCTGCAGTCCTTGACCCTCTGCAGCAAGTACATGAGGTCCTCCTCAGTTTCAGCGAGCAGGGTTGTGTCATCTGCTTAACGCAGATTGTTAATAGATCTTCCACCAATCCTGATACCACACTTCTCCTCATAGAGCCCAGCCTCTCAAATAATCTGCTCTGCATACAAGTTGAAAAGGTATGGAAATAGGACACATCCCTGGTGTACACCCTCCCCAATTTTGAACCATGCAGTGTTACCCTGCTCTGTTCTGACAATTGTCTCTTGGTCCAAGTATAGGTTTCACATTAGCACAATTAAATGTTCTGGGATTCTTCTCAGAGTCAGCCACAGTTTGTTATGATCCACACAGTTGAACGCCTTTGCATAATCAATGAAACACAGATAGACATTCTTCTGGTATTCCCTGCTTTCAGCTAAGGTCCATCTAACATCAGCTACAATATCCCTAGTACCATGACCCCTTCTAAGCCCAGTCTGGACTTCTGGCAGTTCTCTGCTGATATGCTGTTCCAGTTGTTTAGAGAAAATGAAGCCTAACTTCGCTGACTCTGGAATTTATCTGTTACCAGTTGTCCAGTTGTCACCGAGTCAATTCTGACTCCTAGCAACCATAAAGGACAGAGCCTAATTGCCTTTCCATGGCTGAAATCTTTACCAAAGGAGCTCTAGTAGGATAGGGTATTAAGTGGAAAGTTTGGTGGTTCAAATGCAACAGCTGTTCCATGGGAAAAAGGTGAACAGTCTCTTTCTGTAAATACTTACAGCCTTGGAAACCTTGTAGAGAGTCATTCTGAGGTGAAATCGTCTCCACAGTTGTGGGTTGGTTAATCATTATGGAAGTAGACTGTACCCTATTCACTTGAGGAACTGCTGACAAATTAAAATTCACAGCCTTTTGGTTGCAGAAGAATGCTTAACTGTTGTGTCAACAGGCCTTCTTGTTAGTGTGAAGCAGGAGAAAAAAAGGTCTCAATATCTTTCCACATAGTAATAGTCAACATACTGGGTATCAACTGTGCTTCAGCATTCTAAGTAAGAGAGCGCAACCAGGGTCTGAAATGTTCCTAGAGCTGAAGAGTTTAAGCTCAAGAGAAAAAGAAAAAAACTCATTGCCATCACATCGGAATCGACTCATAGCTGACCTTTCAATGAGTTTTCAGAGGCTCTAAATTGCAAGAGAGGAGATTGTTCATCTTTTCTTCGATGGAGAAGCTCATAAATTTGAACTGTCGGCCTTCGGGTTGGCAGTGAAACTCTTCATCCACCAGCCAGCCGTCTAGAGCAAAGAGACCAGGACAATGTTCAAGTGCATGGCAGTCAACAGATCAGAGGGTGTTTAACCTGCTAAATCTTACTGCTAGAGAATTCAAGGTAAATTCTTAATCTCTCAATAGCAAGAAATTTGCAGGCTGGGAGATAATCTTGGAACACAAACTGCCTATCTGGAAGAATTCCTTCTAGATGAAAGACATTAATTGGGAACTGTGAACTTCTCCATTTCAGATAAACAGTCCTAGGAGGGAACAGTGACTTTTCCTACCACAATACCTTGCTCCCATTGTGCTGTGCTCAAATGACCTGGTCACTAAATGTTAATTGACTAGTCCTATGCACTGTCATCTAAATAAACTGGATCCAAGTCCCCAAAGGTTATATTCTCTTTAAAGAATAGGCTGTTCAAGATTTGAAAATAAGAAGAATATACCCAGCAAGGTTGGATGACAAGTTTTGGAGAATCAGAAAATCTGCTTAAAAATCTAGGCAGGACCTTTTAAAGAAATTATTGCAGCACGAGGAACAAACAACATGGCTTTATTAATAGCTAGTGAAATGGCAGGGCATACACTTCATAGAACAGCTCCATATGGTGAGAGCTGAAAGACTACATCTTTTAATACCACACCTTCCCAAGCAGCTAAAGTGATAGCCTTGGCGGGCAGAGCTGCAAGTAGAACACTGCAAAATGACATTGAACTGTGAGATTCTATTCAGGCTCTGTACACAGAGGAGGAAAATCCCACTTCTAATATGATTCCACACACGTGTTCTGTGTGTGAGACTCAGCCGACCGCCTGAGCTTCTGTAGCTGAAATCAAAGGGAGCCAGGCTCATTATGTCTGAAGGCAGGAAAGGCAATAAGGTGAACCAAGATTCCTCCTGAATCACTCATAAAAGATCATTTACCTTTATTAAACTTATTAGTTTAGTTAGCACATCTATTTCTTTGAAACGGAATGTTTCTAGTATTTTATAAGTAAAGAGCAAAATAGTTTTTTTGTTTTTAAAATGTGAAGGTCATCTCATTACATTAATATGATATTAATTTTAACGTGATATTTTAGCCTCAAAAACTAATTGTAGAGATAATTTGAAATCAGAGACAAGACCTTTTAAGAAATACTGATATCCTTACTCCTAAAATACAATCACAGTTGATGTTTGACAAATATATTTAGGGACCCGTAAAAATGGGTTTGTGCTGTGAATATTGCTTTAAAATGTTATTAATTTATAAATGTTTGAGAAACAAATCTCCATGCTGATACAACATTTTTTTAAATATGTTAAAGTACAAATTACATCCAGAATAGTAAAAATCTGTTTTATATTGTACTTACGTTAAGTATTTTATAGTATATCAATAGTTATTTTAATATTCTTACTGTATAGTATTTCATTATCTGTATATATCATAGTTTATTTAACTGGTCTCTTGCTTTAGACACACAAGAATTTACCATCTCCCACCATTACGAATAATGACTCAAATAATGTTTAAAATAGTGGCACTCTTGTGACCTAGTGGTAAAGAGCTGTGCTGCCAAGCCAGAAGGCACACTGTTCAAATCCACCAGCTGTTCTGATGGAGAAAGATGGGCAATCTTCTCTTGTGGTTTTCACTGCCTCTTAAAACCTGCTGGAGGGTCAAATATGAGTCTGTTCAGACTCATCGGTGCACAACAGCAACAACAACAATGACACTGTGACCGTCACAACACATATGTCTTTTCATTTTTGACTCATAGTGACTGTATAGAACAGAATAGAACTGTCCCATGAGATTCCTGAGGGTGTCAATATTTTAATATTTATGGGAACAGACTGCCATATTGTTCTCCCGTGGCACACATTGGTGGGTTAGAATCCCAGACCTCTCAGCACTGAAGTGCCCTGCCTTTGAACACGTCTCTACTTTATTTCCTTTAGATTAATTACTATAATAAAAATTACTGAGTTAAATGAGATAAACTTTCTAAGGTCTTTGAGACTACACTCCAGGGCATGTATGAGTGAGTGGATGGAGAGTAGATGTTGAGTTTCATGTAACCCTTGCACTGAGTGTTCTTTTTCTGGAAAGCTTGTGTATTTTCTTCAAGTCTGTATAAGTCCTTTGACTTCTTATTGGGTTCCCCCTATTGGTTTATGTGCCTTTTTCTTAATGTCAAAATCTATTTATGTAATAATTAATGATAACTTTCTTCTAAGGAATAAAAAAAAGAAAGGAGAAAGTAGTACATCTGTAGTGGGTAAGCATGACAAATAATGCTTTGGCTAGGGAGGAAAGTTAATGTGATCAGTGATGCCAGGCTATGTACTGATGTAATATGAGGGGAAGGACACTTTGCCATTATGGTCTTCATTTTAAAACTCCCACAACCCCGCCTGATCACAGGAAAAACAATAAACTCAGGTTGGGGCTTTCTACAGGATGCCTGAAAGTACACCTTAAATGTTAAGGTCATGAAAAACAAGGATAGATGGAGACATGACAGACTGACCAGAAGAGACTGTAGAGGTGTAGCAACTATGTGGAAGGTGGTAGATTGGACATAAATGGAAAATAGGGAATTCCAAATAGTTAGGAGTTTTGCTAATCACATGCCAAGGGAAATTTCTTACTTCTGAAAAGAAAAAAAAAGAAGACTATAGCATTGTTATGTGACCTTGATTTGGAACCACCTCCTAGCTGACCCTCCAGTAGGCTCTCAGAAGCTGTAAATTGCACTGTTAGAGATTGCCCGTCTCTCTCCAGAAGAACAGCTGGTAGAGCAAGCCACTTGCCTTTATGTTGGCAGCACAACTCCTTGTCACAAGGCTACCAGAGCTCCCCAAATACTGCACATGCAAAACCTGCATAATGAAATGACAGGTTTTTCTGTCATTTCATGATGCAGTTAAAAGTAAACAAAAGTCTTCAGAGGTGTGGGGAATTCTTGCTACATTTTAAATTCCTGCTGCTATTGTAAGGAACACAAGAGCAACAACAAACCAGGTTATGTAATCCATACTGGCATTTTTATAGATAATTATGTGTGAGTGTAAGAGAAAGACTAACTCAATGACTTCCCCCCTTTAAAAGCATTGTTACCTTGCTTGATAGCTTTGATGATTGCTTTCCTGGATTGAACAAGCAGGATTTTGGTAATCTGTAAGGGCAGTGGATAAATTAACTCCCATATTATTAGCCCACAAATGCACGGTGCATTTTCTGCAAACACTAACATTTTTATTCTTAGGGAGGGAACAAAAAAGCAGAAAACAAAACAATGCCTGGTGGACAATTCTTTGGCAACATCCCAAGGCTGGAGGAGAAGGAAGGTGAATGTTCTTGTGTGCAGACTAAAAATACTTTCAGCCTAAATCACAAACCCAGGGATGTGATTAGGCAGCGAATGAAATTTTATGATGTTTACCCCTTTGATTTTTTCATTTGCAGTCCAGTATCAGCTCTGGGTACAGATCAGTTTTCATCCTTAAATGCATGTGGAACTAAACTGAAGCTTTGCTCAGCTCTAATTGCTGTATGATTTGATGCTATTGTGCAGTGAAGCTGTGCTAGTTAATTGTTTTTCTGACTGGATTTCCATCTCCTCTCCCCCACCCCCAATTTGCCCAAAGGAGCCTGTAAGGCAAAATACAAACAAACAAGAAAACCTCTCAGAGGAACATCTTTCATTCCCTTAGCATCATTTGCCTTGGGTAGCAGCCCCCTCATCATACAGGCAATAATGATGGCAGATAATTGTAATTAAGTGGTTTCAGCTTACAGCTTATTAGAGGAGAGAGCAAAGTTAGGATGGTTATATGAAAGGAATTATGGTTTATTCTGTTTTGATTGTCTTTTCTGGCGTTCCCAAGCAGTAAAATAAGCAAGTGGTCCTTTCACATCTCTTACGAGGGCCTAATCTAGTTTTGGGATGTGGATTTGATTACACTTCAGTTGGCCCAAGCATTCCAGACATAGTGACTGTAGTGCAGGATGTGACAGGGTTCAGATCAGAGGTTCAAGGGTCGTAATAAGTGGTGACCCACTTGGTGTCCCTGACAACAACAACAACAACAACAAGATTGCATATGCAGCATGGTTTATGGAGGAAAATTCACAGAAACAAATGAGGTATTTGATTAACCACTTTCAAGTATGATCGATTTATATGACTCCCTGTACATTGCCTTTTCCCCTCCTAATCAATAGCTCAGGCCATATATAAACAACAGCCTTGTGTAATAAATAAATGTACTATATAAAGCTAGTTAAGTTTGGGAATTGCTATTTTATTGCATTTCCCCCTCATAAAATGTAGTGCCAAATAGTAATTGAGATTGAGTTAACGTTCTCATAATGCTTGGTTTCCCAGTCCAGTCCCAGAACTGTTTCTCTCTGAAGACATATAAAGATCCCCGTGGGTCGTAAGGATGACTGAGGAGGAACAGGGTGGGAGAGGGGAAGAGGTAGGAAAGAACATTGTAAATGAGATTGGAGTGCAGGGGGAGGGCGTTCAGAGAAAATAAAAAAAAGCTTGATGCAGCCGGTTGCCTCTTTTGGATACTAACTAACCATTTTAATGGAAATGGGCAGTGGGCAGGAAGAGCTTAGCTGGAAAAGGCTGAGAAGCAGCCCTGTGTCCTCAGGAGAGCCAAATGTCCCAGACAATAAGAGGGGAGATTTATTATGATGAAACAGAATGTGCTGTTTCCCTGGTGTTTCCACAGCCCTTACTTAGCTTGATGGGAGAATGCAGGCTCCAGTTAGCTCCAGAGGCTTTGGGTACGTCACTGGCTGCTTGGAGACGGAATGTCTACTGGATGTGAATCAATTATCTTCTGCCTGCACCCCCAAGGATAAGCTGTACATCCCTTCTTCCTTTGATAATCCCTTCATCCTATACAAGAGGAATGAAGATGTCCCCGGAGGTTTAGAAGCAGATTTGGGAAAACGGAGTTACCTTACTTTTATACATGAAAGGAATACCCTCATCCCCATTGCAGGCTGATAAACAGTACTTGTGCCATTAGCGCTCTAGAAGGGTGATACTTTCAGTGAAAAAAAAAATCGTTGCTGTATCGAGCATTCTTCATAAATGCCAATATATTTTGATCAAAGTTCAAATATAATTGGGAAAGCAAGACTTACATAGAAGCAGACAGAATTAAATAAAGTCCCATTGCCATTCAGCTCAACTTCAAAAACCTAGAGCTGTGGCTGCAGAAATACTTCAGTTGTGCTGGCTTGAGAGGATTACTCTTTTCTGGATATCTGATATTGTCTCTTAAGTCAGTTAGATTTGATGTGAGAATTCTAAGATTAGCTCATAATTGTTGTTGTTACGTGGTGTTGAGTCAGTCACCTACAATACATAGCGACCTTATTATGCACAATAGCTCTGAACCCCACCCTATATCCTGAGCCAGTCTCACTGTCTCCAACATACCTACCCTTATTGCCCCAGTTACTATGTCAATCTATCTCATCTGGGATTTTACTTTCCTGCGCTGTCCCTCCATCCTTCCAAGCATGATGTCCTTCTCCAAGAACTGGTCCCTCCTGATAACATGACCAAAATATGTGAGATAGAGTTTCAAAAATTCTAACA
Source organism: Elephantulus edwardii (assembly GCF_000299155.1). Taxonomy (NCBI): domain Eukaryota; kingdom Metazoa; phylum Chordata; class Mammalia; order Macroscelidea; family Macroscelididae; genus Elephantulus; species Elephantulus edwardii. The sequence goes on along the minus strand of NW_006399862.1, from coordinate 11,369,315 downwards.
TCCAAAGAGCACCTATTTGTTTTCTTGGCAGTCCATGGTAAGTACAATACCCTTCTCCAGCACCACAGCTCTAAGGCATTGATTCTTCTTCTGTCATCCTTAGCCATTGTCCAGCTCTCAGGAGCATGGCGAATAATTGTGAAGACTATGGCCTGGTTTAGGCACACCTTAGTCTCTAGACTAACATTGTTGCTCTTCAGGACTCTGGAGATGTCCCTGACAGATTTTCTTAGTGCAATTCATCTTTGCATTTCCTAACTACTGACTTTGGAACTGAGCAACCTGAAATTGTTAAAAATCTCAATCTCTTCTCCATCTATTATGATGATGACTATTGGTCCAGTTGTGAGAATCTTTGTTTTCTTGATGTTGAGCTTCAATCTATATTGAAGACTGCAGTACCTGACCTCCTCAGTTTCAGCAAGCAAGGTTGTGTCTTCTCTGTAATGCAGGTTGTTAATGAGTCTTCCTCCAATCCTGATGCCACATTCTTCTCATAAAGTCCAGCTTCCTGAGTTATCTGTTCTTCATATAGATTGAAAAGGTGTACTAATTATGTCTACAATTTACTTCCTCTCCTCCCAACCTAGAATGAATTCTCTATCTATGATTTCTTATCTTAATTAAAGTTTATCTCTTCTTCAAGGTCAGCTCAAATTCTCCCTCCTCTTTAACAAACTCCATTATCAGTGTTTTCCCCATTCCTTGAACTTTTATTGCTCTTTATCATACAAAGATTCTTTAATTTTTAATATATGCCTTGCCTTTCCAACTGGAGAGTACTAAGTGCTTTAAAGGCAACAATTAGGCCTTATGTTTCTTTTGAAAATCTATCAATAAACCCATCACAGTGAGGAATTCACTAAGTACTTTCTGGCCAGTTATTGGTTTATAAACATGAAGATCTTCTCTAGATATTTCCAGTGCAGAGTAGGAAATGATTTTAAGGCCCTTATAATCTTTTAGATTAATAGACTTAGAGTGCAATATTTACACATTAACTCTAGATCATTGCCTAGGTGTGGGGTGAAGTGTTTTGTCTGTCTGTTAATAAGGATCCTACAGGAGAAACCTTTAAAACCAAATTTAGAGCGTATTTATTAATCTGAGCAAGGCCCTGACCAGAATTCTTCTCATAAGATTCCTGTTGACCAAATTTACTTTCCTCTTGAATGTTTCTTTCTTCTGATGATCACTTGGAGCAGATTAAGCAACTTGCTTTTGCTGTGATTTGCTTCCCCCCGCCCCTGCCATTAATTTTAATGAACATTTGCAGAGATTTTGGATTTCCATCCATTCATTGTTGCACTTTTTTCCCTGCCCAGCCCTCTCCAACCCCAGTTCGCTTCTCTCTTTGAAAAGTAAAAGAAAATTCTTTGTATTGGTATACAATCCACTCCCTCCCGCACCGCCCCCCTGCCTTCCCACCCTGATTACACTCCACTGTGCAACCTTAATTCTGGATTCTTGTCATAACCATAATACCCTATCATATATTGCTTTTAAACTGTTCTCTCCCTCATCTGTTTTAATGCATAATACTTAATTTATCCAGTTTTTCTCAGTCTTACCCCAACCCTGATGTCAGTCTCATTCTACAACAGTGGCACCATGCAGTATTTGTCCTTCTGTGCTGAGATATTTCACTCAGCATAATGTCCTCCAGGGTCACCCACTTTGAAAATTATTTCATGAGTTCTTTGTTTTTTCAATGCAGCATAGTATTCCATTGTGTCAATATACCACAGCTTCTCTATCCATTCGTTTGCTGATGGACACTTGGGTTGTTTCCAGCTCCTTGCTATTGTGAACAAAGCCGTGATAAACATGGGTGTGCATATATCTGCTTGAATGTCATTTATGGTCTCTTTAGGGTATATTCCCAGTAGTGGAATTGCTGAGTCAAATGGTAGCTCTATTTGCAACTTTTTGAGAAAGTGCCACACCATTTTCCACAGTGGTTGCACCATTTTACACTTCCACCAACAGTTCCAGTTTCTCCACAACCTCACCAGCATTTGTTGCTTGCTGTTCTGTTAAATTTCGCTATTCTGACTGGGGTGAGATGATATCTCATAGTTGTTTTGATTTGTATCTCTCTTAGAGCTAGAGATTTTGAACATTTCTTCATGTGTTCGTTTGCCACATGAATGTCTTCTCTGGTGAAGTGTCTGTTCATATCCTGTGCCCATTTTTCAATTGAATTTTCTTGTGGTGGTGGTGATTTACTTTTTGACTTGTAGTGACCCTACGTAATAGAGTAGGACTTCCCTACTATGTTTTCTTGTTTGACATTTTTAAGCAGAAAGATGGACAGATCTTTCTCTCTCAGAGCTGCTGGTGAGGTCAGACTGACACCCAGTCTGTTAATAGTCATGCTGCAAACCATTTATGCCATTGGGGCTCTGAAGACCATAATACTAAATCAGCAACTGCAGAGTTGAATTCTTGACTAATAGGGATCGTATTAGAAGCAATTGATGTAGGTGGGGAAGGTATGTGCTCAAATGTATAATTGCTTAAACACTTATAGACATGGGATAGATTTAGTACCTATAAACTTAGTCATGACTTAGAGTTATATCTCGATGAGGCACACTGGTGCAAAAACACTCCCTAAATTTGTGTAGATGTGACAATATTCAGCTACAGCTCAGCAGGATGGATTCAAGAGTTCATGGGTGGTACTGATGGAAGTTTCTGCTCCAAGACTTAACTAGCATCATCAATAGAAACCCAGATTTCTAAAGCTTTCCCTCCTCATTGGCAAGGCAACCAGATGGTTTAAGTGGTCTTCCAGGTGACCATTAAAGATCTTCTCTTTGTGGCCATGTGCTTATCATTAACCTCGCTTTTTCATACTATAACTTTTGTTGCTTTGTGGGTTGTTACTTACTGTCTCTCTTGATGAGAGGGAGCTGTGGTACCCAGTTGGTAAACCATTTTTCTGTCAACCTAAAGGTATATGACTTGAATCCACTATATGCTCTAAAGAAAGAATGAATACTTTCCTTCTGTGCAGTTCACAGCCTCAGAAAGAATGCCGGAGGGTCAGCTATGAGTCAGTCCTGACAGACACCATCTTGCTGGTCAAGTCTGAATTTTCTTCTGTCTTAGGGATTGAGGGACTTAAATGTGTGTCATTCCTTTATTTAACTTCTATTTTTCAAAGAGAGAAAATGGATTGAGTACAATTTGTTCATTTACCACCTCATCGTATTGTAGAGATTACTGGTTTTCTTCCATTCATCTCCTGCTGTGGTGACTCCATGTGCATCAGAACAGAACTATGTGCCACTGAGTTTCCAATGGCTGATATTTCAAGTTGATTTCCTCTAGAGGCACCTCTGTGTAGACTAGAACCTCCAACCTTTTGGTTAGGGGTTGGATGTGTTAACTGCTTGCATTACCTGGGAAATCTCACTAGAAATGAAAACACTCAAACTCATTGCTGTTAAATTGGAACCAACTCATATCTGACTCTCCAGTGGGGTTTCAAGGCTGTAAATTACACAGTAGAAAATTTCCCATCCATCTCCTTTGGAGCTGCTGGTGAATTTGAACCACCTGCCTTTTGGGTGACAGTGTAACTCCTTAACCACTTAGAAATTGCTGCCGTTGTTGTTAGGTGTCATTGAGTCCAGTATGACTCATAGTGACCCTTGACCCTATGAACAAAAGATCTGAACCCTGTTCTATCCTGTGCAATCCTCACACTTTCTGACATACAAGAGCCCATTGCAGAAGTCACCGTGTCAGGCTGTTTGGTTGAGGGTCTCCCTCTCCTTTGCCTACCCTCCATCCTTTCCAGTATCATGTCACTCTCCAAGGAATAGCCCTCATAGCACTTATCCAAAGTATGTGAGGTGAAGCCTCATCATTCTTGCCTCTGAAGAGCACTCTGGCTGAACTCTCTCCAAGACATATTTGTTCTTTTGTCCTTCCATGGGATGTTCAGTGCTCTTCTTCAATGCCGTAGCTCAAAGGCATTAGAGACAGCAAAGGAAATGGGGGAAATACTGATATAATAACTGTGGAAATTAGGATCAAAGGAGAATATGAGTAAGAAATTAATAAAACAAGGTCTGAATATGGCATATCAAAATACATATTATAGGCATGTGGTCCCTTAGAGTTGCTGGATCTGAACTATATATTAACATCACAGCAGGGATGGAAATATAGGTAAAGAATTCATTACATTCCCATTTAAAAAAAAAGGTAACTATTTCAAAGGATATAGATTTTCCGGATACTGAAAACAACAATAAATATTTTCCCCAGGTGTGCTAAAGAGGAACCTGCTCAATATATCAGGGGATAATGCTTTTGACAACATCTTTGTGTTAGTTTAGTTTTGTCCTTCAGTATTAAATTCTAATGTCCTTCAGTGTCACCTGTTGGCTGTACAGCTTGCTAGTGTTCTTTCCTGATCCAAGAGGGAATTCTAAAATGTCTGAAGGAATTGACAGACAGCATATTCCCCAGACATCTTTCCAGGAACTGGGTCAAGACACAATGAGTGGTTAGGCAAGTCTGCTCTGGAATCAAAGTAAACCCAATCCAAACCTGCTGTTGTTGAGTTGATTTCTACATAAGGTTTCTGCCCTACAGAGTTTCCAAGACTGAAATCTTTGTGGAAGCAGGCTGCCTAAGCTTTTTCTCTTGGAGTGACTGGTGGGTTCAAACAATTGACCTTTTAATTACCATTCAAGTGCTTTAATAACTGAGCCACTCTGACTTCTGGAATCGGACTGCTTGGGGTCAGACCCAGGCCTACCAATATGAACTTCAATTTCTTCATTATAAAGATAAGATAGTTAATATATACTTCACAGGGATGTTATAAACATGAAGTGATCTGTGTAAAATGCAGAGTATCTGAAGTGCTAAATAAATGTGAGCCCTTCTTATTCATGGATCAGACATGGACCTCAACAGGGGTGGATATATTGTCTTAGTTTCTTATAGGATGACATATATACTTTTATTATTTGACTCCTTTTATCTTCTTAGGAGTTGGAGGATCATTGGTGTGCCATTGTGAGTCACTTGTCTGGACATTCTAACCAGTGGCCTTGACTGAGCTCATGAACTTGATCCACTTTCCCTCAGAATGGGTCCTTTTTCATCTGGCACATATGACAAGTGTTTAAGGAAAGCCCCAATTTCCCTCAGTCTAAAGTGTAAGGTGTGCCTAATCCAAGCCATGCTCTTTTCAATTGCATGATATGCATCTGAGAGCTGGGCTAAGGATGGCAGAAAATTTGATGCCTTTGAGTTGCAGTGCTGGAGAAGAGTATTGAATATCCCATAAAATTGCCAAGAGAACAAAAAGTTCTAGAAAAAGTGAAATCAAGGTACTTCTTGGTGGCAAGGATGGTGAAATTCTGTCTCATATACTTTGGACATGTTGTCAGGAGGGGTTAGGCCTTGGAAAGAGACATCATATTTGGAACGTTGGAGGGTCAGTGCAAGAGAAGATATTTGATGAGATGTATTGACGCAATGACTTCATTTCAGAGATAAAGAAGATGGCACAGGATAGGGCAGGGTTATAGCTCAATGGCACCTAACAACAATTGCTTGGTTGAAAGTTAAACCGTGGGGGATGAGTTATAACTTCGAAGGGTATATCTAAGCTCCATGGTCTCTAGGATTCCACTAGTCTCTATCAGACTAGCAAGCCTGGCATTTTTTCTGCTTTTGAGTTTGTTCTACATTTTATCCTAATCTATCTCACATCACCTATTGACTGTACATTTATTAAACACACACTTATTAGTTGCCGTCAAGTCAGCTCCAACTCATGATGACTTCACTTACAATAGAGTGAACTATTGCCTTGTCCTACACCATCTTCATAAATGTTAATGCGGTTGAGCCAATTGCTATGTTAGTTGTGTACTGTGAATGCCTTCCAACCTAGGAACTAATCTTCCAGCCATATACTGGACAATATTCTGCTGTGATCTAAAGTTTTCATTCACTGATAATTGAAAACAGATTGCTTGGCTTTTCTTCCTGGTTCTATCCAGGAAGCTACACTGAATCGTGTCCACTATGGGTCATCCTACTTGTATCTGAAGTATTACTGGCATATCTTCTAGCATCACAGCAACATACAAGAAATACACTGACAGACAGGTAATAGAAATATGTATGTATTGGAACGCCAGTGACCCAGTGGGTAAGTTGTTGCACTGCCAACCCAAATGCAGGCAGTTTCAATCCAACCCAAATGCAGGCAGTTTCAATCTCACTCAGTGCTCTCTAGGAGAAAGATAGATCATCTCCTTCTGTGCAATTTACATCCTCTGAAAACCTACTGTAGTATCAACTAGAAGTCTATTCTGACTCAATTGCAATGCATTTAGTTGGCCAAAAGAAAAATTTGATCAATCAATAAAGAAAAATTATGAACTGTCCTGGGAAATCCTATATATGTATGACCCTCTGCACTAGAAACTTGGTTATCCCTCACATCCCAAGACAGATTACAGAACCATGGACTAAGGAGTGGCAACTGGTAAGTAAGGCATCAGGAATCTGGTTACAAGGTAACTGGGCCTTTGCTCAGGACACTGAGGCATGATGGGTGACAATTATCTCAACAAGAGACAAACCCTCATATGCAGAGGCTAGGCAGCAGGTGCCAGGAAATGAAAATAAGCAAAAAGCTAGAGTGAATGTTGAATTGTAGAGGACAACAGGGGCATGTACATAAAGGCTTGACAAATTCCACCAGAGACTTGGTTGATTTCCAACTGGCTTTCATTTCTTTTCTCTTCTCAGAGTGCTTTAAATGCACCAAGCTGCAGCATAAGGAAGGTTTTCTGAGGATAAGAGATATTCTGGGGAATCTAACGAATTTAGAAAGTCAAGAAGGATCTGGGTGCATTGAATATGGAAATATTCCTGGAAAGCTCAGGTTCTGGGTCTCCCTTATAGTAATTTCAGGGCAAAGAAGAAGATGCATAACTTCACATGACAGGGTTGGGCAAAGGGAACTCATAAGGAAGGAAGATGGTCTGGGAATGCAGATAAGAACACAAAGATGGTATTTCCATGGAATTGCAGAAACTTCCAGAGTGTTTTCTACCTTTCATAAAGTTGAAGTTTCATCTTATGCTTTTTATTTTAGCTTTTTTTTTTTTTTTTTTTAAAGTTGGAGGTGGTTGTTGTTCCTGTTAGGTACCTTATAGACCTCAGAGCACAATAGCTCTGAACCCTGTCCTATCCTGAGCCAATCTCAATCTCTGACACACCTACTCCCATTACCCCAGTTACTGTGTCAATAAATCTCCTCCATGGCCTTTCTGTCTTGTTCTGTCCCTCCATCCTTCCAAGCATAATGTCTTTCTCCATGAACTAGTCTCTCCTAGTGACATATTCACAGTATATGAGACAGAGCTTCAAAATCCTGCATCCAAGGAGCAACTCTCCTGGACAGTCCTATTTGTTTTCTTGACAGTCCACAGTATACTCAGTACTTTGCTCCACCATTACAACTTAAAGGCATTGAGTCGTCTTCTGTCATCCTTAGTCCATGTCCAGCTCTTTGATGCATAGTAAGTAATTGTGAAGACCATGGCCTGAATCAAGTACACCTTAGACTCTAGACTGACATCATTGCTCTTAGTATTTTGTTCCTGACAGCAGATTTCCCTTAATGCAATTAATCCTTTAATTTCTTGACTACTGGTGCCAAAATGCTGATTGTGGACCCAGGCAAGCTGAAATTGTTGACAACCCCAATCTCTTCTCCATTTATCATGATTCTTTCACTTTGCCCAGTGATGAGAATCCTCTTTTTCTTGATGTTAAACTTCAGTCCATATTGAAGACTACAGTCCTTGACTTTCTGCAGAAAATGCTTAAGGCCTTCATTTTCAGCAAGCAAGGTTGTGTCATATGCATAAGACACGTTGTTGATGAGTCTTCCTTCAGTTCTGATGTCATATTCTTCCTTGTAAAGTTCAGCCTCCTGAATGATCTGTTCCACATATAAATTGAAAAGGTATGGAGACAGGACAAATGCCTGAAACACTGTTCCCTTGATTTTGAACCATGCAGTGTTTCCTTGCTCTGTTCTGAGGACTGCTTCCTGGCCTAGGTATAGGTTTTGCATAGCACTACCAGGTGTTCTAGGATTCCCATTCTTCTCAATATTAGTCACAGTTTACTGTGATTCACACAATCAAATGCTTTTGTTTAGTCAATGAAGCATAGACATTCCTCTGGTACTCTCTGCTTTCAGCCAAGATCAGTTCGGGTTACTTTTGAGTTGGATTCTGAGGACTTAGTTGAGGTTTTTTTCTCCCCCTTCATGTTCCTTGGTATTTATGTTACTGGAAGGAGGTCACTATGTTTGCTGAGGCCTCATTTTTTTCCATCTTTGAACAAAAGGTACTGAACTTTATTAGACCTTTTTGGATTCCAAAATGCTATAGTTTGTTAGGACTTTTCTGATGACCTGAAGGGAACACACATACTCTGATAAAAACATTTCAGATTTCTCTCTTTCAAGAGCAGAGAAATACCTTGAGTCAGAGATGCCTGTAGGGATATTTCCACCTTCTTTCTGCAAATGTTTGCTAAGCAGTTTCTTTTATTACTAAGTTCTTTAGGACTGTAAGAAGGCCATTGAACTTCTAAGAGTCTTGATGCGATGCCTCTATAAAAGAGATACTGTCTTTCTATGTCTGTCATTGTTGTGTGCCGTGGAGTAGGAACTGACTCAAAGCTGACCCTCCAGTGGTCACATGTGAGATTTCCCATTTTTCTTCTGTGGAGCTGCTGGTGGATTCAAACTGCATGCCTTTGGGTTGGTAGTGCAACTCCTTACCACTAAGACACCATTGATATTTTTCTGGGTGGAGAAAATGAACTATTTTATTCCTTAACATGAATATAACTGACAGGGCCTTTGTGAGATGGGATTCAATTTGCAGGATATGTAGAGCACAAGTCACTCATCCTTCCCCCTTCCCCCCCTCCTCCACACTTGAGTCCTCCACAAGCAAGTGCCTTTCACTTCCTGTTTGGAGGTGCCTAGACTCCCTTGTAATGATGACCTCATTCATGAAGGTGTCCAATTATGCCTACATAGCAGCCTTCCAAGTACTGCTGCTCTCTGGCATACCTCACCAGTGCTGTTTAACAGGGAGTCCCTGGATGGCGCAAATGGTTAATGTGCTCAATTGCTAACTGAAAGATTTGTGGTTTGGGTTCACCACCAGAGATTTAGGGAGATAGTTCTGATCTATTAAAAAAAAATCAGCCATTGCAAATGTATCTTTCTATTCTGACATACATGGTTGTTGTAGTTGTTGTGTGTCATCAAATCAAGTACAACTCATTATTGGAATTCCATCTACTTGATAGATCCTCCTGTGTTGAGCAGGAAGGCAGCATCTATCTGATTACCCTGTAGCCCTCTTCCAGACTCTGGAAAACTGTCACTGGAAAAACCTCAACAATAGCAAGGATCATACATACATCAATGAAAATCCTTTCAAGATAGGTAATTCAGGAAGCAGCTAATTTTTAAGTTTGATTGAGAAATAATGATTGAAGTTTGACTATATGTAACTTACTGTTTCATGAAAGGCAACAAAACCCAGCAAACTGTGATGGGTCATTGTTGCCTACCTTGAGAAAACATTGAAGCCTCAGCACTAACTTTACATCCCTTTGCAGAGTTTATTTATTTATTTTTTGAAAGTGTTATCTATTTTAAGAACATATTTCCTCTACTTGTTTTTTCCCCAGTGATAAGATGGAAGTGAAAAAAAAAAGAGTTAGACTTGAGCATAATATTTTATTTCTAGAGGCAGCTGGTTGCCAGTTACAGAGGGATGCTGTAAAATAGCAGGTGGATATTTACCCAACAAACAACAGGGAACTAAGGAGACAGATAAGGACCCCAGGAAAAGAATTATTACTGTCAATAAAAAGATGATTAGCAACTCGAGTTGTCTTCATGCAATAGTTTTATCCTCACATTTAGTTGAAGAGTCCTAACTCGTTCTTTAACAGTTCTTTCCCTCTGCCCCCTTTTTAAGGTAAAACTGTTTGCAGCTCTGATATGACTTGTGGTTAATTTGGATGATTGCAAAAAGCTTATGGGTTGGCTCAAATCAACTTCAGAAACAAAATGGAGCATCTCTGATGTTTATGTTTCTCAGCAATCCAGGGTGACTCCCTGAGTCTTCTCTGATGCTTTAGGTGGTGTTAGGCGCCATTCAGTTGGCTATTCACAGTGAACCCATGTACAACAGGATGAAACTGCCTGGTGCTTGTCATCCCCACAATTATTGCTATTTTTAAGTCCACTTTGTAAGTCCATCTTGCTAAGAGGCTACCTCTTTTTGCTCACCTTCCACTTTATCAAGCATGCTGTCTGGTTTTAGAATTCAATAAAATTAATAGCAGACCAGTTATAAGAAGTGTCAAGTCAATATTGTCCCAAATGCTTGATCATGATGTCTGGTGTCAACAGCTTCTCCTTTGTTCTGTTCCCCAGCTCCTTCTATGTCCCTTGGGCTTGGTGGTTCACTGGAAGCTCTCTAAGACACTCAGATCCATCAGGGGAATGACTCATGTGACTGTGGTATGCAGACTGATTTTGCAGAAACTGATGAGTGATGGTCCAGGATCCTGTAGACTGTCTGTTGTGGTGCAGCTGTTGTGGTTGGTGATGCAGGTTGATGGTGCAGACATTGGTGAGCAATGGGTTAGGATCCTGTACGGTCTGTTGTAGTGTAGCTGGATGATGACTCTGGGTGATACAAGCTGGATGCTGTGTCACAGGCAAGCGTTCCAAAAGAGAAAGAACCAAGCACTGAGGTCCTATAAGCTTATATAAACCTTTAGTAGGGTGCTTGTATCCCATCTTAATCCTCTCTCCTTACACAATAATTACTTCAGCACAAAATAAACAGTTACTGCTTGCTAGGAAAGACATCTGGATGCAAATCTTAAACACTCAGACTGTCTTTCTCTGGAGATTGGTCACTATTGATAACTTGTCCAGAGCATGTGAGATAAAGTCTCGTCAGCCTCCCATCTCGAGAGTATTCTCATTATATTTCATCTAGAAGATCTTTGTTCTTCTTGGCACATGTGTCCACTTCAACTAGTCTCCACCAACACCATAATTCAAAAGTATTCATTCTTACCTTCCCTGATCTTTCATATTCATTATCCAGTTTTTGCATGCATAGATGATGATTGGAAATACCCTGGCTTGAGTCAGGCACACCTTAGCTATCAAAGTAACATCTTTGCCTTTTGAACACTTTAAAGAGGTTTTTGTAGCACGCTTGTCCAATGCAATGTGTCATTTCATTTCTTGACTGCTTCTTCTGTAGGCAATGTTTGTGGATCCAAGTAAAATGAAATATTTAATAACTTCTATCTTTTCTGCTTTACCAGGATGTATGGTCTGGTTGTGAAGATTTTTAGTTCTTTATTTTGAGAAGTTATTCTTCCTGTAGACTGTTGTCTTTGTGCCTCATCAGTAAGTTCTACAAATCTTCTTCTTGTTCAGCAAATAGTGCCCTCTGCACATTGCAGGCTGTTAGTGAATCTTCCTTCAATTCTCTTGCCACATTCTTCTTCATGTATTCAGGCTTCTTGACTTATTTGCTAATTATGTAGACTGAATGTGTCTGGTGGGGAAAAATCCAACCCTGATACACACCTTTCCTAATTTTAAACCACACAGGAAATTTTTCGTTCAATTTTAATGGCTTCCTCACATTCTCTATGGAAGTTCTGCATGAACACAGGTAAAATTAGTCATTTCCTTTCTGGGCTGCTTCACCCAGTGCTTATTTCTATGACAGCACTAATCTTAGCCTGTGATAATTGTTTGTTTATATGTCTGTCTTCCTGACTCTTAGCTCCTCAGAGGCAGAAAATCTGGCAACTAGAATCTTCTTAATAAGTGTTTGTGGGATGAACAAATTAATAAATGAATGGAAGACTGAATAATGAAACTGTGAGTATCTTATCAGCAGTTATACTTCTGATGGATATATTATCATTAGATCCTCAAATTTGATGCTAAATTATCATCCTGGCTCAACAGAGTCAAAACCTTGCCTTGTTTCCACATTCTACAGTGTGGTTTTATTTGTAAACTATAGATCTAATAACAATCTGCGTTATACAGATGACACAACCCTGCTTGCTCAAACTGAGGAGGGCCTGAAATGCTTGCTGCAGAGGGTCAAGGACTGCAGGCTTCAGTATGGATTGAAGCTCAATGCCAAGAAGACAAAGATTCTCACCACTGGACCAATTGGCAGCATCAGGATGGGAGG
>NW_006399862.1:11350999-11355436 GCF_000299155.1 Elephantulus edwardii | reverse complement strand
TGTTTCAGTGCAGTATACATTATTGAACCCATCTTACTCAGTCTCTCCCCAGCCCCAAGGACAGTCCCATTCTACAACAGTGGCATCATGTAATACCAAAAATAAATTTTAAACTCACAGCTAATATTTTACCTGTAACCTGTTGCTGACCCTCCAGCAGGTTTTCAGAGGCAGTTTATTGCACAGGAGGAGATTACCCATCCTTCTCCCATAGTGAAGCTAGCTGGTAGATTTGAACCTCATGCTTTTGGGATTGCAATACAGCTTCTTACCAATAGGCCATCCTAACAAGTATTTTTAAGTATTTTGTTGTTTTTATGTACCAAAGAGCTGGAACTGACTCCTATCTGATCCTCCAGCGTTTTTACAGAGGCAGTAAATCACATGGGAGGAAATTGCCCATCTTTCTCCTCTGGAGCAGGTGGTGAATTCTAATCACCTCCCTTTGAGTTGGCAGTACAACTGTTTACCAGTAGGGTAACAGAGTGAATGATTAAATGACTCCCCGTGCCTGACATCTCATCACATCTTACACCAAAACAAAATTTCATATGCCCTTAAACACCCCTAAGATACCGTGTTGCCCTTTGGTGACTTCTTTATTGTTGTTGTTATGGATTTATTAATGAAATATAATGACTGATATGCTCTGGGATAGGATGGATTCTATTGTGGCTTCATGTAGATAATTCTGTTATTGGTTGGAGAGGTGGTTGTGGAGGCATTGACTTTACTGTGTCTTCATCCAGAGACTCCTTGAGGTTTTTCTCTTAGAGGCCACTTCTAGGAAGAAAAACCTAAGAACCTAATTAGTCTGAGACTTCCGAATGGATTGTGAGAGTGCTGTCAAGAGAATGATGTTTTTGTCTAGTGTTTAATTTTGATAGAAATAGTATGTTGGTAAGTGGTGAGCACAGAGTTGTTGGCCATTTAGGAGTAAGATGTATGTATGCTTCGGGTTAGCTTCCTGGCTGATGTCCCTCATGTTCAGTGTCCCCTAATCTGTCATTAGAGATGTTGCTGTTACTATGATGCTGAACGGGGTTTGGTGGAACTTTCAGACTAAGATAAACTAGGAAGAAAAATCTAATGTCTATCCCAAAAAGCAGCCAGTGAAAACCATATATGTCACAACAGCCCTATGTTCAAATGACCTGGGGGATTGCACAGACCTGGTAGAGTTGACTTTGTTCCATGGGGCAGGGACTTGATATGAATTGGACTTGGTCTGATGATGGCCAACAACAGCAGCAAGTAGAGAACCCAGAACATATCACCCACATGAGGCAGTCTGGTCAACGGTCTGTGATCTTTTAACATTTTGGAGCAACACTTCTGCTTAGAGTTCCATTCCTTCAGAGTACTCCTCCTCAAATCTTGAAAGGCCTCTGGTTGTTTTCAGGCAAGTTTCAGTATGTGATACTTGAGTGTTCCCCAATCCCCACTTCATTGACAATCCTTTATGAAATGAGAATGGGACATTTAAAATACCTCAAAATTTGTATTATTTGTGTTAGGCCCTGCAAAGTACCAAATAAGAGAAAGGAAATGGCATCAGGAGCTCTTGTGGCCTTGTGGCAAGAAGCTGTGCTATGGCCATGCCCAACAGCGATTGTGGTCGCCCCACGGTACTGCCCAGGGGAACTGGGTGACAGTGGTGCTTGGCATAGCAACATCATGTGCTGCTGCCAGGGAGTATATAATGCTGGCCATATAGTTGTTGTAGATTCTGTAGAATATGATTTTCATCTTTTACCCAGTAGCATAATTAATCCAAACATTACTGCATTCATTGAAAATGGAGTGGTAATTCATTTACCTGGATTGTTTGAGGAACCTGAGAAAATGTTAAAAAAAGGAAAAGGTTTAGAAGACTGAGAAAAGAGACTTAAAATATCAGATAATTACTTTCAGTGAAGCTTTTCTTCATTATTGGCATTGTGTGTTCTTAGGTTTTGCTCCCTGTTAGATGGTTAGAATAATTAATGCATTTTTTCACATGTTGTTTATATTCTGATTTTGTTTTGTTTTGTTGTTAGAAAAAAATGGACTGCTGGAACTTGAGTGAAGTGCTTTGTGAGGGTGTCATTGCTGTTTGGCTAGATTATGTGGGACCCCTTAAGCTCAATCAGAAGGGAGCAAAACAGCTGGAACTCATTCTCTAAGGGAAAACAAAGGCTTCTTGGTTTTCCAATCAAATCTCCGTGTTCTGCCTTGCATCTCCTCATGTTCAGTCCATCACTGCCTTTAGCCCAGAACACCTTGGGCTACCCTAGCTGTGGCAGTTGTCTGAAAGAGGAGGCAGCTTTCATAGGACTTTTCTCTACCTAATTGAACAAGGTCTTCCCTGGGGTCAGAAGGTAGAGAGAAACCCAGGCAGGATAGCTGCCCCACTCTCTTCTGACATTGTGACTTTAGATGAAGAACCTGTTATCATCTCAGACATAAAAAACTCTATGGTAGTAATGTCATGTAGGAAGCAGGCTACTGCACCCCCTACACAAGCCCAAAGCAAGATAACACCCCCTAAAAGTGACACACTATCAATGGATTTACTGAAGCCAGAAAGTCTGATGAAACTTTCTGATAAAGATTCAAAAGAAAAATGATTAAATATTTTCAATGGATGAAAGACAAACTTGAAGAATTACAGGACATTGCAAATAAAAACCAGGAAGAGCTTAAAAAAAAACCCCAACAAAACCAATCCAAAACAATACAGATAAAACAAATGAGGCATTGAAGGTTCTGGAAAAACACAATCCAAAATAAGGACCAACATAAAAATATAAGGACCAATGTTTCAGATGCTGTCAACATGATGGAGGGACACACGAACAGAGTTGAAGAGATGGAACAGAGAACCAGAGGAATAGAAGATAGAATTGTCACCACTGATCTGATAGAGCAAAAAGCAGAATCATAAAAGAAGAAAAAAAAAAGAAAACCTAAGAATAATGTGGGACACCATTCAGAGAACTAACATGCACATCATCGGAATCCCAGAAGAGGAGGGAGGAAGTAAAGGCACAAAAAAAGTTGTGGAAGAATTATTAGAAGAAAACTTTCCAGGCATAATGAAGAATGAGAGACTATATATTTAAGAAGCTGAGAGAACACCATATAGAACAGACCTCAAAAGAAAAACACCAAGGCATATAATAGTCAAATTTGCCTGAACCAAAGATAAGGAGAGAATACTGAAAGTTGCAAGGGAGAAACAAAGAGTAACATATAAGGGAGAGCAAATAAAATTAAGTACCAGTTTCTCAGCAGAAAACATGCAAATAAGAAGAAAACAGAATGACATATATTGAACACTCAAAGAGCACAACTGTCAACTAAGAATACTGTACCCAGCAAAACTGTCTGTCAAATATGAAGGAGAGATCAAGATATTTCCAGAAAAACAGAACCTAAGAGAGTTTGTAAAAACAAAATCAGCATTGCAGGAAACACTGAGAGACGTGCTAATTACAGAGGTGCTACAGAAAGCAGGATGGACCAAAGTAGCTATCAACAATACCAAAAAGGACTCAACAAAATGATAGCAACAAAACTTTGCCTCTCAATAATCACAATGAATGTGATTAGTTTAAATGCACCACTGCAGAGAAAAAGAGTTACAGGTTGGATAAAAACCCAAAATCCATCAATATGCTGTCTGCAAGAGACACACCTGAAAAGTGAAGATAAAGAAAGACTAAAAATAAAAGGGTGAGGAAGAAAATATACCAAGCAAAGGGCAACCAGAAAAAAAGCAGTAATCTCAGACAAAATAAATTTCAATGTAAATACCATCATAAAGGACAAGGAAGGTCACTACATAATGATTAAAGGGTCAAAAGAAGAAGAAGACATAACAATAATAACAACTATCTATGCACCAAATTAAAGATTTGCAAAATATATAAAACAAAATTAACAAAACTGAAACAGGAAATAGACAACACTACTATAGTAGTAGGAGATTTCAATATGCCACTCTCAAGAAAATACAGAACTACCAGAAAGAACCTCAACAAAGATGCTGAAGAATTAAACCACACAATAAACCAACTCAATCTTGTACATATTTGTAGGCTTAATGCACCACTTTCCCCCCAAACACAGTATACCTTTTTCTCCAATGTGAGTGGAATGTTCTCCAGAATAGATCACAATTTAGGCAAGCATCAATAAACTAAAAAACATAGAAGTAATACAAAACATCTTCTCTGACCATAATGCTACAAAATTAAAAATTAATAACAAGAGGATAAAGAAGAAAAACCCATACGTTTGAAAACTGAACAACACCTTGCTTGAACATGAGTGGGTACTAGAAGAAATAAAAAATGAAATTAAGACATTTCTTGTAACAAATGACAATGAAAACGCAACCCACCAAAACCTCTGGGAAACAGCAAAAGCAGTAATCAGAGGTCAATTTATAGC
>NW_006399862.1:11349141-11350824 GCF_000299155.1 Elephantulus edwardii | reverse complement strand
TCAGTAAAATTGACAAACCACTAGCAAAACTAACAAAAGAAAAGACATACTAATCAGAAAAAGAGATGAAATGGGAAATGTAACAACGGAACCAGCTAAAATAAAAAGGTTAACATTGGAATATTATGAAAAACTATACTCCCACAAATATGAAAACCTAGAGGAAATGGACAAATACTTAGAAATTCACAAACTACCTAAACTGACACAAATAGAAATTGAACACCTGAACAGAACATTACAAAAGAAGAACAACTTCCAGCCAAACAAGCTCTCTACCAGATGGTTTTACAAGTGAATTTGAATTTTACCAAGCATTTAGAAAACTGTCATCAATTCTACATAAAGAATTTCAGAAAATAAAAAAAGATGGAATTCTCCCAAACTCATTCAATGAAGCAAACATATCCTTGTTACCAAAGTCAGGTAGAGACACCACCAAAATAGAAAAGTATAGGCCAAAATCTCTTATAAACATAGATGCAAAAATCCTAAATAAAATCCTGACCAATAGCATCCAATGGTTCATATTGTTGTTATTAAGTGCCATCAAGTCACAGACAACACATAGTGACCCTATGAATGAAAGACCTGAATGCTTGCATAACTTTGGTCATTTCTCCGTGTTCATAGAGTTTCAGGAGGCAAGCCATTTCAGAATTGGATGCCACTCCTACTTCCAAGCTTGATTCAGTCGGGAAGCTCCACCAAACACTGTCCACCATGTGTAATCATTATCACAAATGGCACATCAGTGTCACAGTGTTTAGCATCACAGCAACCACAAGTTACCTCTGTACAACAATGCACAGACCAATGCTCTACTACTTAGAAGAATATTTGAAAAAAACCCAATTTAAACCAGGTTTGAGGAGCACAGGCCTGAGGACCCTACTGGGTTTTTAACTGGGAGACTTTATTAACTTGCCTCACTCCTCTTAACAAATCAATTTCCACCGTAATGCTCAACAATCTTGGCCAGCAAGCTTCTGTAGAACCCAGCTCCTGTAGATGGCTTTCAAAATGGGTTCCAGCTCCATACTGCCAATCTAACTAGAAACACAAAGGATTTATTTAAAGAAAAATACAACACATTGGTACAAGAAACAAAAAGAGACTTGAAGAAATGGAAGAATATAACTTACTCATGGAGAGGAATACTTAATATTGTGAAAATGACAATCCTACCAAACACAATATACATGTTCAATGCAATCCCAATACAAATACCAATTCCATTCTTCAATGAGATGGAAAAGGCAATCTCCAATTTCATTTGGAATGAAAAGAGATCCCAAATAAGCAAAGTACTCCTTAAAATGGAAAACAAGGTAGGAGGCATCTCACTCCCTGATTTCAAATCCAACTACACTGCCGTGGTGGTGAAGACAGCATGGCAGTGGTACAATGACAGACACATAGATCAATGGAATAGAATTGAGAATCCAGAAATCAGTCCATCTACCTATGGTCAACTTATTTTTGACAAGGAGATGAAATCAGTTAAGTGGGGAAATGACAGCAAAACTATCTGCAGAAAACTCAAGCAAAATCCGTACCTCACACCATGCACAAAAACCGACTCAAAGTGGATCAAGTAGCTAGAACTAAAACCCAGGACTATAAACTTCATTAGAGAAGAGCTTGGAAGAACCTTAGAAGCACTAATCCACAACATGAACA
>NW_006399862.1:11343936-11345748 GCF_000299155.1 Elephantulus edwardii | reverse complement strand
GTGGAACAGTTTATCCGGGAGGCAGGGCTCTATCAGGAGAAGTATGGCATCAGGATCGGAGGTAGACTCATCAACAATCTACGTTATGCAGATGACACAACCCTGATTGCTGAAACTGAGGAGGACCTGAAGCACTTGTTGCAGGAGGTCAAGGACTGCAGACTTCAATATGGACTTCATGAAGCTCAGCATCAAGAAAACAAAGATTCTCACCACTGGGCCATTTGGCAGCACCATAATAGATGGTGAAGAGATTGAGATTGTTGACAGCTTCAGTTTGCTTGGCTCTACAATCAACACTCTTGGTACCACGAGCCAGGAAATTAAAAGAGATAAATTACATTAGGAAATTCTGCTGTCAGAGACCCCGCCAAAGTACTAAAGAGCAACGATGTCAGTCTGGAAACTAAGGCGTGCCTGACACAGGCCATGGTCTTTGCAATTGCTTGCTATGCATCAGAGAGCTGGACAATGGCTAGGGATGATGGAAGGAGAGTTGATGCCTTTGAGCTGTGGTGCAGGAGAAGAGTATTGAATATACCATGGACTGTTAGGAGAACAAATAAGTTTGTCCTGGGTTGGGTGAAGCCAGGCTGTTCCTCGGAGGCAAGGATTGTGAAGCTTTGTCTGACGTACTTTGGACAGGTTGCAAGGCAGGATCAGTCCTTGGAGAGGGACGTCATGCTTGGGAGGGTGGAAGACCCTTCATGAGATGGGTTGATTCAGTCACTGGGTTAATGGGAATGGGTGTGTCAGAGACAATAAGATTGACAAGGGATAGAGCAGGGTTTAGGGCTGTTGTACATAGGGTCACTATGTAGGTGTATGCAGGTGACTCAAAGGCACATAACAGCAACAAAAATAATAAAAGGTCAAATTAAAACATCTTTTTTCAAAGGTAAGTGATAGCAGGGTCCAAAGACAGAGAACATGCCATGAAATTATAGAGGAAGAGTACAATGATGACAAAATGTACATGGGATGACTCACTGAAGATAAAAGCTTTGAAGAATTGGTGGGAATAGTGGTAAAGTTGCTCTATGAACCAAGTGGAAAACAGGGTTTGTATTTTCATTTGTTTGGAGTATAAAATGTTTGACCAGGTTTATGAAGAGTTCGTCACTTCAGACATTTTGTTTGCTTACCCAGCAAACATTTCCACTTTCTCTTTTGGAGAGTTGTTCTTGTTATATGCTATCAAGTCGCTTGAGATCATATAGCACAACAGCCCTGAAACTTGCTATACTGTGCTAACCTTATTGTCTCAGACACACCTATCCTTATCACCCCAGTCACTGAATCACTCTCTTGCTCTGTCCCTCCACCCTTCCAAGAATGATGTCCCTCTCCAAGGACTGGTTCCTCTTTGCAAAATGCCAAAGTATGTCAGAGGAAGTTTCAAAATCCTTGTCTCCAAAGGGTAGTTTGGTTTCACCCTCTCTAGGATAAATCTGTTTTTAGGAGTACCACCGTTTTATTCAGGGGTCAACCACTACCTACAACTGCCTGTCCTGTCTGGGGCTGTTTTAGGGCTGACCCAAGATGATATAATGAGATAAATGGAGGAATTTCCTGTTGGTATTTGAGAATATATCTTCTTATTTATGTGTGTTAGCTTCCATAAGAAATTCTTTGTTGGCAAGCTCTGGTGGACTAGTGGCAAGAGATGTGAGGTTTGAATCCACCAGATGCTCTGCTGAAGGAGGGACAATCTCCTCCGGTACCAGTCAGATCTGATTTGACGGTACACACATTAAAAAAAGAAAGAGAGAGAGAGAGAGAGAGAGAGAGAGAGAGAGAGAGAGAGAGAGA
>NW_006399862.1:11340443-11343836 GCF_000299155.1 Elephantulus edwardii | reverse complement strand
AGAGAGAGAGAGAGAGATTCTTTGGCTTTGCTGGATGCTGTTAAATACATGCTTATCTGTAGTAATCTTGTCACCAGCCTGAGCATAAAGAAACACATGATGTTGAGTCCAAAGAATCCTTAGGAAATGGAATGAAAACCACTGAATTATATAATTTCAAAGCTTATTCTTTTTCTGCTATCCCAGTTACGTGAGCAAAATTTGTGTAGGCTAGTTTTAGTTGAGATTTCTGTCAATAGCTACAGAAATGCCCTGAACTGATGATACTACTCTTTTTTTAACCTCTTATGTGGTTTAGGCAAAAGTTTATAAAGCAAATTACTTTTCTATTCTATAATTTGTACGTTTAGTATTTTGTGACTTAGATTGCAATCCACTCAGTATGGTAATACAATTTTATTTTTTATTTTCATTGAAAGAGAGTTGTTGAGGACTGTAGACAACATTGCAAAGGCCATGTGGAATCATTTAAAACTTTTCATCTAAAGAATGAAATGACGCAACCTTTAAGAAGATTAATCTAGCAGATATACGTAGGATGCCTTAGAGGAGGGAAGAGAGCACAAACAAGGTGGTGTCTCCCTGCAGTAAAAATCTCCACACGTGAGATTAAGCAATTAGGAAATCCAATCTTTGCCCTAAATCAGCTTAAATTTTGCATATTAGCTTGGAAAATGAATCCCTGTCTACCTGGGGGTGGGTGAGGGGGAAATCCTAGATCACATTTGGTCCTTGAATTCATTTGCATAGTCCAGATTTTATTTAGCCTAATTATTTAGATTTCATTTAGTTCTTATCAGATCTATGTGGAGTTCTAGTGGCCTATTGTCAAGTAGCTGTGCTGCAATCCCAAAGGCCCACGGTTTGAATCCAACAAATGGTCCACTGGAGAAGGAGGGGCAATCTTCTCCTGTACCAGTTCGATCAACATGCCTCTGGAAACTCTATGAACGTTGATAAATGATGACAGTTATAGAAAGGCTTTACACCTTTTGTTTATAGGGTAACTATGAGTTGTTCTTGACTAGACAACAATCAACAACACAATCAGATCTATATGTTATTGTAGTAGTTGTTGTTGTTGTTATGTGCTGTCGATCCGCCTGTGACTCATAGCAACCCTATGTACAACAGCCTAAACCCTGCTCTATCCTGTGCCAATTGTATTGTCTCTGACACACCCTTATTACCCCAGTCACTGAATCAATACGTCTCATCGGGGGTCTTCCTTTCCTGCACTGTTCCTCCACCATCTCAAGCATGACTGTCCCTCTCCAAAGATTGGTCCCTCCTTGCAACATGTCCAAAGTATGTCAGACAAAGCTTCACAATTCTTGCCTCCAAGGAGCGACCTCACCTTTTTTCAGATGAAACTGGTTGTTTGTTTTGTTTTTTCCCCCCTGGCAGTCCATGGTACATTCAATACTCTTCTCCAGCACCACAGCTCAAATGTATCAATTTTCCTTCTATCATCTCTAGTCATTGTCCAGATCTCTGATGCATAGCAAGTGATTGCAAAGGCAATGACCTGTATAGTTTTTATAAAAAACCCATTGCTGTCAGGTCAAAACTGATTTATAGCTAACCAGCCAGTGGGTTTCCAAAGGCTATAAATCACACAGGAGGAGATTGCCCATCTTTTTCTGGAGAAGCAACTATTTGATTTGAACCACTTCCCTTTGGGTTGGCAGAGTAATTCCTTACCCACTAGGCCACCATAGTTTTAGGTATAAAGGATGATCCATCTCACCAAATTTTATATGTAAGAAGACTCTTTTCTTCACAAGCAGCTTTAGATTTCCAGAGATTCCTAGGTAGAATACTAATACTAATGATGTAATCAGGGAATATTTACAGAAGTTTTCAAACCCACCAATCAAAGTACAATAAGTCAGAGAGTATATATCAGATGGATCTTGGCTAAAAGCAAAAATAATACCAGAAGAAAGAATATTTATGCTTTATTGATGATGTAAAGGCATTTAACTGTGCAGTTCATAACAAATTATGGCTAATATTGAGAACAGAAATTCCAGAACACTTAATTGTATTGTGCAAAACCTGTACCTGGATCAAGAGGCTATTGTGCAAACAGAACAAGGAAACTTTACACGGTTTAAAATTAGGAAAGATGTTGTACAACCAGTGCTCAGACAACTCTGTCAAAATGAAAAACAGACGCATTTTCTTAGAAAAAAATTAGGAAAGAGGTGTGTCAGAGTCTTATCCTTTCTAAATTCCTGTATGCTGAGCAAATTATTAAAGAAGCTGGACCATGAAGGAGAATATGGCAATGGGGTTGGAGGAAGACTCATTAATAACCTATGTTATGCAGATGGCACAACTTTTCTTGCTGAAAGAGAGGAGGACTTTAAACACTTCCTGTGGAAGATTAAAGACTGCAACCTTCAATATGGATTGCATGTCAATGTCAAGAAAACAAAAATTCTCACCGCTGGTCCAATAGACAACATCATGATAGATGGAGAAAAAAAAACTGAAGCTGTAAATTACTTCATCAACATGCTTTGTACCAGCAATCAGGAGATTAGGAGAAATATTGCACTGGCAAAGTCTGTAGTCAGGGACCTCTCCAAATTATTGAGGAGCAATGTTGTCAGTGTGAGAATTAAGATGTGCCTGGTTCGGGCCATAGTCTTTTCAGTCACTTGCATCTGAGATCTGGAAAATGATTAAGGATGACAGAAGAAATGAAGCCTTTTATCTGTGTTGTTTAAGAAGAGTACAGAATATCCCTGCCAAAAGAAAAAACAGATAATGTCTTAGAGAATGTGCAGCCAGAGTGCTCCTTGAAGACAAAGATGATAAAGCTTCATTCTGCATATTTTGAGCATTTTGCTTGGAGAGGCTATTCCTTGGAGTAGGATATCATTCCTGAAAAAGTGGAGAGAAGGTAGAAGAGAGGAACACCCTCAACTAGGTGGACTGACTCAGTGACTGCAGCACTGAGTTTGAATGTGTTGAGAAAGTGACAATAGTACAGGATAGGACAAGGTTCAAATTTGTTATTTGCTATGAGTTGTACTCGACTCAATAAAACAACAATAACAACAACGTATGGCATTTAAGATATGATTTTGAGAGCTTAAGAATATCTTTGCTTCATTAAGGTTTTATCTTTCTGTTTTTGTTGCTGTTATGTGCCTTTGAGTCACCTGCATACACCTACATAGTGACCCTATGTACAACAGCCCTAAACCCTGCTCTATCCCTTGTCAATCTTATTGTCTCTGACACACCCATTCCCATTAACCCAGTGACTGAATCAACCCATCTTATGAAGGGTCTTCCACCCTCCCAAGCATGACGTCCCTCTCCAAGGACTGATCCTGCCTTGCAACCTGTCCAAAGTACGTCAGACAAAGCTTCACA
>NW_006399862.1:11335962-11340158 GCF_000299155.1 Elephantulus edwardii | reverse complement strand
AATGTAATTTATCTCTTTTAATTTCCTGGCTCGTGGTACCAAGAGTGTTGATTGTAGAGCCAAGCAAACTGAAGCTGTCAACAATCTCAATCTCTTCACCATCTATTATGGTGCTGCCAAATGGCCCAGTGGTGAGAATCTTTGTTTTCTTGATGCTGAGCTTCATGAAGTCCATATTGAAGTCTGCAGTCCTTGACCTCCTGCAACAAGTGCTTCAGGTCCTCCTCAGTTTCAGCAATCAGGGTTGTGTCATCTGCATAACGTAGATTGTTGATGAGTCTACCTCCGATCCTGATGCCATACTTCTCCTGATAGAGCCCTGCCTCCCGGATAAACTGTTCCACGCATAGATTGAAAAGATGGAGATAGGACACATCCTTGATGCACACCCTTCCCAATTTTGAACCATGTAGTGTTTCCTTGCTCTGTTCTGATGACTGCCTCCTGGTCTAAATATAGGTTTCTCATAAGCACAACCAAGTGATCTTGGATTCCCATTCTTCTCAGCATCAGCCACAGTTTGTTGTGATCCACACAGTCAAATGTCTTTGCATAGTCAATGAAACACAGATAGACATTCCTCTGGTACTATATGTTTTAGCCAAGATTCATCTGACATTAGCTATAATATCCGTAGTGCCACCAGCTCTTCTAAATTTAGCCTGCACTTCAGGCACTTCTCTGCTGATGTGCTGTTCCAGTTGTTGAGTTTTTTGTTTTTTGGGTTTTTTGTTTGTTTGTTTTGGTTTGTGTTTTGTTTTATCCCGTTGTCTTTGAATAATCTTCAGCAGAATCTTTCTAGTGTGTGATATCAATGATACTGTTCAATAATTTTCACACTCTGTGGGATCACCATTCCTTGGAATGGGAACAAATATAGGTCTCTAGCAATTATAAAACCAGGAAGGTGTGAAACCGACTGACAGGATTTTTGAGGTTTAATGAGAGACTATAAAATAAAAAAGCCCACAGTAGACCTCAGTACATTTTTGTTGTGTTGTGTGCCATGGAGTCAGAACTGACCCATATCTGACCCTTCAGTCAATTTTCAGAGAGAGTAAATCACAAGGGAGGAGATGGCCATTCTTCTGTGGTGCAGTTGGTGGATTTGAACCACATAGTTTTGGGATTACAGCTCAGCTTTTTACTGCTATGCCACCAGATGTAATAGGAGATTCAACATCTGTTCCCTTAGGCTGTGAATATCTGATTAATGGAAAACTTGCCCTTTATGTAAATGTGTCCCCACACTTCAATAAATTCATCACATTCAACTTCGTTTGTTCAAGGGCAAATTTTAAATTCTAGAAAAGACTGAATTGTTTCTTATATTAACAAAAAGCTTGCTGCTAAAAAAAAAATTTAAAAAAGCTTGCTGCTGTTGACTAAATTTCACCTCGTACTAATCCTTATAGGACAGAGTAAGATGACCTCTTAGGGTCTTGAAGACAGCAAGTCTTAGAGAAACAGATTGCCTCATCGCTCTCTTTCAAAGCAGTTGGTGAATTAGGACTGCTGACCTTTCAGCTAGCAGTTGTGAGAAGTAAGATGTTAAAACACTCCACTGGTATTAACCACTGTGTCACCAGAGCTTTCCTTACACTAAGAAGTGCACTCTTCCCTTGTACTAATAAAGCAAATTTAAATAAGAATCACATGCACCTGTTTTAACTTATCAACAAATTTGTCTTAAAGATATGGTTGTTGTTTCATGTCATCGAGTCACCTGCGACTCATAGAGACCCTGTGTACAACAGCTCTAAACCCTGTTCTATCCTGTGCCACTCTTATTGTCTCTGACACACTTACCTCAGTCACTGAATCAATCCATCTCATCAAGGGTCTTCCTCTCTGGCCCTGTCCCTCCACCCTTCCAAACATGATATCCCTCTCCAAGAATTGGTCCCTCCTTGCAACCTGTCCAAAGTATATCAGACGAAGCTTCAGAATCCTTTACTCCAAGGAGCAACCTGATTTAACTCTCTCCAAGATGAACTAGTTCATTCTTTTAGAAGTCCATGGTATATTCAACACTCTTGTCCAACACCACAGCTCAAAGGCATCAACTATCGTTCTATCATCCCTAGTCATTGTCCAGCTCTCTGATGCATAGCAAGTGATTGCAAACGCCATGGCCTGTATCAGGAGCACCTTCGTCTAGAGTGACATCATTGCTCTTCAGTACTTTGGAGAGGTCTCTGACAGAAGGCTTTCCCAATGCAGT
This sequence comes from Elephantulus edwardii, assembly GCF_000299155.1. Taxonomy (NCBI): domain Eukaryota; kingdom Metazoa; phylum Chordata; class Mammalia; order Macroscelidea; family Macroscelididae; genus Elephantulus; species Elephantulus edwardii. The sequence goes on along the minus strand of NW_006399862.1, from coordinate 11,337,934 downwards.
AAGTCTTTTAATTTCCTGGCTGCTAGTATCAAGAGTGTTGATTGTAGAGCCAAGTAAACTGAAGTGGTTTACAGTCTCAATCTCTTAACTTTCAATCACAATGCTGCCAGTCACCCCAGTGGTGAAAACCTTTGTTTTCTCAATCTATATTGAAGTCTGCAGTCCTTGGTCTTCTGTAGTAAGTGCTCAGGTCCTCAGTTTCAGCAAGCAGGGTTGTGTCATCTGCATAACATAGATGGTTGATAAGTCTTCCTCTAATCCTGATGCCACATTTCTTCTCATAGAGCCCACCCTCCCGGATAATCTTTTCTGCATATAGATTGAAAAGATACGGAGATAGAACACAACCCTGGCATACACCCTTCCCAATTTTGAACCATGCAGTGTTTCCTTGCTGTGCTCTGATGACTGCCTCCTGGTCCAAGCATAGGTTTCACATAAATACAATCAAGTGTTCTGGGATTCCCATTCTTCTCAGAGTTAGCCGCAGTTTGTTGTAAACCACACAGTCAAATGACTTTGCATAGTCAATGAAACACAGATAGACATTCCTCTGGTACTCCCTGCTCTCAGGCAAGTTCCATCTAACATTGGCTACAATATCTCTAGTACTACAACCTCTTCTAAACTCAGCCTACACTCTGGCAGTTCTCTGTTGATGTCCTGCGTCAGTCGTTTCTGGATAATAGGCAGCAGAATCTTGCTTGCATGTGATATTAATGATATTGTTCGATAATTTTCACATTCTGTGGGATCACCTTTCTTTGCAATGGGAACAAATATAGACATCTTCCTGTCAGTTGGACAGGTGGGTGTTCTCCAGATTTCTTGGCACATCTTGGTGAGCACATCTAGGGTAACATCTGTTTATTGAAATATATAATTTGGTATACCGTCAATTCCTGGGGCCTTGTTTTCTGCCAAGTTCTTCGGAGCAGCTTGAACTTCCTCCTTTATCACCATAGGCTCTTGCTTTTACATTGTTTCATGAAATTCTTCTGTGTCTGTCAATTCCTTTTGGTATAAGACTCTGTAAGCTTTTTCCTTCTCCTTTTAATACTTCCTGAATCATTTAATATTCTGACCAAAGTGTCCGTAAGTATTGCATGCAACTCATGGCTCGAATTTGTTCATTTCTTTCAGTATAAGAAATGCTGAGCGAATTCAATCCCTTTAAATTTCTGACTCTAGCTCTTTGCACATTTCATTATAATACTTTGTCTTCCCACTCTGTCCTTTGAAATTTTGTGTTCAGCTCCTTAATATCTTGATTTCTTCCCTCTGCTTTGGCTTCTCAGCACTCTAGTGCAATATTTAAAGCCTCTTTTGACATACATTTTGGTCTTTTCTCCCTCCTCTCTCTTTGTAATGGCCTTTTTCACTCTTCCTGGGTGATATTCTTGATATCCTCTCATAACTCATCTGGTCTTCACTCATTAGTGTTCAAGGCCTTAAACCGGTTCCTAAGATGGTTTTGATATTCAGGTGGCATAGTCTCAAAGTCATAATTTGGTTCCTGTGAATTTGATTTAATTTTCCTTAGCTTTAGCTTGAACTTGCATATGAGTTGTTGGTGATCTGTTCCACAATCAGCACCTGGCCTAGTTTTCACAACTGATATTGAGCTTCTCCAGTGGTTCTTTCCACAGATGTAATCAATGTGATTCCTGTGCATACCATCAAGTGAAACTCATGTGTATAGTCTGTGTTTATGTTTTCTTATAAAATGTATTTGCTATGAATGAATCATTGTGCAAAATTCTATCATTCTATTTCTGGCTTCATTTCTATTACCAAGTCCATGTTTTCCAACTATTGATCCTTCTTCTCTGTTCCCAACTTTTGCATTCCAGTCATCCATTATTATTAATGCGTCTTGATTGCATGTTCAATCAATCTCTGACTGTAAAAGTTGGTAGAAATCTTCTATTTCCTCTTCTTTGGCTCTGGTTGTTGATGCATATATCTGAAT
>NW_006399862.1:11334492-11335042 GCF_000299155.1 Elephantulus edwardii | reverse complement strand
CCGGGTTTGACTTCTTGTGGCTTAGTATCTCTTCTTTTCCATTTGCACTGTAGTCAGAGTGAAATAGTTTCCAAAGGGAGGGTGATATGTCCTGTAGATCTGGCATATGGTGTTGTTTTCCTGGCCAGAGGGCAACAGGCCCTCGGACCCTAAAGAATTCAAGGCTCTGCCTTGATGTGTGGGCTTCTGGGAGATGTGGGCATACCTGTTGGTTGAGTCGGGTGGGAAGCTGAGTCCCTGCCTCTTGCACCTTGTTTTCCCTCCTGAACCTCCTCTTCCCTTCTGCACTGCCTTCTGCCTCCTGGCTTTGCCCCAAAGACACAGTAGGAACAGATTTTCAAATCCAAGGATTGCCTCTATTCATTTGAATTGGTGAATTTCTTTCTAAAACAGAGAAATTTAGTAAAAGGCAAAAATGTTGTTGTTGTTGTTATTATGTGCCTTCGAGTCATTTGCGACTCATAGCGAGCCTATGCACAACAGCCCTAAACCCTGCTCTATCCTGCGCCAACTGCACCGCCTCTGACACACCCATCCCGATTACCCCAGT
>NW_006399862.1:11322884-11330877 GCF_000299155.1 Elephantulus edwardii | reverse complement strand
ACATTCCATGTTCCAATCACTAGGGTCTGCTTACAACTGTTCCTCCTCCTTTGTATTTCCATACTTGATAGTTCTACCTAGGTTGCCCTTTCTGTTAATCTGCTTGTGTTCTATTGTGCATAGGGTTTTCAGAGGCCTGCTATTTCAGAAGTGGGAGGCCAATCCTTCTTCCTAGTCTGCCTTAATCTGAATGTTGCTCAAAGGCAAAAATAAACATTGTTATTTGATTTTTAAAGACTTAAGTTTTCAATGATAAGAATACTTTCTGGGTTATTGAAAACTCAAAAGACCTTGATTTTTAGTTTATTGTTAACTCAAATGTAATATTCAAATAAGATAATTGACATTTTGTTTAATGAATGAACTGTAAAGGAAGATAGTATACCTTCTGAAAAGTAATAATTTAAAAGAGAAATGTTGAATTAAAATAATTTCTGTGAGTGTTCGTTATGCTTATGTGCTAAAACCACATATGGTTACAGTACCTTGTTTTATCTAATCTAGTTTTAAGCTAACAGGCTGTCAAAGTAATATATTCTATTAAAATGAGAACTAGATGTAGAATTGTGACATTTCTTGCTCAACTCATTGTAGGACACTACAAACATGTCTAGTCCCATGTTCCTGTTAGGTGTCATAGAATGTATAACCACTCATAATGACCCTCTGAAGAACATATCACAACCTTGCCTTATCCTGTGTCATCCTCATGATCTCTGATATGTCATGTACCTAGACTTATATAACCTTGCTTGTCTTCTTTAAAAATAAATTTTTTTGAGATAATTTTATACCTACATAAAAATGAAAAAGTAATGCAGAAATCCTATATTCATTCCTTTTATCTAGCTTCTCACAATGTTAATTAATATTCTGCATAACCATGAGACAATGATTAGGGAGCAAGCTCTAGTGGCAGAGGCCACAGCAAGTTGTACTGGTTATCCAGAGGCCATGCTTCCTTGACAGTTCAAACCCACAGCAGCTCCTCTAGAGAAATAGAGACAATTTCTTCCTGTTTGATTTATAGTTTGGAAAACCCAATGGAGGGTTAGCTATGAGTCAGTTCTGATTCGATGGCAAATGAGTTTGAGTTTGGCAAGGAGTAAGACTCAGAAAGTAATATTAAGACACTGCTATTATAGAAACTGCTATCTTTATTTGGATGTATTCCATTTCCCTACTCATGTCTTCTATTTGTTTCAGGATCCATTGAGAGCTCTCACATGATATCTGATTTCATGCTTTCTTAGTTTCTCAATCTGAAATCTTCCTTATCATTCATGACTTTGACAGTCTCTTGAAGGTAACTGTATAATTTGAGTCTGTCTGATGTTTTGTCATAATGAGATGGAAAGTCTACTTTTTTGGCAATCCTTAATTGCTTGGTAAGTGTGTCTACCAAATTTCTCTTTGCTGCCAAGTTATGATGCTCTTAATATCTTGAAGAAATTACAAATATCCCATTTCTCCTCAAAATCTTATCCATTAGTTTTAGTATCCAATGGAGAAGGCAAAATATAGAAATATTCTTTCATGAGAATTACCTGGGAAAATTCACCTATGACTTCTCAATTGGTGTTTTTATGTTAAAATTATATTTCTCTATTTTTTTTTTACTAACTACAGACAAAATATACAAGTATAGCCTGCTTTTTGGTGCTTCACAGATACTATTTTTCAAAAATTGAAAGTATGTGATAACTTTTTTGTGCATTTGTTTTTCTGACAACATATGCCTACTTGCGCCTTTAGGTCACATTTTGCTAATTCTCATTCTATTTTATAGTGCTATGGTACACTTAGGAGTGGCAGGCAGGTATGAGGGCCCCAGGTACTTGTGGTGTTCTTTTTGCCCCACGTGGGGGTTGGCAGAGCGGACTTGCCAGATGAACTGGGAGTCTGGGGCCCAGAGTTTGCCAGCATTTGGGCATGCCGGGATGGTAAGATACTGAAAGGTTGCACCACACCTAGGGTCTTGGGAGACTTAGTGTGAGCTAAGTTGGTCTTATAGCCCTAGTGTGTCCACTTGCTGTACAGTGGTCACTTGTGCTTGGTGTGAGGCTGAACACTGTGACACATATGTGTCAAATGCATTAATACCCAATGCAGACAGTGTGGGCTGGAGCTCCCCAATTAAGACAAGCTTGGAAGGAGGAGTGACATCCACTTTCATAATAGCTTGCCTCCAGAAACCCTATGAACCTGGAGAGAGAATGAAAGACACACAAGCATTGAGGACTCTCCTTCATAGGGTCACTATGAGTTGCCTGCGACTCGACGGCACTTAACAACAGCAAACAACATGGTACACTTAATAGACTACAGGATAGTATAAACATAATTTTATATGCCCTACAGAACAAAATAAATCCGTATGACACACTTCATTGCAATATTCTCTCTATTGTGGCAACCTGAAGCCAGATTTCCAAGTTATGTCCATGTCTTCAATATGTTGCTGTTGTTGTTTGATGCCATCGAGTCGTAGACGACTCATAGAGACCCTATGAATGAACAGCCTGAGCACTGTAAGTACATAGAGTTTCTGGAGGTAAGCCATTTCGGAAGTGGATGCCGCTCCTGCTTCCAGGCTTGATTTAGTCGGGAAACTCCAGCCAACACTGTCCACCATGGGTACCCATTACCACAATTGGCACATCACTGTCACAGGCTTCAGCATCACAGCAACCACGAGTTACCTCTGTACAGCAATGCACAGACCAGTGCTATACCACCTAGAAGAATGTTTGACAGGAAGACAATTTGAACCTGGCCGAGGGCCACAGATGAAAATCACCCACCTTCGGCTTGGTAGCATAGCTTCCTTTCCACTAGGCCAACATAGTTCTCTCTTGGTCATCGTCATTGTCATTGTTATTGTTGTTTGATGCCATCGAGTCGTAGACGACTCATGCAACCCTATGAACGAACAGCCTGAGCACTGTTTGTACATAGCGTTTCCGGAGGCAAGCTATTTTGGAAGTGGATGCCGCTCCTACTTCCAGGCGTCTTCAATATAGCAAATAGAAAATACAAAAAATTACAGTTAACAAACCCCCTAATCCACATAGAAACAGCCATTTTATTGTCTGGATTCTTCTGTATTTCCATGTCCTTTTGTAGATACATGTAAACAAAATGTGGATCATGCTGTCCATGGTAATTCCTAAGCTGGGTTTTTTGCTTAATGTTGTGAAATAGAAACATCTTTTTAAAGCAATAGAGACATTCAATAACAGTGTTTGTAAGTACAGACTAATACTCATTATGCAAAAGTATCATAATTTGTTTCATAAATCACTAATTGCTAGATATTTTGTTGCATTTTAGCTTTTTTTTTTTTTTCACAATGGTATGATGGCCATTCTTATAGCATTAGTATGCTGTCAAAAACAGTAGCAACATGGATTGGAATCTTGCACTTTGCCCACCATGATGCCGAGCATTTATATACCTTATTCTCATTATATCATAATACTCACTTGAGGTAGATATTCTCAGTGATGGGTTACCAGACAAGTAAGGTTAGCATTCACTTCATTTTCTTGCCCACAGATGCCAGAGACCCACAGATTCCAAGCAGACAGAACACAAGGAAAATAAGTACATTAGTGGAACAGAATTGGCAAAATAGAAAACAATTTTTTTTCAATCCCCAATGTGTTTTATTGAGCAGACAGAGATGGGGGTAAGGGGCTGTGCCTAGAAGAAGGTGTTGGGCCGCTTGGTAGCAAACCGGGGCTTGAGCAGGACCAAGTAGGGCAGTGGGAGCTTGATCTTGGAGATGGGGAACTGCTTGGCTGTGAGCTGGTGGCACTTGTTGGCTGCGAAGGCCTCCACTTTCATGCTCTGGATAGAGTGGGCCCAGGAACGGTGCTGAGCGCCCATATCCCAGTGGCTCTTTGTGACGGGTGTCAGCAGTGGTCATGTCCCAGGCCTCCAGGTCCATGTTGTGGGTCCCACTGCTCAGCCAGATGCCAACGTTCTTCACGGGCAAGGGGCACTTCCCAAACACCTGCCCACAGTTCACAATTTCCCCAGAAGTTTCTTTATCTTATTAATCTGTGGCACAAAGTTTCAGAAGATTACATGATTGGGGGAGAAGCTGAGTATGTGTAATGCTGCGGTGTCTGACCCTTGGGGGGGGCAGGCAGGGTCCCACCACCTTGTACTCATGAGGTGTCCCAAGGTCTTCATGGCAATCTCTCAGCCATCGCATAAGGAGTAAATACAATTTTATTCATTATAACAATTATATTTCTGTTTTCATTTTGGGCTAATTATGAATAACTTCATCATGTGACTGATGACGTAGTTCCCACACAAACCCCATTGTCATTGATTCTTTCTGATCCATACTGACTGTTTATTGGATTTCCAAGGTTGTATGTAACTTTTCAAGGGAGAAACTGCTCATCTCTTTCCTGTGGAGTAGCTGTGGATCCAAACTGTTGACCTTTCAGTTAGTAGCCTGATACATTATCATTAAAAAAAATGCATTACAGTAAAACAATGAAAGAATTTTTCTTTTACTTTTCCAAGAGGGTAGTGTTCTGGGGGAGCCTTGGAAGGGGACAAATGTTCAATAATGAACGAATGGAAATCCAAAGCCTCTGTAAATTTTTACTGAAATTAATAACAAATTTAAACTTTAAAAAATGCATTACAATACCTTATAATACAAAAATATCACCAGGACTCCTGTGCAAAGTGAGCCAAACACATCTTCAGATCAAGCATATCCGCGCGCGCGCGTGTGTGTGTGTGTGTGTTATCACTAATATTACACACAAGCAAAATTCTGCTAAAGATTATCCAAAAATGACTGGAACCCATCGACAGAGAACTACCAGAAATACAAGCTGGGTTTAGAAGAGGTTGTGGCTCATTCTATGAAGTAAACATATCCTTGATACCAAAGCCAGGAAAGCACACCACCAAAATAGAAAACTATAGGCCAATATCTCTCATGAACATAGATGCAAAAATCCTGAATAAAATACTATTGGCCAATAGAAGCCAATGATACATGGAAGAAATAATTCACCATAACCAAGTGGGATTCATAACAGGTATACAAGGATGGTGGTTCAACACAAGAAAAACAATCAATGTAATTCATCACATTAACAAAGCAAAGAACAAGAACCACATGATCCTATCAATTGACACAGAAAAGGTCTTTGACAATATAAACACCCTTTCCTGATTAAAACACTCAACAAAATAGGATTAGAGGAGAATTTCTTCAACAGAGTAAAAAGTACATATACAAACCTGAGAGCCAACATTGTTCTCAATAGAGAGAGAGGTTAAAGGCATTTCCTTTAAGAACAGAAAATAGGCAAGAATACCCACAATCACGTCTCCTATTCAATATTGTAATGGCAGATTTAGCAATAACAATAAAACAAGAGAAGGAAATGAGAGGTATCCAAATTGGCAAAGAGGAGGTAAAATTATATCTCTATCCAGATAATATGATAGTATACTTAGAAAACCCTAAAGACTCAGCAAGAACACTTTTGGACATAGTTGACCAATTCAGCAAAGTGGCAGAATACAAAATCAACATACAAAAACAGTTGAATTTCTCTACAGTGACAAAGAGGACACAGTGCTGGAGCTAAGAAAAACTACCTTTCACAATACCTAATCACAAAATTAAATATTTGAGAGTAAATCTATCCAGAAGCACAAAGGATCTATTCAAATTACAAAACATTACTACAGGAAACAAAAAGAGAAGTGGAAGAATATCCCTTGCTCATAGATAGGAAGCCTTAATATTGTGAAAATGGCAATACTATCAAAGGCAATTTACATATTCAATGCAATCCCTATACAAATACCAATCCCATTCTTCAACAAGATAGAAAAGGCAATCTCCAGTTTTATTTGGAATGGAAAGAAGCTCCGAATAAGCAAATCACTCTTTGAAAAGAGAAACAAGGTAGGAGACATCTCACTCCTTGATTTCATATTCTACTACACTGCTGCGGTGGTCAAGACAGCATGGTACTGGTACAATGACAGACACATAGATCAATGGAATAGAATTGAGAACTTGTAAATCAGCATCTATGGTCAATTGATTTTTGTCAAAGAAAAGAAATCAGTTAAGTGGGGAAATGATAGCCTTTTTAACAAATGATGTTGGCAAAATTGGAAAACTATCTGCAGAAAACTCGAGCAATATCCACACTTTACTCCATACACAAAAACCAACTCAAGGTGGATCATAGACCTAGGGCTAAAATCAAAGACTATAAACTTCATTAAAGAAGAGCTTGGAAGAACTCTAGTAGTCCTAATCCACAACATAAACAGTCTTCAAAGCATTCTGAAAAATCTACAACCAGGAGAGGGTAAAATAGATGTATGGGACATTCTAAGAATCAAATCCTTATGCACATCCAAAAACTTCTCCAATAGGGCAAAAAGGGAAGCCACAGAATGGGGAAAAGTATTTGGTAACGACATGTTAGACAAGTTACTTATACCTAGAATTTATAAAATACTCAAGCACCACAACAAGATAAGGGTAAACAACCCAATTTAAAAATGGGCACAGGATATGCACAGACACTTCACAAACACAGATGGCAAACAAACACATGAAGAAATGTTCAAAATCCCTAGCTCTCAGAGAGATGCAAATCAAAACAACTATGAGATATCATATCACTTCAGTAAGTATAGCAAAATTTAATAGAATAGCAAACAACAAATGCTGGTGAGGTTGTGGAGAAACTGGAACCCTTATTCACTGTTGGTGGAAGTGTAAAATGGTGCAACCACTATGGAAGGCAATATGGGACTTTCTCAAAAAGTTGCAAATAGAAATACCATTTGACCCAGCAATTCCACTACTTGAAATATACTCCAAAGAAACCATAACTGCCACCCAAGCAGATATATACACACCCATATTTATCACGGCTTTGTTCACAATAGCAAAGAGTCAGACACAACCTAAGTGCCCATCAACAAACAAATGGATAGAGAAGCTGTGGTATAGTCACACAATGGAATACTATGCTGCATTGAAAAATGAGGAACTCATGCAATATTATTCGATATGGGTGATCCTGGAGGACATTATGCTGAGTGAAATATGTCATTCACAAAAGGACTTATAGCACATAATGCCACTGTTTTAAAAAGTCACTGCCATTGGGCTTGGGGGCAGACTGAGAAAGAGGTGATAAATTATGCATACTTCATTGAAACAGATGAGAAAGAACTCTTTCAAAGGGATATATGATTAGGTATTTTTGTCAAGAGAGGAGTCCAAAATGAAGGCTGCATAGTGGAGTGGACTTAGGGGGAGGAATTGTATAGCTATGAAAGAATTTTTCTTTTACTTTTGAAAGAGAAGAATGAACCAGATTAGAGGGGTGGGCAGGGATAAAAGTGCAACATTGAATGAATAGAAATCCAAAGTCCCTGTAAATTTTCATTAACGTTAAAAATAATAATAATAATGATAAAGAAGAAGTTATGACACTAGAGATATTATTGCCAATGTCAGAGGGATCCTGGTCAAAAGCAAAGAGCACCAGAGGAATGTCTATCTGTGTTTCATTGTTATGCAAGGATCACAGCAAATTATGGTTAACCTTGAGGAGAATGGGAATCCCAGAAAACTTGATTGTGCTCATGTGATACCTATACTCAGATGGGTAAGCAGTCCTCAAAACAAAGCAAGGAAACACTTCATGGTTCAAAATCAGGAAGGGAGCGCATCTGGGATATGTCTTGTCTCCATACTTTTTCAATCTATATGCTGAACAGATCATTAGGGAGGCTAGGCTTTATGAGGAGGGATGTGGCATCAGGATTGGTGGAAGACTTATCAACAACCTACATTAATGTAAATAACAACCTACAACCAGGAGAAGATAACGTAGATGAATGGGATCTTCTAAGACTCAAATCCCTATGCACATCCAAAAACTTCTCCAACAGGGTCAAAAGGGAGGCCACT
>NW_006399862.1:11319961-11320974 GCF_000299155.1 Elephantulus edwardii | reverse complement strand
AATCTGCTGTCAGGGACCTCTCCATAGTGCTGAGAAGTAATGATATTAGTCTGAAGACTGGGTCTTTGCAATTACTTGCTATGCATCAGAAAGCTGGACCATGATGAAGTATGACAGAAAAAGAATCAATGCCTTTGAGTTGTGATGCTGGAGAAAGATCTTGAACATACCATGGACTGCCAAGATAACAAGTTGGGCTGTCTTGGAGAAGGTGAAGACAAGTTACTCCTTGGAGGTGAAGGTTTTGAAGCTCTGTCTCACATGCTTTGTGCACATGGCCAAGAGAGACCAGTCTTTGGAGAAGAACATATGCTTGGAAGGGTGGAGGGACAGTGCAGGAAAAGAAGACCCCAGATGAGGTCGATTGATACAGTAACTGGAGCAATGGGGGTTGGTGTGTCAGAGGCAGTGAAACTGGATCAGGACACGGCTGGCTTCAGAGCTGTTGTACATAGAGTCACTATGAATCACAGGTCAACAATTTGCAACAATCTGCAATTTCTCTTTCCTCCATCAGGTATCAGAAGTAGTCCATCAAAATGTTGTGTAATATCACAGGACAGAGAATAGGTGTTTAAGATTTTAAGTATTTCAAGGCAAAAAATACTTATGGAACTCTATTTTAAGGACCACCAACATGCATCACACAACAAACTAAATGATATCTGACTGCCTTGTAATATTTCTTTTGACTATCTCAGACCAGGACAAAATAATGTGTTTCAAGTCATTGGATTTTTCTTGCAAATTTTCACATATAGTTTTCAAAAACTTTATTACTGCTTTTTGAGTGGACATTTCAGAGAAAATTAATTTTCCATCCAATCTTTCACATGTTTTATTTTATGACATTACAGTCCTCACATTACAATAGCATTCTTTCCATATTTTCCCTGTGATTCTCACCTCCCTTCATTCTCCTATTTTCCTCCCTGCTGAGCTTCAAGTAGAATTTTTTTTGACAAATAGAATAAAACAAATATTTATTATTAAGGAGTTCATCATAAAAAAAA
>NW_006399862.1:11308866-11319747 GCF_000299155.1 Elephantulus edwardii | reverse complement strand
ATATTTCTTTCAAATGGATTTTCCTTCTTAACACAGATTTAACAGAGTAAGGGAAAAAGGCACGGTTTAAAAATCAAGAAAGGTTTATCACACGGTTGTATCCTTTTCCCACATCTATTTAATATGTATGCTTTGCAAATTATTTGAAAAGCTAGACTTTATGAAGAAGAATGTAGCATCAGGATCAGAAGAAGAGTCATTAACAATCTTTGTTATGCAGATGACACAACTTTACTTGCTGAAAGTGATGAGGACTTAAAATGCTTGCTTCAGAATATCAATATGAATTACATCTCAACATCTAAAAAACAAAATCCCCACCATTGTGCCAATATTGGAAGCAGGAGTGGCATCCACTTCCTAAATAACATGCCTCTGGAAACTCTATGAACTTTGATAAATATCGATAGTTGTAGAGGGGCTTCCGGTCTGGTCACTATGAGTCTGCTCGACTTAAAGTCAATCAGCAACAACCTTGGGCCAATAAGCAACACTGTGATAGATAGAGAAGACTGCAGTTGTTAATGATTTAATCTTACTGGGATCCACAATTAACACCCTTGGTACAAGCAGTCAAGAAATTAAAAGATGTGTTGCTTTGTGGAAGTCTGCTGTCAAAGATCCCTCTAAAGTTTTAAAAGGCAATAATGCCACTTTTAAAGAATAATGTGCACCTGACCCAAGCCATTTTTAAAAAAAAATTTATTAGTTTTAATGAACATTTACAGAGATTTCGGGTTTTCATTCATTTGTTGTTGCACTGACCCAAGCCATTTTCAATTATTCGCTATGCATCTGAAAGTTGGACAGTGACTAAGGATGATAGAAAAATTTATGCCTTTGAGTTGTGATGGTGGAAAAGGATACTGAATATCCAATGGACTGCCAAAAGAAGAAACAAGTCTGTCCTGAAGAAAGTGCAATCAGAATGCTCCTTGGAGGCAAGAATGGTGAAACTTCATATCCCATTCTTTGGGCATGTTGTTAGAACAGTGTTACTAGAGGGAGTCAGTCCTTGGAAAGGAATATTATAAATGGAAAGATGGAGGATCGGTGAAAAAGAAGACTCTCAATGAGATGGATTGACTCAAGATGGTGAGATCAGAGATGTTGAGGACGGCACAGTAAGAGTAGGGTTCAAGATCTGTTGTTCAAAGGGTAGCTGTGACGCATAGGTGACTCAATAGCACATAGCAATAGCACATGGCATCAAGTGGACTATGATTCAGAGACTATATGAACAACAGATCTGAACTTTGCCCTGTCTTCACAGTCTTCCACATGCTTGAGCCCATTGTTATCGTCACTCCATTTGTGGAGGATTTTCCTCTTTTTCTCTGACCCTCTACCTTTCCCACTATGATGTCTTTTTCCTACATGTCAACATGCCTAAAAATTCAGTGCAAGCTTATTTTGATAAGTTAAATCAAACTGTTATGGAGAAATAAAAGAATTTCATTCTTATGTGAGAACTATGTTTATAGGTTCAGAAGAGTCAAATTTTACATATGTATGTATATTTGCTTCCAAAACAGAAGATAAATTGAATGCATATCTCTCAATGTTGAAATTGCTTTATACATATTCCTCACTTTAATGATGCAAACTACTCAAGTGAATGTTCATTTTTTATCCCTAAAGAAACTTCAAAATTTTCAATTACTAATGATTCAAGAAAGGTTCAACTTATTATCCTTATTATATGTGGAAGTATATATTATTTGCCTGCTTAATTGTGATGGAATAATTGAAGAATTTGTAAAAGCAAATTATAGAAAAATGTTTTGAATAATGTTAGAAAGGAAATATCTATCTAAAAATAAAATACAGTACTTTGTGGTTATCTTTATTTCCTGATGGTTAATTTTTTATGATTTTTTTTGTTTTATTATTATAACATTTAATATGAAACAGGCATCAATTTGAAATATGAACTGTTTAAAGATAAATGAGTGAATGTCTATTTTTCATTGTAGGAAATAAACAGAATTTTACATTGATATTTGAAACAAACTAAGTTCCCAGACTCATTTTCTTTGGTTTAGAATATGTAGAATATTTGTTTTGTAGAAAATATGGTTTGAACTGTCAACCCTTCAATTAGCAACCAAGCTCTTTAATCACTACAGCACTAAGACTACTAGAAAATATCATATACAGTAAAAAAGCCCCAAACCCAACAAAAGACAAAACTTAGTATCTAATATCCACTATGAAGTTTATAGTCCAGTTCCTCTCTCGTTCTGCTATAATGGCATTGATCACTTTGCAGACAATCATTAATACAGCTATATTAAAAATTTATAGACAGCCAACACACACACACACACACACACACACATCCTTCCAAAATATTTATATTTGTGACTAAGCAGAGGAGAGGGCACCACAAATTATCTTTGTCTAAAGAACCTTCCTTGGTAGCCTAGGGGGTAGGTTGTTGTGCTGCCATCCCCAAGGTAAATGGTTCAAACTCCCAAGCTGTGAGAGAAAGATGAATAAGCTCCTCCTATAGCATGGACTGCCAAGAGAACAAACAAGTCTGTCCTGGAGAGAGTGAAAACAGGTTGCTCTTGGAGGCAAGGATTTTGAAGCTCCATCTCACATAATTTGGGCATGTCACCATGAGAAATTAGTCTTTGGAAAGGGATTTCATGCTTGGAAAATTGGAGGGATAGCACAGGAGAGGAAGATCCTGGATGAGATAGATTGACTCAGTGCGTGAGGTAATGGGAGTAGATAAGAAAATAATAGTGGTTTCAGGATAGAGCAGGGTTGAGTCTCAAGTGACGCAACAGTACATAATAATAACAATAACAACATCACATGATTTACAGACTCTGAAAACCTGTTGGAGAGTCAGCTATGAGTTGGTTTTGACTTGATGGCAATGAGTTGCTGTAGTTTAGGGGCCTTATATGTCATAATCCAGGCTTGAGTATAATTATTACCATAATTTTTCTATACCTGGTCATTGAGGTTATTTTACATTCAGTAGTTTGTTCAAAGTTTCACAAAGCCAATCAGCAGAATCACAAAGCCAATCAACAGAATCAAAATCTGAATTCAGATTCTATTGATGTCAAAGACTAGCTCTGAAACATGACATTCTTTTGATATTTGTTGTTACCTGATGCAAATTCCCAGAACTAAATTTCTGATTGAACAGGGACATATTTTAAAGACTTTTGCTACATAGTATCCAATTCCCTTCCAGAGAAATGTTCCATTTTATATTTTTCTCTGCATAGGTAGACTATGTGAACTAATTTTTCTAAGCCGAAGTCAATAGTGGATATTGTTGTTGTGTACTGTTGAGTTGTAACTGACCCATAGCTGAAACTCCAACAGGATTTCAGAGAAAATAAATCACGAGATTACCCATTTTTGTCCTATGGAGCAGCTGGTAGATTCGAACCTTGTGTCTTTGTGTTGGCAGTGCAATTCCTTCAAAAGAGAGAAAAAGAATACTTTGTTAAAGTCTCAAGGTTTCAGGAGGTGGAGCACAAAAGAAGAATAAACAAATCATTGGATACACCTGATTGGCTGACATTCTGGCCACTTCCCACTTGAGGGGCTTTTTTGTGGATGGCTCTCCAAGAAAGGCCACAACTCTGGATCTGGCCACTGTGAAAGGAATGATCTTGCCCCAAATAAAATCTTGAGGGACAGCTCAGCTTTGACCTTCACAGTCACACAATGGATATACAAAGCCAAAATCTCAATTTTCATATAAAAAAAATGTCATTTCAGACTGAACAGAAGGTTTTGAATTCAGTCATTTCCGCGTAAAATTCTGATTCAGAATTTTCTCAGAAAGCTCAGGTTTACAATTCCGTTACATTTAAGGTAAAATCCCCCTCCATCCTCTATTGTCTTCCCTTCCCC
This sequence comes from Elephantulus edwardii, assembly GCF_000299155.1. Lineage (NCBI taxonomy): Eukaryota > Metazoa > Chordata > Mammalia > Macroscelidea > Macroscelididae > Elephantulus > Elephantulus edwardii. The sequence continues at coordinate 11,315,859 of NW_006399862.1, read as the reverse complement.
CTCCTTTGAAGAGGTGGATCCTAATGTATTAGTAAATTTTGCAGCTGCATTAGTATCTTTATAGGGAACTCTGGCAACTTCATGGATAGGGAGCTGCACTGCCTGTCCAAAGGCAGGTGATTGAATCTACCAGTTAGCTGTTCAGAAGGATAAAGACATGCCTCTCCTCTGAACAATTTACAGTCTCTAAAACCCACTCAGTTACGTCTCCCTGTTCATTGTGATTTGTCTTGATCTCTTACTGTCTTCCCACCACAATGCATCCTCCAATAGCTATTTGCTCAGAGCTCCCTAAAGCTAGAGACGACCTCATCTGCACCCAAGCGCTGTGTGAAGGGAACCCTCTGTTGGTGCACATGCTTTTGTTGCACCCTTAAGACTTCCAATAGTGTTGTGCTACCCCACCAACCTGACCATCTACTTCTGAAAAATCAGCCAACGAAAACCCTGTGGATCATGGTGGTCAGATCCTCTTGTGGATGGGGTCACCATGGTCTGAGATCACTCATAGCAGCTAAAGCAATGGCAAAGGGACCCTGGCAATTCTTCTAAGTGCATTCTGACTTAGGAAAAATAATTTAAATCATGCATTCTGATTTTGAATAAAAAAGAAAATCAGTTTATTGTAGTTACTACTGGCTTTGTAGTATAAGGGACTGTAGAGATAGTTTCAGAGGCTCAGTGGGTAGATTCTTATCTATCCCATCTGCAGAGAAATTCAACTGCACATTTCTCTTATTTGGACTCACGTTGTCTGTACAAATGATCATTTTGATATTTGAATGCACCCTTGGCATTCACTGGTTTAATGTTCCTGGTCTCAACATTTGCAGATGACCTAGAAGATATATGACTCGTGGCAAATTTGTTACTATGCTGAAGCACAGTTTTGAAGCTATGTGGCTACAGCTGCCCTGGAGCCACTTAGCTGTGGTGTAAACGTAACTGACTGTCTAGTGTCCTCTGTTTTCTGGGTCCATTAATTCTCTTCCTCCTTACACATTTCATTATTTTCTTTAAGTATCTGATTCTCTTGTTGTCATTTCTTGGAATTTAATGGGAGCAATGCTCTGATGTGCTCTGGGTTTCTATGAGTTTTCTTTGGGGATATATCCCAGTTCTCAAGCACTCCCTTACCAACACCCCTGACCTTAGGAATGAGGGCGTGCTGTAGAAATGCTTGCAGGAATACAGGAATGCGGGAGCGGCTGCTTGAACACCAAAGATCACTCCATCCTCTTTGTGTGAGGTGAGCGTCCAGTTGGGGAATCAGCATCTGACTTCCCTCTGAAGGCAATAAGGAATCACACACCTGTGTGCGCGTAAGAGTCTAGGCAGGGCTGCAGGAGGCTTTAGTCCTGTCTACTCCAGTTCAGACTGGAGCTTCTCTGTATCCAGTGGCTGAGGTAACTTCCCATTGACCAAGAATCCAACACTGACTCTAGCTTGTGGAGCTTGTTAAACAATAGAGGTGCCTGAGTTCCATTGTTTTGTTGTTGTTATGTGCCATCGAGTCAAGTCGTTTGCGACTCATAGCGACCCTATGCACAACAGCCCTAAACCCTGCTCTGTCCTGCGCCAACCGCATTGCCTCTGACACACCCATCCCGATTACCCCAGTCACCGAATCAATCCATCTCATAGAGGGTCTTCCCCTCCTGCGCTGTCCCTCCACCCTCCCAAGCATGATGTCCCTCTCCAAGGACCCGTCCCTCCTGGCAACATGTCCAAAGTATGTCAGACGAAGCCCCAGAATCCTTGCCTCCAAGGAGTAGTTTGGTTTAATCCCCTCCAAGATGAATCTGTTTTCCTGACAATCCATGGTATATTCAGTACTCTTCTCCAGCACCACAGCTCAAAGGCATCAACTCTCCTTCTGTCCTCTCTAGTCATTGTCCAACTCTCTGATGCATAACAAGCGATTTCAAAGACTCTCAATCTCTTCGCCATCCATCCTGACACTGCCAATTGGTCCAGTGGTGAGAATCTTTGTCTTCTTGACATTAGATTAACTAGAAAACAATGTTGTGATAAACAACAACTACAACAACAAAAAACAGGCTGAAATTACCAAGAATTTAATGGACCCGTAATCATCACCCAGGGAAATAGCAGTCAAGATAGCACATAACATATTGCATTGAGCAAATCTGCCAAGTGGCTTAGTAGTAAGGAATTGTGCTGCCAACCTAAAGGTAGGTGGTTTGAATCTACCAGCTCATCTATGGGAGAAAGATGGACAGTCTACTCCAGTGTAATTTACTGCCTCTGACAACCCACTGGAGGGTCATCAATGAATCAGTTCTGACTCCATGGTACCTAAAAACAACAACAAAGAGTAAGGATAAAGAATAAGGATAAGAGTAAAGATAAAGAATAAGGATAAAACTAAAGAGTAAGAGTAAGGATATTAATATGATTTTGGAAGTTGGACAATGAATACTGAAGACCAGAGAAAAACTGATGCTTTGGAATTGTGGCATCAGCACAGATAATGGAGAATGCCATGGGCTAAAAAGAGCCCATGAATCTGTCTTGTAAAAAGTACAGCCAGAATGTTTTTAGAAGCAAGGATAGTGAGACTTTGTTTCAAATACTTTGGGCTTGTTATCAGGAGCAGCCAGTCCCCAACACCATACTTGGTAAAGTAGAGGGGTCACTGAGAAAGAGGAGGGAGATGGATGAATACAGTAACTGCAACAAAGGGTTATTCACAGAAGAGATTGTAAGAATGGCACAGAATAGGCCAGGGTTTTGTTCCATTGTAAGCAGAGTCATTTAACTTGGAATCACATTCAATACCGTTGGTGGCAGCAGCCGAGGAATGGGAAGATATGTTGCATTGGGGAGATCTGCTAGTAGGGACCTATCCAAAGTTCTAATGAGTAAGGATGTCAGTTTAAAGTCTAAGATGTACCTGATCCAAGCCTTCATATTTTCAATTGCTAGACCTGTATCTGAAAGTTGGACAATGAAAAAGGAAGACTGAAGAAGAATTGGTGCCTTTTAGGTATGATGGTGATGAAGAATTTTATGTTTACCATAAAAATACCAATACCAAAAGAAAAAAGAAATCTTTCTTGGAGGAAGTGCAATGTTACTAGAATACTCCCTTCCTTTGGACATATTTTCAGAGGAACTAGTTTTTAGAGAGAGACCTCATTCTGGAAAAAGCAGAAGGTCAACAAAGGAGAGGAAGACCCTCAACACAATGGATTGATATAGTGACAATAACAGTCTACCTGAGTATATTAGAGATGGTGAGGATGCTGCAGGATAGGTCAAGGTTCATATCTGTTATTGATAGGGTCAAGTTGTAGTCAACTTGATGGCACATAACTACAACAACAACAACAACAACAACAACAAGAAGTAGGATTGATATAAGTCAGAACTTACTTGATGGCACCTGACAATAATAAGTCCTAAGAGATGGGAATTGGTGGCTTGCTTGCAGATTTCGATTTCTTTCTGTTGTGGGAGATTCTGATGATTCAATACCCATGCAATGAACTTTATGTGCAGCCACCACTTGCCAATAAAGGCCTGTGTACTGTTATGCTATTGAATAGATTTCTGTGGATTATCTAGACTAAAGGGAACTCCTGTGGCCTAGCAGCAAGAAATTATGCTGCCAACCCAAAAGTACACAGTTTGAAGCCACCAGCTGCTCTGTGAGAGAAAGATGGGCAGTTCCTTCCCGCGTGATTTACTGCCTCTGAAAACCTGCTGGAGAGTCAGCTATAAATTGGTTCTGACTAGATGGTGCATAGTAAACAAAACAAAAATCCAGACTCAGATGGATAAAGAAGAAAGATCTGAAATCAACTTTCAAACAATCAGCACAAAAAACTGGATCACAACCTCTGCAGCTGGTCATAAAGATGGTGCAGGACTGGTCAGTGTTTTTTTCTGTCTGATGTTCACGGGGTTGCCAGGAATTGTATACTAGCTTGACAATAGATAATGAGAAGTCAGAAGAATGATTTTTCTTGGTTTTAAGGGGGCTAGTGGCCTGGCCCTAGTATTTAAAACTGTATGTTATTTTTAGTCATAGTTTATGTCTCACCCACTAAACTGCAAGTCTCTCTGGGGCTGGAACTGTTTTCTTCATCTTGTTTCTTTCTCCTTATAGCCAGCACACAACCTTGTGTATATTAAATGGTCAATAAATGCTTGTAGAATCAAGAGAACACAAGAAACCATTAGGTGTTCCGAATCAGCAGTTTGCCTAATGAATTTTCTTGTTTGTTTTTAGAATCTGTTTGAGAGAAATGCATGGAAAAATGATGTTAGTGAGAATTTGAATAAATGTCTAATATTTCCAGTTAAAAAGAGAAACTTTAAAATTTGTTGAAACAATTCCTTGAGGCATATATTTTAATTGCCAGGTCATTTTTATTCTTTTGCTCCCCTGCTCTAAACATTTTAAGTAGCTGCTTTCTTAGTAGAATTTAGTTAGTGAGAAACTTCCTCAAGTTCAGGACATAGAGTTTATTCCACTCTGAAGGTATGTTTGACCAGAATTCTCCTCAGTTGTCTGGTCTTGGTTCCAGAAAGTGTCTGAGACTCTGAGAAGGAGACTGTCTTGTCTTTATCTTCCTAAACTTTTTAGTCAGAATGTAATTTTGATCTTCTTGAAGCGTTTCCGTTTTACCCCTTCATGTCGTTGTGACCGGTGCATAACTTCTTTATTTAGATGTATTCTAGAAAAACAAGTGAAGGTCCTTGGTGGAAAAACAGTTACATGTTAGTCTGCTAACTGAAACGTTAGTGGCAGTTTGAGCCTACTAATGGATTCATGAGGGAGCTCTGGTGGCCTAGTGGTGAGAAGCTGTGCTACAATCCCAAAGGCATGCAGTTTGAATCCATGAACTGTATGGATTCACAGAAGAAGAACAATCTCCCCCTATGCTTCCTTTGGAAACCTGCTGGCGGGTTAGCTGAGGGTCAATTCTGACTCAGAGGTGTATAACAAGAATATTCATGGGGAAAAAAGACTCCACCTAGTTAGTGATTTGCTACTATAAAGATTTCAAGCCTGTTCTATTCTATTGTGTTGGGTTCTTATGAGTCAGAATTACTTCCACAACACAACTGTAACAGTACAACAGGTGGAGGCTGCAAACTTGCTTGTCAAATATCTCTCTAGTTTCTTTGTATCTCTTTCCCTGTTCATTATCTATTTACTTTCAAATCCTTTCATGGAGATAGAATCTCCTCAGCCAGCAAACCTTGGTGGTCTTGTCCTCTTCACAGCTGTTAGCTCAGTACTAAAGAGAAAGCTTAAGACCAGGATCCAGTTTCCTGCCCACCAAATTGATACTTGATTTACAAACATTGTAATCCTCTCTGACTGCTCTAGACACACCTCTCTCATAGTGTCCCTTTCTACAGGTAGTCTGTGGTATGTGCAATGATGAATAAGGCCTTGATTTTACACCAATATTAAAATTCAATTTTTGTTTCTGCTGTAGTAGATTTTGTGACCTCAGCTATGAATTCCAAGTATGTCTCCATCTCCAAGTCTTGCTCCCCACTCTATATTCCATAATGCTCCTAGAACAGTTTCCTTTCTTGGGTGAAGTGTACAGATCTGTGACATTTAGAAGTACAATGGTTCTCTTCTTTGGGAGGACTGGGGCTAGTGTTGGATATTATGGAAAGGAGATGCTAACTCTAGTCAATGTCTTTTACAGATTATATCCTTCTGTTTCCCTCCCCATATACCATCCCTGCAAGGAAAAGCCTCAGCTGCTTCCTGGTTGCCCTGGCTCCATCTTTCTTTAGAAGTTAGTTCTGATTGGAGGCAAATATTAGAAAGAATTGAGTCTCTTAGACATAGTGGGTGTCTATACACAATGGAAAAAACTTTCTTTTCAGCAAGAAATTTTTTTTTACTCTGCCCCTTCTTTTCTAGAGCAGTATTTAAATACAAAAGGTGGGTTGGATCCAAATAATGAAAGGCATAGAGCTAGAAAGTATGGGTCTATATTTTATTAGCAATGAGGAGCTTTATGTTAGAAAATAACATACTTGTATTTTTTTAAACATTTCCAATTTTTCTTCTTAAAAATATGAATCAAAATTGCAAAGGCAGATTTATAGTCACTTCTGAATGAGAGGGTCATTTTGGAACATTACAAGAACACATACTCAGATGGAAATCTAGTTAAACTGCGGTTGCTTATCAGGTTGCATTCATTCCTGCATTTTCTCAATCAATTGTTCCTTGTATTTGCCTTTCTCTTTTCCAACTTGCCAAGATTTGGCTTTACGTTCAAGAATTTTTTTCCAATCTTTATCCAATTTCAGCCTGGTGATAACCACCTTGCGAGGGTGAATGCCCACATGCACAGTTGTACCATTAGCCTTCTCACGCTGCACTCTTTCGATGCAGATGACATACTCTTTCTGTACACCTGGACCACCTTGCCAATTTGCTGAGCATTGTAATGTCCTTGCACCACATGAACCTCATCATCCTTGTGGATGGGCATGGAGCGCACGTTGTATTTCTGCCACAGCTCCTTGGACAGAGGGGAGGACATAATCTTCCTGCACACACGCGAGGGGGCATTGAAGTGGCATTTGCGGTTCTTGCGGTCCAAGGTAACGAAAGGGTTGAACTTCATGGTGACAGCTGTCTGGCAGCGTCAGGCTCTCCACGCACAAGCTATACTTGTATTTTAATTTTGGGTAACTAACTCAGGCAGGAGAGCAGAAGAGTACTAAGAGATGAGTATGGAAAGCAGAAATCTCTTATGTTTTACCCAAATAACACACAGTACCTATGTTTGATCGGAAACCAATTTCTCCCTCCTAGAAGTATTTTTGTAGTGTTGTTATTTTATTTATTTTTTTTAATTTCCATTCATTCATCGTTGCATTGTTCTCTCCTCCCAACCATCCCCTGTAGTACACTACCCTCTTGGAAAAGTAAAAGAAAAATTCTTTTATTGTTTTACAAACCATCCCCCAGGTCCACTCCAC
>NW_006399862.1:11297217-11306166 GCF_000299155.1 Elephantulus edwardii | reverse complement strand
TTGTGCTGTTCCTCCACCCTCCCAAACATGATGTCCTTCTCCAAGGAATGGTCTTTTCTTGCAACATGTCTGAAGTACATCACACGAAGCTTCAGTCTTTGCCTGCAAGGAGCAGCTTGGTTTAACCTTCTCTAGGATGAACCTGTTCATTTTCTTAGCAGTCCATGGTATATTCAACACTCTTCTCCAACACCACAGCTCAAAGGCATCAATTCTCTTTTTATCCTTCCTAGTCATTGTCCAACTCTCTGACATAGTGTAAGTGATTGCAAAGACCATGTCCTGTATCTGGCACACATTAGTCTCCAGAATGACACCATTGCTCTTCAGTACTATGGAGAGGTCTCTGACAGCAGACTTTCCCATTGTAATACATCTTTTAATTTCCTGGCTTCTGGTGACACGAGTGTTGACTGTGGAGCCAAGCAAACTAAAGCTGTAAACAATCTCAAAATCTCTTCACCATCCATCCTGATGTTGCCTATTGGCCCAGTGGTGAGAATCTTTGTCTTTGTGATATTGAGCCTCAATCCATATTGAAGGCTGCAGTCCTTGACCTTGTGTAGCAAGTGCTTCGGGTCCTTCAGTTCCAGCAAACAGGGTTGTGTCATCTGCAAAATGCAGATTGTTAATGAATCTTCTTCCAATCCTGATGCCACACTTCTCATACAGCCTAGTCTCCTGGATAATCTGTTGTGCATATAGATGGAAAAGGTATGGAGATAGGACACATCCCTGGAGTACATGCTTCCCAATTTTGCCCCACACAGTGTTTCCTTGCTCTGGTTCTGACGACTGCCTCCTGGTCCAAGTATAGGTTTTGCATTAGCATGATCAAGTGCTCTTGAATTCCCATTCTTCTCAAAGTCAGCCACAGTTTGTTATGATCTACACAGTCAAACGCCTTTGCATAACCAATGAAACACAGATAGACAATCCTCTGGTACTCCCTGCTTTCAGCCAAGATCTGTCTAACATTAGCAACAATATCCCTAGTATCACAACCCCTTCTAAAGCCAACCTGCACTACTGGCAGTTCTCTGTTGATGTGCTGTTCCAGTTGTTTTTGGATAATCTTTGGCAGAATCTTGCCTGCATTTGATATCAGTGATATTGTTTGATAATTTCCACACTCTGTTGGGTCACCTTTCTTTGGAATGGGAACAAATATAGATCTCTTTCAGTCAGTTGACTAAGTGGTTGTCCTCCAGGTCTCTCTCTTTTTTTAAAAAATGTTATCCAAAATTGATTATAATCCACACAGTTGAATGCCTTTGCATGGTCAATAAAACATAAGCAACCATCTTTATGGCATTCTCTGCTACTAGCCAAGAGCTATCATAACTGGAAAAGGCATGGAAAATTTTAAGGAAAGAATAGAAAGAAAGCACCTATTAAAGGTTCTTTACCCTAGGCTATGTTATCCGTTTGGTCTTGTTAGTCCTCACTGTGGTTTAGAGTCATCATTCACAGGGTCTGTGTGACTGACAACTGACTGGATGGCACTGAATAATAACAAACACCTGGTGAGGCAGAGGTTTGGGATGCTTTGGGTTTCTCTTTGGGTTAAGAATGGTCCTTCTTCAAGTAAGTTACAGGGCAAGGTGTGCACTGGGAGTCACAGTGGCAGCAAAGGGGGAGGACTTGAGACTTTGGGGATCCTGGAGCATCAGTGTCCATGATCAATAATTTATTCATGGATACCACTCAGGAAGATGTTGCCATACCAGTAGCCTGGCTCTTAGTGCTGGCATGCCAGTTACCTTTCACAGCTGCCTCTTCATGCTTAGTTTCCCTCTCTTCTTCCCTCCTTCTCTTGTTCTCATGGTGTTTACTTACCACTTCCCTTCCCCCTAATCTTTCTTAGGTGTCCCAGGAATCTTTTATTAAAAATGAATTTTAATGAAAGTTTACAGAGACTTTGGATATCCATTAATTTAGTTTCACTTTTCTCCTTGTCCAAACTTCCCCCCCAGTTCAGTCTTCTCTTTGAAAAGTAAAAGAAAAATTCTTTCAATTCCTCCCCCTTAAGCCCACTCCAGTATGCAGCCTTCGTTCTGCACTCTGTCATGATAATAGTACCTAATAATAGATCTTTTTTAAACAGTTTTATCCCTCATCTGTTTCAATGCAGTATTCATAATTTATCCCCTCTTTCTCAGTTTCCCCCCAGACCCGAAGTCAGTCGTGTTTTACAACAGTGGCACTATGCAGTATTTGTCCTTTTGTGACTGAAATATTTCACTCAATAATGTTCTCCAGGGTCACCCATTTTGCATAATATTCATGAGTTCCTTAATTTTAATGCAGCATAGTATTCCATTGTGTGAATATACCAAAGCTTCTCGATCCATTCATTTGTTGATGGGCAGTAGGTTGTTTCTGACTCTTTGCTATTGTGAACAAAGCCATGACAAGCATGGGCGTGCATATATCTGCTTGGGTGGCGATTATAGTTTCTTTGGGTTATATTGCAAGTAGTGGAATTGCTGGGTCAAACGGTATCTCTATTTGCAACTTTTTGAGAAAGCGCCATTCTGCCTTCCATAGTGGTTGCACCATTTTACACTTCCATCAACAGTGAGTAAGGGTTCCAGTTTCTCCACAACCTCGCCAGCGTTTGATGTTTGCTGTTCTGTTAAATTTTGCTATTCTTCCTGGGGTGAGATGAAATCTCATAGTTCTTTTGATTTGCATCTCTCTTAGAGCTAGTTCTTCATGTGCTTGTTCGCCATCTGAATGTCTTCTTTGGTGAAATGTCTGTTCAAATTCTGTACTCATTTTTCAATTGGGTTGTTTACATTTATTTTGTTGTGGTGCTCGAGTATTTTATAAATTCTAGATATAAGTGCCTTGTCTGACATGTCATGACCAAATATTTTTCCCTTTTACCCCATTGGAGAAGTTTTTGGATGTGCATAGAGATTTGATTCTTAGAATGTTCCTTTCATATATTTTATGCTCTCATGGTTGTAGATTTCTCAGGATTCTTGGAAGACTGTTTTTTGTTTTGTTTTTGTTTTTGTGGATTACATCTTCTAGAGTTCTTCCAAGCTTTTCTTTAATGAAGTTTATAGTCCTTGGTTTTAGTCGTAGGTCCATGATCCACCTTGAGTTGGTTTTTGAGTAAAGAGTGAGGTGTGGATCTTGCTTGAGTTTTCTGCAGATAGTTTTCCAATTTTCCCAACACCATTTGTTAAAAAGGCTTCCATTTTCCACTTTACTGATTTCATCTCCTAAAAAATCAGTTGACCAGCCCACTCTGGGCTACAGCAATGGATCTCAGTGCTGATTATCTCTGGGAGAAGCTGCAGGGGGAGCTGGAAGTGGAGGTGGAGGACACAACTCTGAGCAGTTGCGCATCCAGCATCTGAGTCCTGGTGATGTTCTCCAAGTTTGAGGGGAAGCCACTGCTCCAGAGACACTGGCTGGGGAATGCATGCCTAGCAGAAGAGCTCCCACATATCCATGCCTTTGAACAGAAGACTCTGACTCCGGAGCAGAGAAACCGTGAGCAGCAGACATGAGGGACTTACAGCTGGACAGCCATTAAATCGTGAATCAAGACAAAAAATCCTGTTGACCATAGGTAGCTGATATCTGGATTCTCAATTCTATTCCATTGATGTATGTGTCTGTTATTGTACCAGTACCACGCTGTCTTGACCACCACAGCAGTATAGTAGGAAATGAAATAAGGGAGTGAGATGCCTCCTACCTTGTTCTCTTTTTCAGTAGTGCTTTGCTTATTTGGGGCTTCTTTCCATTCCAAATGAAACTGGAGATTGCCTTTTTCATCTCATTGAAGAATGGGAGTAGTATTTGTCTTAGGATTGCATTGAAAGTGTAAATTGCCTTTGGTAATATTGCCATTTTCACAATATTGAGTATAAATATCCATGAACAAGGGATATTTTTCCACTTCTCCAGGTCTCTTTTTGTTTCTTGTAGTAATGTTTTGTACTTTCTTTTCTTTTTTTACTAGATCCTTTGCGCTTCCGGTTAGCTTAACTCTGAAATATTTAATCTTGTGATTAGCTATTGTAAAGGGTATTGTTTTTCATAGCTCTGGCTCTTTTTGTCACTGTTGAGAAATCTAACTGATTTTTGTATGTTGATCTTGTATCATGCTACTTTGCTGAATTGGTCAACTTTGTCCAATAGTTTTCTTGCTGAGTCTTTAGGGTTTTCTAAGTATATGATCATATAATCTGCATAGAGAGATAATGTTACCTCCTCTTTGCCAATGTGGATACCTCTTATTTCCTTCTGTTGTCTTATTGCCATTGCTAAGACTTCCAATACAATACTGAATAAGAGAAGTGATAGTGGGCATCCTTGACTAGTTCCTGTTGTTAAAGGGAATGCCTTTAACCTCTCTCCATTGAGAATAATGTTGACTCTCAGGTTTTCATAAATACTTTTTACTATATTGAGTAAATTCCCTCTAATCCTATTTTGTTGAGTGTTTTAATCAGGAAAGGGTGTTAGATATTGTCAAAGGCCTTTTCTGCATCAATTGATAGGATCATGTGGTTCTTGTTCTTTGCTTTGTTAATATGATTAATTTTTCTTACGTTGAACCATCCTTGCATACCTGTTATAAATCCCACTTGGTCATGATGGATTATTTCTTTGATGTATTGTTGGGTTCTATTGTCCAGTATTTTATTCAGGATTTTTGTATCTATGTTCATAAGAGATATTGGCCTATAGTTTTCTATTTTGGTGGTGTCCTTTCCTGGCTGTGGTATCAAGGATATGTTTGCTTCATAGAACGAGTTTGGGAGAATTCCATCTTTTTCTCTTTTCTTAAATAGTTTATGTAGAATTGGTGACAGTTCTCTGAATGCTTGATAAAATTCACTTGTAAAACCATCTGTTCCAGGGCTTTTTTTGGTTGGAAGTTGTTTTATTACCTTTTCAATTTCTGCTTTTTAATGGGTTCAATGGGTTCTATTCAGATGTTCAATTTCGGTTTGTGTCAGGTTAGGCAGGTTATGCATTTGTAAGTATTTGTCCATTTCCTCTAAGTTTTCATATCTATTGAGTGTAATTTTTCATAATATCTAATGATAGATTTTTTATTTTAGTTCCTTCTGTTGTTATGTTTTCTGATTCATCTCTTATTTGAATTATTTGTGTCTTCTCCTTTTATTTTGTGAGTTTTGCTAATCTTTTGTCGGTTTTATTGAACTTTTCAAAGAACCAACTGCTAGTTTTGTTGAGAGTTTCAATTGTTTTTTGATTTTCCATTTCATTTATCTCTGCTCTAATTTTTATAATTTTTTTTAAAAGGGGTTGGGGTTTCTTGCTGTTCTTTTTCAATTTGCTGGCGATGTTGGGTTAGAGAGTCAATGGTCAATTTCTCCTGCCTTTTGATGTGTTTGATTATTGCTATAAATTGTCCTCTGATTACTGCTTTGACTGTTTCCCCAGGTTTTAGTAAGTGGTGTTTTCATTGTCATTTGTTTCAAGAAACTTTTAAATTTCATGTTCAAGCAAGTTGTTCAGCTTCTAAATGTATGACTTTTTCCCCCCTCCTTCATCCTCTTGTCATTAATTTCTAGTTTTGTGGTGTTGTGGTCTGAGAAGACACTTTGTATAATTTCTATGTTTTTCAATTTGTTGATGCTTGTCTTGTGACCTAGAATGTGATCTATTCTGGAAAACGTTCCAGGAACATTGGAAAAGAAGGTATATTGTGCTTTTTGGAGGTGCATTAATGTATAAATATCTTTGAGAGAGAGTTGGTTTATTTTGTTCTTTAATTCTTGAGTGTCTTTGTTGAGATTCTTTCTGGTAGTTCTATCTGTTTTTGAGAGGAGTGTATTGAAGTTTCCAAGTACTATAGTAGTGTTGTCTATTTCCTTTTTCAGTTTTGTTAGTGTGTGTGTTTACATATTTTGCGGGTCTTTCATTTGGTGTGTATATATATTCAATATTGTTATATCCTCTTGTTATATTGACCCTTTGAGCATTATGTAGTGACCTTCTTTGTCCTTTGTTATGGTTTTTGCATTGAAATTTATTTTATCAGAGATTAAACTTGCTTTTTTTTTGTTGTTGTATTTCCTTGGTATATTTTCCCTCATCCTTTTATTTTTAGTTCTTCTTTATCTTAATTTTTCAGATGTGTCTCTTGTAGAAAACATATTGATGGATTTTGGTTTGGTTTTTTTTTTTAATCCAATCTGCTATTCTTTTTCTCTTCAGTGGTGTATTTAAACCACTCACATTCAGTGTGACTACTGAGAGGCAAGGTTTTATTGCTATCATTTTGTTCAGTCCTTTTTGTTGTTGTTAGTTATTTTAGTCCATCCTATTTTCTGTGGCATCTCTGTATGAAGGACTTCTCTCAGTGTTTCCTGTAAGGCTGGTCTTATTTTTACAAACTCCCTGTATTTCTGGAAATATTTTGATCTCTCCTTCATATTTGATGGACAATTTTGCTGGATGCAGTATTCTTGGTTGACAGTTGTGTTCTTTGAGTGTTTGATATATGCCATTCCCATGTCTTCTTGCTCACATGGTTTCTGTTGAGCAATTGGTACTTAGCTTTATCTCCTCTCCCTTATAGGTTACTTTTTGTTTCTCTCTTCCTGCTTTCAGTATTCTCTCCTTATCTTTGGTTCTATCAAATTTGACAATCATATGCCATGGCTTTTTTCTCGTAGGGTCTATTCTATATGGTGTTTGCTCAGCTTCTTGAATATATATTCTCTCATTCTTCATTATGACTGGAAAGCTTTCCTCTAGTAATTCTTCCACAACTTTTTCAGTGCTTTTACTTCCTTCTTCCTCTTCTGGGATTCCAATGATAAGAATGTTATTTCTTTTGATGGTATATCATATTATTCTTAGCTTTTCTTCTCTTTCCTTCTTTTTTGATTCTTCTTTTTTTCACAGTCAGATCTCTGGTGACAATTCTATCTTCTATTTCACTGGTTCTGTTTTCCATCTCTTCACCTGAGTTCATGTGTCGCTCCATCATGTTGACAGCATCTGAAACATTGGACCTCATATTTTGGATCATGGTTTCTTGTTTTTCCAGTGCCTCTAATGCCTCGTTTATTTTATCTGCATTGTTTTGGATTTTTTTTTAAGGTCCTCCTGCTTTTTGCTTGCAGTGTCCTGTAATTCTTCAAGTGTGTTTTTTATCCATTGAAAGTAGTCAATCATTGTTATTTTAAATTCTGTGTCAGAAAGTTCCATCAGACTTTCTGGCTTCAGGAAATCCATTTCTACTGTGTCATTTTTGGGGAGATATCTTGCTTTGGGTTTGCTTGGCAAGTGAGGTACCCTCCTTCTTTCAGGACATTGATGTGGTAGAGTTTTTAAAAATCTGAGGTGATATCTCGTTCTTGTTTTGACGTCATTGCTCCAGGAGGAAGTTGGGCAGGAGCATAAGCAGATGAATGTAGGATGTATGCAAGCACTTAGATGCACACATGAGTAGGGAGGGAGAAACACACACTGATACACGTCTGGAGGGGTACAGGGGTACTTGAATAATGAAAGAGGAAGTCTGTTGATCCCTCTGGAAATGGCTTCTCACCTCTATCAAGATGCCCAGGATCTCCTTGTTGTTTGAGTTAGCAGGACCAATGTGTTTGGGCCAGACAGTAGTTTGTAGTCTAAAGTAACTTAATTTTCAATATTAGATAAGTTTTTTAGGGGAGGTTGATAAATCCTATAGATTTGGTCTATGTTTTTTTGTCTTCCTGGCCAAGGACCCCAGAATTTAAAGCTGGTGCTGTCCCACACACTGCTGGGACTCCTAGTTTCCATACCTGTGTGGTATGGGTGGGTGGGACAAGAGTGGGTCCTGCCACTGCCTTTGGCCCCTTCTCCCTGTGTCTGCACAGTCCTCAGGCCAAATGCTGAGATTTAAAGTTCATCCAATGCCTTTTCTGCATCAAATGATAGGATCATGTGATTCTTGTTCTTTCCTCTGTTAATGTAATGAATTACATTGACTGTTTTTCTTATATTGAACCATCCTTGCATACCTGTTACAAATTCCACTTGGTTATGGTGAATTATTTCTTTGATATATCGTTGGATTCTATGGGCCTGTATTTGATTCAGCATTTTTGCACTTATGTTTATAGGAGATAGTGGCCTATAGTTTTCTATTTTGGTGGTGTCTTTTCCTAGCTTTGGTATGAAGGATATGTTTTCTTTATGGAATGAGTCTGGGAGAATTCCATTTTTTTCCTATTTTCTGAAATAGTTTATGTAGAATTAGTGACAGTTCTTCTCTGAATGTTTGATAAAATTAACTTGTAAAACCTTCTGGTCCAGGGCTTTTATTTTTTGGCTGAAAGTTGTATTACCTTTTCAATTTCTTCCTTTGTAATGGGTTCAGATGTCCTATTTAGGTTTGTGTCAGTTTAGATTGTGCATTTGTAAGTATTTGTCCATTTCCTATAGATTTTCATATTTGTTTGAGTATAATTTTTCCTTAATATTCTAATGTTAGCCTTTTTATTATAGTTGGTTCTATTGTGATGTTGCCCATTTCATATCTTATTTGGATTATTTGTGTGTTACTGGGTTTGTTTTTTTTTCTTCTTCTTTTGTTAGTTTTGCTAGTGGTTTTCTGTTTTTATTGACATTTTCAAAGAACCAAGCCCTAGTTTTGTTGATAGTTTCAATTGTTTTTCGGTTTTTCATCTAATTTATTTCTGCTCTAAGTGTTTTTTCACAGTATAAAAGAACAATTTTATTTAAAAAAAAGAGGAGAAGGATGGTTAGCTAAGAGTATTTTAGATTCTCCTTAAAAGTAGGATTTTTTAAAAAGAATGATTAATAGTATCTGATAAGTTCCAGATATAGAGTTAGATGTTTATTCCTTGATTCAGTACACAAGTCCAGTAGCTTTGCTATCAACAGGATGTTTTTCTTTTCCTCATTTGTGTGTCACTGCCAGAAATTTTCTTTTTT
>NW_006399862.1:11279575-11291267 GCF_000299155.1 Elephantulus edwardii | reverse complement strand
TTATAGCAATAAGCAAACACATCAAAAGACAGGAAAAACAGACCATTGACTCTCTAACCCAATATCTCCAGGAAATTGATAAAAGAACAGCAAGAAAACCCGACACCCTTTAAAAATACTGAAATTATAAAAACTAGAGCAGAAATAAATGAAATATAAAACTGCTCTAATTTTTATAATTTAGATTTTTTTAGAGGGTATTGTGTTGATGTGTTTCCTTATTGCTATAAATTGACTTCTGATTACTGCTTTGGCTGTTTCCCAGAGGTTTTGGTAAGTGATGTTTTCATTGTCATTTGTTTCAAGAAGTTTTTTCATATCATTTTTTATTTCTTCTAGTACCCACTCATGTTCACACAAGGTGTTGTTCATGTTCCAAATGTCTGTTGTTGGGCTTTTTTAAAAAAAATTTAACATCTTGTTATTAACTTCTAATTTTGTAGCATTGTGGTATGAGAAGATTCTTTGTATTGTTTCTATGTTTTTGGGCAGGGGAGCCGGGGAGGAGGAGATACACCCAAAAATGCACACAGCAGGGGATTTCAGGGATACCTGAATGGAAAACCAGGAAGCCTTGGTTTTCCCCTCGAATACTGGATCTGCCACCACAGTTGATCTCCACCTATCTCACTCCTTCCTACTTAAGGTGATGGGGTCCCACAATTGATCCAGCAATTAGCTGTGATCACTCCTAAGTACCTCACTCAATTTCCTGCTGTCTTGCTTGCTCCTGGCGAGTGGGTCCCTCTGTGGCTTCCTGCTCTCTGCTGTGGCTCCCTGCTCCCTTTTGTGGTTCGCTGCTCCTCACAAGGCTCTCTGTACCTTACTGACACTTGTTGCACCTTGCCAGTGCTTGCAGCTCCTGCAGCTCTCAAATGTCCACGTTGATTCACAGCAATGTTAACAATGTTTTGAGAAGCACATGTATTTGTGCTCTTTTGCCTGAGTTAAGGGGCCCCATGTGGTCAGGCTAGATAGCAGTTTATTCCCCCAAGTACCTGAGAGACCATGGAGGAAGCCTGTTGTTCCCTTCTGGAAGTGGCTTCTTACCTCTGTTGAGGGGTCCAGGACCTCCCTTTTGCCTGAATTAAGGGCTCCCACATGATCAGGCCAGACAGCAGTTTCTTCCCCAAAATACCAGAGATCATGAAGGAAGCCTTTTGTTACCTTCTGGAAGTGGCTTCTCACCTCTGAAGAAGGGCCCACAACCTCCCTGTTGCCTGAGTTAAGGGGTTGCATGTGGTCAGGCCAGAGAGTAATTTGTTCCTCAAATTACATGCTTGCTCCTGGTAGGTGGGTCTCACAGTGGCTCAGCAGGTGGCTTCTAGCCGGGATTCAGCTGGTGGCTTCTGCTGGGGCCCATGGCTTGCTGCTCCCAAGTTAAGGGGTCCCATGTGGTCAAGCCAGACAGCATTTTTTCACCCAAATAACTGTGGGAGCAGCGCAGGCAACACTTTTCCTGCACTCCTTCCTGCCATCTCTTGCTCCTTCCTCCCTCCAAATTTCTTGACAAAAAAATTGGTGAGCACATCTAGGGTAGCATCTGTTAGTTGAAATATATCTGTTACCATCAATTCCTGAGGCCTCGCTTTCTGCCAATTCCTTCAAAGCAGCTTGAACTTTTCCCTTTATCACCATAGGCTCTTGCTCTTACATTGTTTTATGAAATTCTTCTGTGTCTGCCAATTCCTTTTGGTACAGTGACTCTGTATAATCTTTTAATCTTTTTTTAAAAACTTCCTGGATCATTTAATATTCTGCCTAAAGGCATCTGTAAGTACAGCAACTCGAGGTTTGAATTTGTTCTTCAGTTCCTTGAGCTTAAGAAATGTTGAGTAAATTCAGCCCTTGTGATTTTCTGACTCCAGCTCCTTGCACATTTCATTGTAATATTTTACTTTGTCTTCCCATGCTGCCTTTTGAAATCTTCTGTTCAACTCTTTAATATCTTGAATTCTTCTCTCTGCTTTTGCTTCTCGGTTCTCTAGTGCAATATTCAGTCTCTTCTGACATCCATTTTGGTCTTTTCTTTCTCCTCTGTCTTTGTAATGACCTTTTGCACTCTTCCTGGATGATACTCTTGATATCCTTCCACAGCTCATTGGTGTTCAAGGCCTCAATACTGTTTCTGAGATGGTTCTGAAATTCAAGTGGTATAGATTCAAGGTCCTATTTTGGTTCCCAAGGATTTGAGTTAATTTTTCTTAGCTTCAGCTTCAACTTGCATATGAGTAGTTGCTGGTCTGTTCCACAATCAGCACCTCGTCTAGTTTTCACAGATGATATTTAGCTTTTCCAGTGGTTCTTTTCATAGATGTAATAAATCTGATTCCTATTCATATCATCAGGTGAAATCTATGTGTATACTTGTTTTTATTTTTTATTTTATTTTATTTTATTTTTTGTATGTGTGTTGCAATACCTTTATTTGAGGCTCTGTCACAGAACACTGCCTTTCCATACGGGGTTTGAGAAGAGGGAGGGAGGGGACGAGGAGCATGATAAAAGCTCATTCCTCAGTTTCATTGCCAGGAGTTCAGCAGGACCACTGTTACACTCACTTAAATTATGTATTTGAAACTGAAAGTGCTGTTGCAGGAGAGGCCCTTGCCTTTGCATCTCTCACACAAATCTTGTCGATGGGGCCTTTTGGGGTAGACATGGCGAAGTTTTATAGGGCAGGAGCATCTGGTCTGGTTACAGTTTTGACAGGTGATATCCTCCACTCTGTAAGGGTTATACGACTTCTGACAACTTCTGCAAAACTGCTTGAAGTAAACCTTGTTGGTGCCCTGCACGCACCACACATAGGCACTTTCCCATCGGATGTTGCAGTCCTTGCAATGATAGTAGCCATATTTCTGCTCTAAGAACTGGAAGCGCAGGGGCTCCTTGCGTGGCTCGGGGCTCTGCAACGACAATCTCTTGCCTGAGCCAGCTGCGTCCTCCTCATTCTTGGCCCAGTCCGTCAGCTCCAGGCTCCTCTCCTCGGGGCCGCTTCGCCTCCAAGGGCCTCCCGCGCTGACCCTTTCGTCCTGTCCTCGGCAGGCTCCTCCCAGCTCTTCCGCACCGAGGCCTGGGCCTCGTTCTCCTCCTCCTCCTCTTCGTCTTGAGGCCTCTGGGACATCTTTTTGGCCGCAGCCCTGCTGGATTCCCCGGGGGCGGCCCGTGCTCACCCTCGCCCGCCTCGGGCCCCTCCACGAAGGTGGTGAGGCGGCGGGAGACCACCGGGGAGTAGACGGCGATGGTGCGCGGGAAGCGCACGCCGCGCGGGGCGCCGCCTGGAGGGCTGCCCAGCTCGGGACCGCGGCGCCCAGGCTGCGGAGAGGCCGCGCCCTCGGAGCCCGCCTCGCGCGCCCTGCGCAGCAGCGTGCGCCGTCCCAGCGAGCACTACACCAACGCCTCGCGGCGCGGGTTCACCTGCACCCCCACGTCGCGGCTGCTGGCCCGGCGCGACCGCGGGGCCAGGCCGGGACTCATCTGCGACAGGAGGGCCATGAGCTGCGCCGGCTGATAGTTCTCGAAGTACTCGGCCGCCATGAGTTGCCCGTAGCCGGGGAACGAGGACGAGGCAGCGGCCACCGCAGCCGCTGCGGAAGAGGGCGCGGGGAAGTAGCATTGACCGCGGTGGCGCCACGCGCCCTCTCCCGCCGTGACCTTGCCCTTGGCGGCTGGCGGGAAGGGGTAGGAGTACGAGTAGGGGCGTAACCGTCCAGCCCTCCCTCTCCTTGAGCAGCCATAAGCGAAAACGTAGCGACTGGAGCCCGTGGCGCACTAAATAGGCGGCCTATGTTTCTTATAAAATGTATTTGCAATGACTAAGTCTTTGATGGTGCAAAATTCAATCATTTTCTCTCCAGCTTCATTTTTGTCAATGAATCTGTGTTTTCCAACTACTGATCCTTCTTCTCTATTCCCAACTTTTGCATTCCAGTCACTCATTAATGCATCTTGATTGCATGTTTGATCTGTCTCTGACTGTAAAAGTTGGTAGAAATTTTCTATTTCCTCTTCTTTTGTTCTGGTTGTTGGTGCATATAGCTGAATGATTGTGGTATTCACTGGACTTCCTTATAAGCATATGGATATTATCCTGTCATTCACAATATTGTATTTCAAGGCAGATCTAGAAATGACTTTTTTAACTATGAAAGCAAGCCCAATTTTCCTCACCTTTTCATCTCCATAGTAATAGATCATATGATCATCTGATTCAGTATGCCCCATGCCAGTCCATCTAATCTTCGCAATACCTAGTATGTCAATATTTAGGCGTTCCATTTTTTCCTTAACAATATCCAATTTTCCTTCATTCATAGTCCTCACATCCCATATTCCAATCACCAGTGTCTTCTTATAACTATTTTTCTCTCTTTGTTTTTCCATACTTGAAAGCTCCACCTCGGTTGCCCTGTTAGTCTACATGTGTTCTGTTGTATGTAGGGTTTTCACAGGCCTGTTATTTAGAAAGTGGATGGCCAATCCTTCTTCCGAGTCCATCTTAATCCGAATGCTGATATTTAGAGAGGTATCTGACAGACAAGCATTTTACAGAAAAAAGGAGATTAAGAATATTTCCCAATTGTGGAATTAACTATTAGTTTCAGTGTTGTCCTTGCCCTTGGTCTGTTTTAGAATATATATTTATGACAACAGACTATTAAAACCACATTCTCAAGTCATAAACATATCAAACTTTATTTTCATGTGATATTGCACAGCTACTGTCATTGGCAACAATTTGGCTTGGAATTACAAGTAACATGCATTAAATTTCATATGCCCTTTAACTTTTTTTTATTGCTTCATTTGCATGCATGTATTTTAAAATCATTTATTCTGGTAATAAAACCCACAGGATTTTAAATTGAACTGAAGTCCCAGATGCTTTAAAAGAATTTGTGTTGCATAATTGGACTAGCTTTCCTGAAAACAAACAATAATGTATGACTTAAATATTCTGCCCAGGAGAGAGTCAGATTCTTTCTTAACATTCTTGGGTCTCCTGTGAGGGAAAGGTTCAGAAACCTAAAGAGAATTGAAACTAAGATAGGGCAGTGGGAAGACAGTGTACACTGTCTGAAGAACCACTTCATTTTTCAAGTATTCTAAGTTAAAATGTTTGCGAACTATAGAGTTAGGGAACTCTGGTGGCCTACTGGATAAGGAATTGCACTACTAACCCAAAGCAGGCAGTTTGGATCCACCAGATGCTCCACGGGAGGAAGATGGGCAACATCATGCAATTTACAATCTCATAAGACTTGTTAGAGGGTCAGCTAAGAGTTGGTTCTGACCTGATGACACAGTACAACGGCAATAGCTATAATGTTTATTTCCAGGTTGGGGAGGAGAGTTTGACATATTAACATGTCAACAAGAGATTATTCTCTTCTTTGTGGGACAATGTGACTGGACCAAAGTAGAAGAAATGCTTAGTACTTAATGAAAAAGGCTGTAGGCCCCCTAACAAATTACCCCAAAACTTAATTTCAAACAATAATCTTTGTGGATTGTTTCCAGAAAACCCAGGAAAAATTTAGTTGGATGGCTCTAGCTCATCATCTCTCATGACGTAGCAATTAAGCTGTTTGCTGGGGATGAAGTCTCAACTGAACAGTCAGCTGGGGAATGACCTTTTTTTCTAAGCTCACTCACAAGTTTACTTGCCTGCTCACTGTTGGCCAAAGCCGTTCAGAAGGACTCACCACATGAACATCTCTGTAGGCTTCCTAAGTGTCCCCATTCCTTGTGACTTGGCATTTGTCTCCCCCAGAATAAGTGATTCAAGAAGGATAGAGAATGTTCAAGATGGAAGTTGCTTTTCTTTTCTTTCTATATCTCTCTCCTTGTTGTTGCGTCAGAATCAGCTCATGGCTAACTTTCCAACAGATTTTCAGGGGCAGTAAATTGCAAAGGAGGAGATTGCCTATCTTTCTTTTTTGGAGCCACTGGTGGATTTGAAATGCCTGCCTTTGGTTGGCAGGCCAGCTCATTATCCACTAGGCCACCAGATAAATAAAATATATTTAATACATATAGATCTATGAATGTAATTTACTGAGGAGTTAATACCTAATGTGTTGGACTGCTAATTGATAAAATCAGTGGTTTGAATCCACCAGCTTCTTCCCCTACAAAGATTTACAGCCTTGGACATCAGGTGGAAGGTCACTATGTATCAGAATTGACTCCACAGCAGTTGTCTAAAAATGTATAACTTCAATAAAACTTAATATTAGAAGTAACATAGTATCACTTCTGTCCCGTGGTGTTGGTCCCATAGACCAACTCAAGCGCAGTGAGAGATAGAGCACTGTACACAGGCTGACTACCCTCTGTTTCACTGATTATGGCCAGTGATGATTCTGAATTATGTCCTGGTGTGACAAGGGTAATAGAAGAAGAAGAAAGCACTGATGGTCTAGCAGATAAAGAGTTGTATTGCCAACCCAAATGGGAGTGGTTCAAATCCACCAGCTGCTCCATAGGAGAAAGGTGGTGAGTCTCCTTCTGTATGATTTTCTGCCTCAGAAAAATCTGCTGGAGGGTTAGCTAAGAAGAGTCAGATCTAATGAGTTGTTAGAGAAAAAGAGGGAAGAGGTTGGAGATCTCGTCACTTCTTTTTCACCCTTGACAAGCACCTCTCTTTTTCTCTGAGTTGTTTTTGAGCAATTTAAGAACAATTCAAGAGCAATTTAACTGGTGTAGAAAGCACTTTGTAAGAGTCAGGAGGTTGATTACCTATGTTTGAGTGTTGTTGAGCCACTAAGATTTTTTTTAATACATTTTTTATTTAACCCTATGAACCTGGAGAAAGGATGAAAGTCACGCAAGTGTCAAGGACGTTCGTTCACAGGGTCGACTACACTTAACAACATAGAGAGATATCAGTTGGCCTAGTGGACTGAAAGTGAAGCTACCAAGCCAAAGGTGGGTAACTCTAATCCGCGGCCCTCAGGCCTGTTTTTCATTGTTTTTGGGCAAACATTCTTCTAGGTCATGTAGCGCGGGTGTGTCCACTTGCTATACAGAGGTATCTTGTGGTTGCTGTGAAGCTGAATACTGACCCTGATGTCTCAAATGCAATAATGGCTACCCATGATGGATGGTGTTAGGTGGAGCTCCCTGATTAAAACAAGCTTGGAAGCAGGAGTAGAATCCACTTCTGAAATAGCTTGCCTCCAGAAACCCTATGAGCCTGGAGAAAGAATAAAAGTCATGCAAGTGTCGAGGACTTTCATTCATAGGGTTGCTATTAGTCACCCATGACTTGACAACACTTAACATCTTGACAACAAGATGCTGTTTTGCTTACAAAGTTCATGTACATTGTTTTTCTCACTGGTTCTTTCACATTTCCTTTATTCACTCCTTCCTCTACTCATCAAATTGTGTGACCCTATGATTTCCCCACTGCTCATCCTCACCCCTCTGCTCCTACCACATCCCACTTAGATCCTCATACAAATTTATTAGTTATCTTTCTATTTCTACAATAGTGGCCTTACACAGTATTTGTCCTTATGGGACTGAGTTTGTTCACTTAGGATATTGCTCTCCAGACCCTCCCAAGTTAGGTAATTATTTGAAAAATCATTGCTCCTGCATGCTGCATAGTATTCCATTGTGTGTCTATATCACAATTTCTTAATCCATTTGATTGTGGTTGGACATTTGGGCTGTTTCTGTGTTCTTGTGCTGGTAAATAATGCTGCTATGAGCATTGGTATACAAGTCTCCATTTGTGCCTCAGTTCTCAATTTCTCAGAGTATATTTCAAGTAGTGGAAGAGCTGAGTCATACGGAATTTCTGTGTTCAGCTTTTTGAGCTAATGTCAAACTGCCTTCCAGAGTGATTGTACTATTTTACAATCCCACCAATAAGAGTTTCTATCTCAAGGCCTTTTAAATGGAGATGGAAAAGATTACTGCCATTTATGTCAAATAATGTACTGTGACCAAGCTGTTTAAATGGAAAATAAAGTGCTTTCTTTTAAGAAAAAAAAAGAGTTTCTATATCACCACATCCTCTTCAACATTTATTACTTGCTGTCCCGTTAAACTTTGCCATTGCTACTGGAGTGAGATGGTATCTCATTGTGAGAGATTTGCATTTCTCTTATTGCTAGTGATTTTGAGCATTTCTTCAATTGTCTGATTGGCCACAAAAATTTTGGAGGCAGAATGATGTATCATTAAATGAGTATGAACTTTAAAATTTAACATTTTATTTGAAATTAGGTTTTTAGCTCTTGATCAGTTGCGTGACCTTTGGTAATAAACATGGGGAAAACCTCAGTTTTTCTGTATAGAAAATGAGGATAATACTTTATCCTCTAGTTAAGAGAATGAAATAGAGTGTTAGTGTCCTTGCTCCTTCTCTGTGTGACATTAAATAGTCACTTTAGATTTCTGGATTTAGTCTCCACAGAAAAATGACATTGATAAAGTTCCCACCCAGTAAGGTCACCTGTGTGCTTTTCCTATAGTTCCAATCTGATGTCAGCAGATTTGGTCTTACCAAGTAATACGGTTAGAGCTGGGGACTGTTAGAGGTAGATCTATTATTAAGCCTAGACTATAATGAAGATGGGTATGAGAAGATGCAGGGATAAGAATGGGGTTTCCTTAGGAATAGATTAACACTTTTGCTCAGGACTTAAAGGGGACATAAGAAGTAAGTATGATATATAGTTTTATATGCTGATGTTGAAGAAACAAAGAAGAGAAAATGTCTACTAAAATCACTTAGGCCAAGAATAGTAAACCATTTCTCTCAGAAGACGTAAGCCTTGATTCATGCTTTAAGTTCTAGACAATGCTCTTTAGTGGTGAGCAAAACACACCCCCTCAAGCAAGCACAATACAAACACACACACACACAAAAGGAGGTGGCATGGAATGGGGTTAAAATAAGGATCTCAGAATATAAGTGGAATTTGGAAAGCAACAAAGCTACCATTACTGTCTCTCAGAAGTTTACTTTAGCTCTTCACTTTTTCTCTGATGCTTTTCTTGAAAAATTTTCTCTGCTTATTCATCTTTCATGACACTCAGCATGACTCTGTCAGCCCAAAATTTGCATCATGACCTTGTAGGTTCAGCTCCCACCATTGGTAATTTTGAATGAGAATTGTTTCAGTCACATGGGATTTGGTGGGTTTTTTTTTTGTTTGTTTGTTTTTTTTAACAGGCTGTCTTTCTGTCATTTCAGCTCAAATTTTGAAATAGGGGATCTGATTGGCCATTACCATTAGACTGGAAAATGTATAGGCTGCTGATGTGTTTATCCTGAGACTCTGTGCATGGAACAGATTTCAAAAAAAGGTTATGGGAATGACAGT
Source organism: Elephantulus edwardii (assembly GCF_000299155.1). Taxonomy (NCBI): domain Eukaryota; kingdom Metazoa; phylum Chordata; class Mammalia; order Macroscelidea; family Macroscelididae; genus Elephantulus; species Elephantulus edwardii. The sequence continues at coordinate 11,281,920 of NW_006399862.1, read as the reverse complement.
CAATGAAATTTTTTTGAGTACATTTCACCCCATATTAGATGATGAGTTTGCAGAAAGTGATTAGCTGGCTACCTCTTTAGGAGGATATCAGAAGGTGTTGGGAAAGATTGAAAATACAGTGTAGAAGAGCATCTAGTTACCCTCCTATGATTCTAGGAGAGATAAATCTGGAAAATAGAAGAAAAATAAAAGACTCCTTTTTATCTCATGCATCTGAAACAATACAACTTCTCCCAGCTAATAGCTTTCACATTTGAGAGTTTATAGAGATGCAAAATTACACACGCACACACAGAGACAAATGAAGGCTGACCTAAAATTGTGTGGTCCTTGTATTTTGCAAAGTAAAATCCTTTAAAAAACACCCCAATGATTATTACCTTTTATCATTTCAAAAAAGAAAGGATATTTCTGTCCCAAAGAGTTACAAAGGATACATTCTCAGTTCTTAAAGTGAGTAAATTTCTGATCATGACCACATTTTATTCAGGTGCTGTTCCTCTTCAAATAGAAGTAAAACCATCCCTAAACCCAAAACTTTGACTAAAACCTTTATCTTCATTTGACTAGGGGTGGGGTGGGGGAGGAAACAAAGGCAGAGATGTCCCAATTCTCTCAGTTTCTGTTAACTGTAAGCAGAAGCTTTGCCTGTGGAAAAGAAGAAATTTTGATGGCAAGGATAATGAAGAGGTTAGGTGACTTTTGCATCGCAGTGTAGGAGGTCATTCACAGAATATTGAGATAACCTGCTTTTCAGATTCACACCCTCTGCTACATTCTGCGCAGCCCATGATGGTGCTAATTTACTTTGGGACCCTTCCCTTTGTGACAGTTAAGTTACAGGGCAGGTGATTTGCACTTTAATGGAGTTGTGAAACCAGCAAGCTTCATTCCAATGCATTCCATTATCATTGCCTATAGCTTATATTTAATGTCTGTCTGCAGATGTTGCTAATGTGTTTCTGGGTCATTTTCCTCTTTCTAAGTGCATGTACAGGATTGAGGAATTTACATGAAATTATTTGTTTTTCACTCTAAATTATGGAAAGTTTAGTAAACACAGAAAAGAGCATAAACATAAATGAGAATCAACAGTGTTGTACTTTCCATATAAACTTTTCTTTCTCCAAGCCAAAGGTGGGTGACTTTTAATCCGTGGCCCTCGGGCCTGTCTTTCATTGTTTTTGTTCAGACATTCCTCTAGGTTGTATAGCCCTGGTGTATAAGTTGCCGCACAGCGGTAACTTGTGGTTGCTGTGAGACTGAACACTGTGACACTGATGTGTCAAATGCATTAATGGTTGGTTACCCAATGCGGACAGAGAGTGGGGTGGAGCTCCCCGATTAAAACAAGCTTGGAAGCAGGAGTGGCATCCACTTCCATAATAACTTGCCTCCGGAAACCCTATGAACCTGGAGAGAGGATAAAAGGCACCCAAGCATTGAGGACTGTCCTTCATATGGTCGCTATGAATTGCCTGTGACTCGATGGCACTTAACAACAACAAAATGCAAAAGGGAGTGGGATACTATTTAGAACAATAGTGACTATGTAAGTGTTTGTCTGCTGTTGTTGTGTACTGTTGAGTTGGAACCGACCCATATCTGATCCTCTAGTGGTTTTTAGAAGCAGTTAATTGCACAGGAGGAGATTGCCCATCTTTCTCCTGAGGAGCAGCTGGTGGATTTGAATTGCATGCCTTTGGGACTGCAGCAGTTTCTTACCACAAGGCCACTTAGAGTGATGTAATTGATTTAAGCTGAGATTTCCCCATTATGGTCTTTGTTGTTGTTAGGTGCAAACAAGTTGAGTACAGCTCATAGCAACCTTTTGAACAACAGACCCAAATCTTGCTTTGTCTTGTGCCATTCTCATCATCTCTGACACACTAGAGCCCAGTGCTGAAGTCACTGTGTCAGTCCATTTTGTTGGAGGTCTTCCTCTCCTTTCCTGACTCTCCATCTTTCCAAGCATGATAATCCCTTTCTAAGGACTAGCCTCACCTAGCACATGTCCAAAGAATCAGAGACAAAGCTTCACCATCTTTGCCTCCAAGAAGCAGAGACTCTGGCTGCACATTTCCCATGATGTATCTGTTTGCTTTTTTTTGGCAATCTATGGGATATTCAGCACTCTACTTCAGCACCACAACTAAAAGACATCAATTCTTCCATCATCTTTATTCTTTATCCAGTTCTCTGGTGTGTGCCAGGTGATTGAGAAGACCATGGCTCGAATTAGGTACACCTTAGTCTTCAAACTGACATTATTGTTGTTCAGCATTTTGGAGAAGTCCCTGACAGCCAACTTGCCCAATGCAACACATCTGATTTCCTGACAGCTG
>NW_006399862.1:11273022-11278865 GCF_000299155.1 Elephantulus edwardii | reverse complement strand
TGCTTGGGAGGGTGGAGGGACAGCGCAGGAGGGGAAGACCCTCTATGAGATGGATTGATTCGGTGACTGGGGTAATTGGGATGGGTGTGTCAGAGGCGGTGTGGTTGGTGCAGGATAGAGCAGGGTTTAGGGCTGTTGTGCATAGGGTCGCTATGAGTCGCAAACGACTCGACGGCACATAACAACAACAGCAACAACAAATGTTGACTGTTGGTCTTAGGGTGAGTACCTTTGTTTTCTTGATGTTGAGAATATAATCCATATCACAGACTGTAGTTCTTGATCTTCTGTAGCAAGCATTTCATATCCTACTCACTTTTTGCAAACAAGGTTGTATTGTCTGCATAATGTAGGTTTGGTCTAGGGCTGCAAAAAATAAGCAAAGAAACAAAATAGTTTAGAGCTTTGAAAACAAAGTCCAAATAAGCTTCATATTTTTGGGGGATAGGGTGCGGTGTGGAAACCCAAACAAAAAATAAATATATTTAGGAAACAAAACCAATATGTTCATGAAAAAATACTCAGAATCATTGGTAATTGTGGGAAGCCGAAAATAAAATTTAATATTAATAATAAACCAAATTCTATTTCAGGATATGAGGGAGGCTTAATACAAGCTAGAATTCTCCCTGAGGCACCAAGGCATTCCTAAGAGTCAACATTGTTCTTGTTGTTGTTGTTGTTATGTGCCGTCGAGTCGCTTGCAATTCATAGTGACCCTATGTACAACAGCCCTAAACTCCGCTCTGTCCTCTGCCAATCGCACTGTCTCTGACACTCCCATCCCGATTATCCTAGTCACTGAATCAATCCACCGCATAGAGGGCCTTCCTCTCCTGCGCTGTCCCTCCACCGTCCCAAGCATGATGTCCCTCTCTAAGGACTGGTCTCTCCTCACAACATGTCCAAAGTATGTTAGACGGAGCCTCAGAATCCTTGCCTCCAAGGAGCCAGCCGGTTTAACCCTCTCCAGGACAAATCTGTTTGTTTTCCTAGCAGTCCATGGTATTCTCAATACTCTTCTCCAGCACCACAGCTCAAAGGCATAAATTCTCCTTCTATCTTCCTTGGTCATTGTCCAACTCTCTGATGCATAACAAGTGATTGCAAAGACCATGACCTGTATCAGACGCACCTTAGTCTCCAGAGAGACACCATTGCTCTTCAGTACTTTGGAGAGGTCCCTAACAGCAGACTTTCCCATGGCAATGCACCTTTTAATTTCCTGGTCGCTGGTGCCAAGACTGTTGACTGTGGAGCCAAGCAAACTAAAGCTGTGTACAATCTCAATCTCTTCACCATCCATCCTGATGCTGCCAATTGGTCCAGTGGTGAGAATCTTTGTCTTCTTGACATTGAGCCTCAATCCATATTGTAGGCTGCAGTCCTTGACCCTCTGCAGCAGGCACTTCAGGTCTTCCTCAGTTTCAGCAAGCAGGGTTGTGTCATCCGCATAATGCAGATTATGAACATTGTTCTTAGTTTGTATTTACTGAATCCATTCCTGAGATAAGCATAAAGTAAACAATAGAGAGGAACTTGGCCTTAACTGCAAAATACTTCCCCATGATCCCTTGTTTTTGATTTGTACTCCCTTATGATTTTCCTTTGTTCACCTTCCCTATGATTCTCAATAAATACTCAGAGAGGCATGGCTTGAGGCCTTCAGTCATGGGAACTGTTGGCCCCCTGCTTTTTATGTTCTCTGTTCTATCTCATACTTGGTAGTCTGTCTCATTATTAAAAATTATAAAAATACTTTACCCTGGGTCTGCAACAGGCAATAAGAGACATGCAAATCCAAACCACAATGAGATACCATATCACTCCAGTAGCAGTGACAAAGCTTAACAGGACAGCAAGAAATAAATGTTGGAGAGGATGTGGCAAGATAGGATATAAGGTTGGTATGATTGTAAAAATGGTAGCCACTCTGGAAGGCTTCCTCAAAAAGCTGAACTTAGAAAGCTTGGATATACTCTGAGAAAATTAGAACTGAAGCATAAATGGAGACTTGTACACCAATGCTCATAGCAGCATTATTCACTATCGCTAGAACATAGAAACAGCCCAAATGTCCAACCAAAATAAAATGGATTGAGAAAGTATGGTACATTCACGTGATGTAATACTATGCAGCATGTAGAAGCAATGGTGTTGTACATCACTACATAACCTGGAAAGGACTGGAGAGTGTTATGCCAAGTGAGTTAACTCAGTCCCATAAGGACAAATATTGTACAAGAACATTATTGTAGATCATGTATAAAGCTACAAGGGGGAGAAGGAGAGAAGCAGAGGAGTGAGGATGGGAGGGAGTTGGGTGGGATGGGGTTGGTTAATCATAGGGTCCCACAATTTGATGAGTGAAGGGAGGGGTGGGTAAAAGAAATGGGAAGAATCTGTTGTGCATAACAATGTATACAAACTTTGGGTTTTTTTTTTTTTAATTTTAATGAAAGTTTACAGAGACTTTGGGTTTCCAATCATTCATTATAGCACACTACTTCTCTGCCCGCCCAGTTCGCTTTTCTCTTTGAAAAGTAAAAAAACCCCTTTTATTGTTATAAAATTCCACCTCCTTCTCCCTGCCCCCCACCCCAGTGCACTCCACTATGCAGCTTTCATTATGGACTCTTGTCATGACAATGATACCTAATCATATAGTCCTTCTAAACAGTTCTCTCCCTCAACTGTTTCAATGCAGTATAAATTATTTATCCCCTCTTAGTTTCCCACCAATTCCAATGTCAGACCTGCTTTACAACAGTGGCACTATGTAGTATTTCTCCTTTTGTGACTGAGATATTTCACTCAACATAATGTCTGCCAGCATCACCCATTTTTTATGATATTTCACAAGTTCCTTGTTTTTCAATTCAGCATAATATTCCATTGTCTGAATATACCAAATCTTCTCTATCAAACCATTTGTTAATGGGCACTTGGGTTATTTCCAAATCTTTGTTATTGTGAACAAAACCACAATAAAACACTGGTGTGTATATATCTGCTTGGGTGGCAGTTATGGTTTCCCAGTAGTGGAATTGCTGGGTCAAATGGTATTTCTATTTCCAACGTTTTGAGAAAGCACTTTACTACCTTCCACAGTGTTTGCACCATTTTACACTCCCACCAACAGTGAATAAAGGGTTCCAGTTTCTCCACAACCTCGCCAGCATTTGATGCTAAATTTTGCTATTCTTACTGGCATGAGATGTATATCATAGTTGTTTGGATTTGCAGCTCTCTTAGAGCTAGATGTGTCTTTCTATATCCTGTGTGCATTTTTCAATTGGGTTGTTTTCCTTTATTTTGTGGTGCTCAAGTATTATATAAATTCTAGTTATAAGTCCCTTATCAGATATGTCATTACCAAATATTTTTTCCCATTCTGTGGCTTCTCTTTCTACCCTGTTGGAGAAGTTTTTGGATGTGCATAGGGATTTGAGTCTTAGAAGGTCCCATTCATCTATTTTATCTTCTCCTGGTTGTAGGGTTTTCAGGATGCTTGAAAGGCTATTTATGTTGTGGATTAGGACTTCTAGAGTTCTTCCAAGCTTTACCCTAATGAAATTGGTCCTTGGTTTTAGTCCTAAGTCCTTGATTTACGTTGAGTTGGGTTTTGTGTATGGAGTGAGGTATAGGTTTTGTTTGAGTTTTCTGCAGATAGTTTCCCAATTTTGCCAACACCAATTGTTAAAAAGGCTGTCATTTCCCCACTTAATTGATTTAATCTCCTTGTAAAAAAAATCAGTTGACCATAGGTAGATGGGCTGGTTATTGTGTTCTCAATTCTATTCCATTGATCTATGAGTCTGTCATTGTACCTGTATCATGCTATCTTGACCACCGTGGCCGTGTTGGAGGATTTGAAATCAGGAAGTGAGATGCCACCTACTTTGTTTCTCTTTTTAAGAAGTGCTTTGCTTATTTGGGGCCTCTTTCCATTCCAAATGAAATAGGAAATTGCCATTTCTATATTGTTGAAGTATGGAATTGGTATTTGTATTGGGACTGCATTGAACCTGTAAAATGCCTTTGATAGGATTGTCATTTTCACAATACTGGGTCTTACCTTCCATGAACAAGGTGTATTCTTCCATTTCTCAAAGTTTCTTTCTGTTTCTTGTTAGTGAAATTTTCTAATTTTCTTTGACTAGATGGTTAAATTTATTACCAAGTATTTAATCTTGTGATTAGCTATTGTGAAGAGTATTGTTTTTCTTAGTTCCAGCTCTATATTCTTTTTGTCATTGTAGAGAAATCCAACTGATTTTTGTATGTTGATCTTGTATCCTGCTACTTTTCTGAATTGGTCAACTAGGTCCAGCTGTTTTCTTGCTGAGTCTTTAGGGTTTTCTAAATATACTCTCATATCATCTGCGTGGAGAGATGATTTTACCTCCTCTTTGCCAATTTGTATACCTCTTATTTCCTTCTGTTGTATTATTCCTATTGTTAAGACTTCCAATACAATATTGAATGGGAGAGGTTATAGTGGGCATCCTTGCCTAGTTCCTGTTCTCAAAGGGAATGCCTTTAATCTCTCTCCATTGAGAACAATGTTGGCTCTTGGGCTTGCGTATATACTTTTTACTATGTTGAAGAAATTCTCCTCTAAACCTATTTTGTTGAGGTTTTAATCAGGAAAGATGTTGGATTTTTGTCAAAGGCCTTTTCTGCTTCAATTGACAGGATCATGTGGTTCTTGTTCTTTGCTTTGTTTATGTGATGAATGACACTAATTGTTTTTCTTATGTTGATTCATTCTTTCATACCTGTTATGAATTCCACTTGGTCTTGGTGATTTTTTTAATTTTAATGTATTGCTGGATTCTATTGGTCAGTATTTTATTCAGGATTTTGTATCTATGTTCATGAGAGATAGTGACCTATAGTTTTCTATTTTGGTGGTGTTTTTTCTTGGCTTTGGTGTCAAGGATATGTTTGCTTCATAGAATGAGTCTGGGAGAATTCCATCATTTTCTATTTTCTGAAATAGTTTATGTGGAATTGGTGACAATTCTCTGAATGCTTGATGAAATTCACTTGTAAAACTATCCCCCCCCCTTTTCTTTTTCTTTTCTGGAAGTTGTTTTCAATTCTTTTTCCAATTCTTCTTTTGTAATGGGTCTGTTCAGGTGTTCCATTTTGGCTGATGTCAGTTTAGGTAGGTTGTGAATTTCTAAGTCTTTGTCCATTTCCTCTAGGTTTTCATATTTGTCTGAGTATAGTTTTTAATAATATTCCAGTGTTAGCCTCTTTATTTTAGTTGATTCTTTTGTTATGTTGCACATTTCATCTCTTATTCAGATTATTTGTGTCTTTTCCTTCCTTTGTTTCACTAGTGGTTTGTAAATTTTATTGATCTTTTCAAAGAACCAACTCCTAGTTTCATTGATAGTGTCAATTTTTGTTTGTTTTCGGTTTCATTTATTTCTGCTCTAATTTTAATAATTTCAATTTTTTTAGAGGGTGTTGGGTTTACTTGCTCTTCTTTTTCAATTTGTTGGAGGTGTTGGGTTTAGAGTCAATGGTCATTTTTTCCTGCCTTTTGATGTGTTTGCTTATTGTTATAAATTGACCTCTGAGTACTGCTTTGGCTGTTTCCCAGAGGCTTTGGTAAGTGGTGTTTTCATTGTCAATTTTTTCAAGAAACTTTTTCATTTCATTTTTTATTTCTTCTAGTACCCACTCATGTTCAAGCAAGGCACTGTTCAGCTTCCAAATGTATGTTGTTATTGTTGTTGTTTATTTTATCCTCTTGTTATTAATTTCTAATTTTGTAGCATTTTGGTATGAGAAGATGCTTTGCATTATTTCTATGTTTTTTAATTTCT
>NW_006399862.1:11257690-11272867 GCF_000299155.1 Elephantulus edwardii | reverse complement strand
TGTTTGTTTTATGTCTTTTACAGGTCTTTCATTTGATGCATAGATATTTATTATTGTTATATTCTCTTGTTCTGTTGACACTTTAAGCATCATGTAGTGACCTTCCTTGTCATTTGTGATGGTTTTTGCGTTGAAATCTATTTTGTCTGAGATTACTACTCCTGCTTTTTTCTGGTTGCCACTTGCTTGGTATATTTTCCCCACCCTTTTATTTTTAGTCTTTGCTTATCTTCACTTTTCAGGTGTGTCTCTTTGTAGACAGCATACTGATGGATTTTGTTTTTTTATCCAATCTGCTACTCTTTTCCTGTTCAGTAGTGCATTTAAACCATTCACATTCAGTGTAATTGAGAGGCAAGTTTTTATTGCTATCATTATTTTGAGTTCTTGTTGGTGTTGTTGCTAGTTCCTTTGGTCCATCTTGCTTTCTGTGGCACCTGTGTAATTAACATGTCTCTTAAGTATTTCCTGAAATTCTGGTCTTGTTTTTACAAACGCCCTTAGGTTCTTTTTTTCTGGGAATATCTTGATCTTTCCTTCATATTTGATGGGCAATTTTGCTGGGTACAATATTCTTGGTTGAGAGTTGTGTTCTTTGAGTGTTTGATATATGTCATTCCATTGTCTTCTTGCTTGAATGGTTTCTGCTCATAAACTGGCATTTAATCTTATTTCCTCTCCCCTATAGGTTACTCTTTGTCTGTCCCTCGCAATTTTCAGAATTCTCTCCATATCTTTGGTTCTGGCAAATTTTACTACAATATGTCTTGGTGTTTTTCTTTTGAGTTCTGTTCTAGATGGTGTTCTCTCAGCTTCTTGAATATGTATTCTCTCATTCTTCATTATGCCTGGGAAATTTTCTCCTTGTAATTCTTCTACACAAATTTGGTGTCTTTACTTGCTTCTGCCTGTTTTGGGATTCCGATGATGTGCATGTTATTTCTCTTGATGTTGTGCCACATTATTCTAAGGTTTTCTTCTTTACCCTTCCTTTTTGATTCTGTTTTTTTCTATAACAGATCAGTGGTGACAATTCTTATATTTCACTGGTTCTGTGTTTCCTTTCTTCAACTTTGTTCATGTGTTCTTCTATCATGTTGACAGCATCTGAAACATTGGACATTATATTTTGCATTATGGTTTCTTGTTATTCCAGAGCCTCAAATACCTAATTTTTTTAAAATCTGGATTGTTTTTTTACGATACTCCTGGTTTTTGCTTACCGTTTCCTGTAATTCTTAATGTTTTCTTTCATCCGTTAAAAATATTCCATCATTATTCTTTAAATTCTGTGTCAGAAAGTTCCATCAGACTTTCTGGCTTCAGGAAATCTATTGATACTTTGGGTTTTTTGTGGAGTTTTTTTTTTGGGGGGACGTGATATCTTGCTTTGGGATTGTGTAGGAAGTGAGGTAGTGTGCTTCTTTTGTGGCATTGCTTTGGCAGAGTTTTTTGAGCCTGAGACGATGATAGGTTCTTGATCTGATGCCACTGCTCCAGAAGAAGGTTGGGCAGGTGCGCACATGGATTCATGTAGGATGGGCACACATGAAGAACCACGCAGGGGGGGGCTGAATTGAAAACTAGGAAGAGTTAGTTTTCCCCTCGAGAACTGTCCCTGCCACCCCAGTGAAGCTCCAGCTGTCTCACTCTCTCCTGCTTAAGGTGAAGTGGCCCCACAGTTGGTCCAGCAATCAAGTGATTCCCCTAAGTACCTCACTCAAATTCCTGGTGTCCTATTTGCTCCTGGCAGGTGGGTCTTGCCAGGACTTGCTTCTCACTGCTGAGCCTTGCTTCTCACCACTGAGGTACACTGCTCCCTGTTGAGGCACACTGCTCCTGCAAATGGTTGCTACTCTCCACTGAGGCACACTGCTCCTTATGGAGGGTTGCTGTTCCCTGTTGAGGCATGCTGCTACCTGCTGAAGCTTGCTGTTCCACATGGAAGCATGCTGCTCCCTGCTGAGGCTCCCAAACTAATTATTTTAATAATACTCCTCATTCAAATTCCATCTGTCCTGTGCACTGTCTTGCTCTGCACTTGGCTCTCTCCGCACCTGGCTTGCTCTGCCTATATGAACTTTGTAAGTAAATCAGTATTAAATAAAACATTTATTAAAAATAATATAAAACATTCCAATGTATTAATTTCCTATGGCTGCCATAACAAAATTCCACAAGTAAGTGGCTTTATGTGGTAGACCAAGATTGCTTCAGTATTTTGTGGAAGCTGGCAGTATGAATTCAGTGTATGCAGGTGTGTTTCTCTCTATAGGCTTTCTAGGAGAAGGCCCTTTCTTGTCTCTCACTTCTGATAGTTGCAAACACTTCTTGGTTTTTAGCTGGAGCCCAACTCTATAGTCAAATGGCCGTTTCCCCTTTATTTCTCCTCCTCTTTCATAGAAAACTTGATTTGGACTGGAAGAGAACCTGGGTGATATAAATGGTCACATTTCTACTACTAAACAAAATGTTAGAGGTTTGAACTCAACCGGAGAGTGCCTTGGAGGAAAACTTGGTGATCTGTTTCCAAAACATCAGCTATCATGGACCCCATGATGAGTACATATTTCTACTCTGTCATACATGGAGTTACCATATATCAGGTGAAATTAACTTTATAGAAACTCATATTCTATTGCACTAATACTCATTCATTATGCAGATGACACAACCTTGCTTGCTGAAAGTGAGGAGAATATGAAATGCTTTCTGCAGAAGTTCAAGGACTCCATTATAACCTTCTGTTAACAAATGACATTTCCAAAGACCTTATACCTAAGCAAAGTCACATTCACAGCTACTAGTGATAAGGATTTCAGACAGCATTCTGGGGATACAATATAAGCCATGACAATTTAAGTGTTGATACATGTACCAAAAGACAATTATTAGTCTACAACTTGCAAGAAGCAAAAATTAGCACTCTATACCAGGAACAAAAAAGAAAAAAAAAGGAAAAACAACAAATCACTTTAATTTCAGTACTGTGTCTATTTAACAATATTCTGTAACATCTACCTTTATTTATTGTCATGTCCATTCAGGCTGTAACATTGTTACTGCTTTTGGCTCTGCTTATTGATATACCATGTTTTTCATTGTCTTCAAGAACTGAGGGGGAAAAGAGAGAGTGACTTAGTGAGTTATGATACAATTAAGATTTTACGTTGTAATGTGTCTTGTTTGTTGTGTTTTGTCAAAGATGTGTCTGGCATCTATTGTTTTTATTATTTCCCGCTGCCCTAATTATTTAATTTCATTTTAATTTATTTTTTAAAGAGTAGCTGGCTTGTCAGGTGGTGATGCTTTTTCCCTAAACTCTTTCTACTCTAATTAAAAAAAAAGATGTCTGAAGAAAGTCATTATTTCAGCATTTACCCCTAACGTATTTATGACACATTTGACAAAGGGAGTCATATACTCCTAATGCCAATTTCTATTGTTTGGACTACTACCTACCTTTGCTTCAGGAGACAGGACACAAGGCTTAATATTTCAGACTGTGTGTGCATTTCTTCTCCAGCGAGAAAAAAAAAGCAGGCTTAATTGGAAAAATAAAAGTAAAACAAATATTGAACATGTATGTCACTGTTATTAGGTGCCTTAATATCACCTATGACCCATCGCAACTCTGTGAACAGCAGATTACAACCTTGTCCTGTCCTACACCATGTTCATAATTTCCAACGGTCCCAGTCCATTGTTACAATCCATCACTTTCTCGACCCTCCACATTTCCCAGCATGATGTCTTATTCAAAAGACTGGGCATATGAATGTTTAAATAAAAAAGAGAAAAGAAAATGCTAACCAGTTTTCACTGCTTACCAATACTTTTAGTTTTTATAAACCAGAACTTATTTAAGTGTTACTTTAGAAACCAAAATATTTAAATTAGTGAAAATTGAATGAAAGACTGAAACTGGAGATAAAGGGGATATGACCCAAAGTTTACCTGGATAGTGCTTAATGGGGCTGATCTGTTGAGCTATCTATTTGTCTATCTATCTTTTTGAAGGTGAAACAAATAAATGGCCATTTTTCATTATTAACTACCAGGGCAATTAAACTTTGCACTGTCCTGTGTTCCTATGAGATTTCTCATTTTTGGTGCATGGAATAGTAGAATTGTAAAGGCATTCTCATTTCCCTCTGACTTCATTAGCCTTTTCTCCCACCTTGCTTCACTTGGCAAAAGGAATCCAGTCGATCTCAGGTAAAGTTTGAGCAATCCCCCTCACCAATGGTTGTGTGCCTCCTATGTCTCTTCACCCACTCTCTTTCACACAACCTGTGATAGCACATTGTCTCAGTCTAGGCTGCCACTCTTTATTCAAAGGTATTATGTGGTGGTATTCTAAGGAGACACAGTGCTACTATTCTAACAGTCAGACTTCTGACCTCACCCAGAAGGTCTTGAAATGTTGTATATTTCACAATCAATTCTCTAGAGAGGTCTGGCTCTCCTGGTTACATCTGTAATGTTTCCATTACCATTTTGAGAGGCTTATATGAATTTATTCTGAGATTGAAAGAACTGATCAGATTCTACATTACTGTCAGCCTGCCATTCTTTTTTAAAAAGAATATTTTATTTATTCATTCATTGTTGCACATTTTTCTTCTCCCCCAGTCAACTTTACAATGAACCTCATGTTCCAGATTATTGCCATCCTGCCTGTCTTTCTTAATGCCTATGTGTTAAATTTGCATGTTGTCTTTGTTGTGTGGTGTTTGTCAGAAGTGACTTGTAACTGAAATTCCAGTGGGTTTTCAGAGGCAGTAAATTACATGGGAGGAAGGAGATTGTCCATCCTTCTCCTTCAGAGAAACTGGTGGATTCAAATTGCATGCTTTTGAGATTGCAATGCAGCTGCTTACAACTTGGCCATGAGAGCTCCCTTAGAATTATTTGGAAATAATCTACAGCCAGGAGAGGATAAAATAGATGACTGGGACATTCTAAGAATCAAATCTCTGTGCACATCCAAAAACTTCTTCAACAGGGTAAAAAGGGAAGCTACAGATTGGGAAAAAATATTTGGTGATGACATGTCAGACGAGGGACTTATATCTAGAATTTGTAACATACTCGAGCACTGCAACAAGATAAAGGTAAATAATCCAATAGAAAAATGGGCACAGGATATGAACAGACACTTCAACAAAGAAGATATTCAGATGGCCAACAAGCACATGAAGACATGTTCAAAATCCCTACCTCTAAGAGAGTTGCAAATCAAAACAACTATGAGATTTCATCTCACCCCAGTAAGAATAGCAAAATTTAGCAGAACAGCAAACATCAAATGCTGGCGCAGTTGTGGAGAAACTGGAACCCTTATTCACTGTTGGTGGGAGTGTAAAATGGTGCAACCACAATGGAAGGCTGTACGGCACTTTCTCAAAAAGTTGGAAATAGTAATACCATTTGACCCCGCAATTCCACTACTTGGAATTTACCCTCAAGAAACCATAACTGCCACCCAAGCAGATATATGCACACCCATGTTTATTGTGGCTTTGTTCGCAATAGCAAAGAGCTGGAAACAACCCAAATGCCCATCAACAAATGAACGGATCATGAAACTCTGGTATATTCAAACAATGAAATACTATGCAGCATTAAAAAACAAGAAAATCATGCAACAGTGAATGACTGGAAACCCTAAGTGCCTGTAAACTCTCATTAAAATTAATTAAAAATAATTTTAAAATTGGAAATAGCAACATTATTCACACCTAAAAAAAAAAATAGAAACAGTCACAATGTTCATCATCAAACAAATGAATTGGCAAATTGTGGCACATTCACCAAATATAATGCTATGCAGAACTCAGGAGAAATGGTTTTGGAAAAATATAATATAATATGGGAGAGACTGAGTGACCTATCTCAGCCTTATAAGGACAAATACTGTATGAGACCATTATTGTAAAAATAGAAGAATTACCAGTAAGATGTGTACCAAAGTCTAAAGGGGTGAGGGAGGAGGTGGGCTGAGGGTAGAGACGGGACAAAATCTTGAAGTTGCAGAGTTTGGTGAAGTTTGGTAAAGGAATTAGGAAAGATCCAGTGGGGATCTGAAAAGATGGGGTAATTATGAGCATGATTAATGGTGATGAATTTCATAAAACACAATATATGAGGATGATAATGTGAAACAGTATGAATGGAGGAATCCATAAAACACAATGTATATGACATTTTAATGTAAATACAAATGAAATAAAAAAGTATTTAGAAAGAAGTCATTAGGTCAATGAGGAGGCTATGGGCTGATGTGGCTGGCTGGGGAGGCAGAGGACTCAGCTAAGACTCACTGCCAATGAGTTGGTTTCAACTCACAGTGACTATCCAGATCCTTTCTAAGGCTGGAAATTTTAAGGGGAGAACTCTATATCTCCCTTTCTCATTCAGGTGGTTGGTTGATTTGAACTGCTTGAGGAACACGGCCTTTGGGTTATCTGAGCAACTTGCCATAGACTACATTGCCAGGGTTCCCTAGTTTGAGGCAGGAGAAGATTCTTATTCTGTCTCTCACAAGGTTAGTGAGCTTGGAACTCTTCTGAACCTTTGTTGTCCTTCTCTGTCAAATGGGGCTCGATTGCTGGGATTGGCAGGACACAAAAGGAATGTATATTAACATGCCAGTTGTACAAGTTTTATGAAATATTGATTCATCTTCTTTCTCCTAGGTAGGTATTAAATCTTAAACTATATCTATGCTATCAGCCAGGGTAAAATAGATATAGCGTCTTTATGTTTAACCGTGTTGTTATACAAAGGCATTGATATCTTCTAGACTCATCATTGGGAAAAGGGATAAATATTAAAAAGAGTAACTTGTAAGATGAAATTTTTTTTTAGGGATTCGTTGGTTAAGAAGACTATTTTATCCTTTTGAAAAATAATCCTATGGCTAGAATGATAGGCATTTCTTTTTTCTTTGAAGAGCTAGAGGATGATTTCTGTAAGAAATAGTGTAAAGCTTAAGATACAGTCCTGATCCAGAAATGTTAAATGTATTTAAGAAGTGGTGTACATATAGCTTAAAACACATATTTCATGACACACAAAAGGAGACAACTTTCTCTCTTTTCTTCACACACAAAACCACCTACATGCTGCTGATTCAGATTCAGCACAGCCACCTGCATCCAAACACAGCTGTGCTTCTTGCCTACTACACTTGTTGGGTACTGCTTACCTCATAAGCAGTGGTCAAAGCCTGCCACCTCATCTGATCCCTTTATTTATGCTTCATTATGATCAGAAATGGTTCCATCCTGATCCAGGGAGAATTGTGGGACCTAAACTGTACTATTGGGAAAGAATACTGAATATATCACGAACTGCAAAAAGAATGAACAAATTGGTCTTAGAAGTAATCAAATCATAATGCTCCTTACAATTGAGAATGGCAAGATTTCATCCACCTATTTTGGACATACCACGAAGAAAGACCAATTACTAGAAAAGGATATTCTATTTTGTAAAGTAGAGGTTCAGTAAAAGTAAGGGAGATGGATTGACACATCGATTACCACAATTGACTCAAACATTCTATAGATCATGGAGATGATGTAGGACTGGACATAAAGTTGCCATGAGACAGATTTGACTTGGTGGCAAAGACTTCTTAACCTTAGGAGCCAGAATCTCACCTGCCAACCCTTGGTGAATATCCATTGCACTGTTGGAGAAAAGTTAGGAGTGAGTGATTTCCTATAATTCTTATAGGAAAAATTAGATCATCTTTATTACTAAAAAACAAGCACCATGAAGCCTTTGTCTTTCCATCTCTCCCATCCCACCATCTGGAAGCAAAATCTCCCTTACCAGAATCTTCAGGTTCCTCCAAGAGTTATTCTCAAAGAATATTTTCTTAACAGCTCCTAGATAGAAAAATGGTTGTCTAATCCCGAATTTACATGAAAAGATAATTCTACATTCCACTGTTGTTGTTGTTGTTATGTGCCGTCGAGTCGCCTGCGACTCATAGCGACAACAGCCCTAGACTCTGCTCTGTCCTGTGCCAATCGCACTGTCTCTGACACTCCCATCCCAATTATCCTAATCACCACCTCATAGAGGGCCTTCCTCTCCTGCGCTGTTCCTCCAGCCTCCCAAGCATGATGTCCCACTCTAAGGACCGGTCTCTCCTCACAACATGTCCAAAGTATGTTAGACGGAGCCTCAGAAAGGAGCCAGCTGGTTTAACCCTCTCCAGGACAAAACTGTTTGTTTTCCTAGCAGTCCATGGTATTCTCAATACTCTTCTCCAGCACCGCAGCTCAAAGGCATCAATTCTCCTTCTATCCTCCTTGGTCATTGTCCAACTCTCTGATGCATAACAGGTGATTGCAAAGACCATGGCCTGTATCAGATGCACCTTAGTCTCCAAAGAGACACCATTGCTCTTCAGTACTTTGGAGAGGTCCCTAACAGCAGACTTTCCCATGGTAATACACCTTTTAATTTTCTGGCTGCTGGTGCCGAGACTGTTGACTATGGAGCCAAGTAAACAATCTCAATCTCTTCACCATCCATCCTGATGCTGCCAATTGGTCCAGTGGTGAGAATCTTTGTCTTCTTGACATTGAGCCTCAATCCATAGTGTAGACTGCAGTCCTTGACACTCTGCAGCAGGTGCTTCAGGTCTTCTTCAGTTTCAGCAAGCGGGGTTGTGTCATCCGCATAACGCAGATTGTTCATAAATTGTCCACCAATCTTGACGCCACATTTCTCCTCATAGAGCCCAGCCTCCCGGATAATCTGTTCTGCATATAGGTTGAAAAGGTATGGAGATAGGATGCATCCCTGACGTACGCCCTTCCCAATTTTGAACCATGCAGTGTTCCCTTGCTCTGTTCGGACGACTGCCTCCTGGTCCAAGTATAAGTTTCCCATTAGCACGATCAAGTGTTCTGGGATTCCCATTCTCTCAGAGTCAGCCACAGTTTGTTATGATCTACACAGTCAAATGCCTTTGCAGAGTCAATGAAACACAGATAGACATTCCTCTGGTATTCCCTGTTTTCAGCCAAGATCCATCTAACATCAGCTACAATATCTCTAGTACCACGACCCCTTCTAAACCCAGCCTGGACTTCTGGTAGTTCTCTGTTGATGTGCTGTTCCAGTCATTTTTGGATAATCTTCAGTAAAATCTTGCTTGCATGTGAAATCAGTGAGATTGTTCTGTAGTTTCCACATTCTGTTGGGTCACCTTTCTTTGGGATAGGAACAAATATCAATCTCTTCCAATCAGTTGGCCAAGTGGTCGTTCTCCAGATTTCTTGGCACAATTTGGTGAGCACGTCCATGGCAGCATCTGTTAACTGAAATATGTCAATTGGTATACCATCTATTCCTGGAGCCTTATTTTTTGCCATATCATTCAAAGCAGCCTGAACTTCTTCTTTCATCACCATAGGCTCTTGCTCATATGTTGTTTCATGAAATTCTTCTGTGTCTTCCAATTCCTTTCGATACAGTGACTCAGTATATTCTTTCCATCTTCTTTTAATACTTTCTGGATCATTTAACATTCTGCCAAAAGAGCATCCTTGATTATAGCAACTCGAGGTTTGAATTTGTTCTTCAGTTCCTTGAGCTTAAGATATGCTGAGTGAGTTCGGCCCTTTTGATTTTCTGACTCCAACTGATTATTATAAGTTGTTCCCTTAAAAAGATTTTAAGCTATGTATGCAATAATTAATATAATTACCTTTTTGAATAAAAAGAAAATGTAACAATTTGATAACAACCTTGAGGTGTTTCCTTGTCTTCAGGTTTTTACCTCTGCTGTGGTGCTTAACTCTAGCTCAATGTCAGGTCTTAGCTCAGGTACAAAGTCAGCTTTGCCTGACTCCTTGACTCAAGTTAATATTTTTCAAAACATTTATAATAATAATAATAATAATAATAATAATAATAATAATAATATGCATTCTGTTTCAGAAGTAGCAAAAGGGCTCTAGAATTACACAGCTCAGATCCAAATCTTGGCTCTATCTTTTGTTAGTTTTGTGACATTGGGCAAGCAATTGATAAACTTTCTGTGTCACTTTTCCCATATGTAAAATGAGAAAATGATACTATACATCTGTAGGGTTGTTCAAGAGATGATGTTTCCAATAATAACCATTTAAAAGATGAACTATGAAAAAACACTCTATTTTAGGATCTTGTGCTTTTGTGGTTGTGTATAAGCTATATATTGTCCATACTACCCATTGAATAAAATTGTGTTTCATAAGAGCATGTTCTATAATTGTCTCACTTATGGTTCTGCAAGGCTGAGGACCACTAGTAGTTTCTAGATTCACTAAATGGCTGTGATAAGAAACATCTTCTCTTGAACAAACCTGACTTTGCAGATTGTTAGGACATTACCAGATTTGCTGAGAGATACGCTCCACAAGAAACCACCTAATGTTGAAAGCTTGAATTGGCCTTATTAACATGAATTTTGCTTTACAGAAATTCTTGTGAAACTCTAATCTCTTTCAAGATAACATCTTTTGCTTTATCCTAGTGTTCTTTCCACATTTAGCAGATTATTAATGTCTCATATAAATGAAGTAGTTCTTGATTCATGTCTTGCCTGGTACCTTACATTCTATTAAGGTATTACGCAATTGTTTCTCTTTGTATTTGTGGTGAAAAAAAAAAATGTTCTACGTTCATTTAGTAACTGAGATACTCATGTCTTATTTAAAGTCAGACAGGAAGGAATGAACATCAGATCCTGTGTTAAAAGCAAGTTTCTCTTCTGCTCAATCATTCATTATCAATTTCCTTAAGACTTTGAATGCTGTTAAAATGTCTTAAAAAAGAGAAATTTTAAAATTTGATTAATAGTCAGCTGTGGGCTATTTGGTCTTTTTGATTTAATTAACAATTAGTTGTGGGCTGGGAGTCTCTTCTTTCAGCCAATTAGGATCTGGTGAAGTTGGTTGGTGTGCAGACTGTGTGAAAAATTATTTGCTGTTAGAGTTACAAATGAAATTGTCAATTTGTTGTATTTGTCTGTCAGTTGGTTGTACGGAGATAACTTATGGGTTGCTGTGATACTGAAAGCTATGTCACTAGTGCATCAAATGCCACCAGGATTACCAATGGTGGGCAGGTTTTATGAGAGCTCCCAGATTAAGACAGACTAGGAAGCAGGATTGGCCATCCATTTCTTAAATAACAGGCCTTTGAAAACTCTAAGAACAGTAGAGGAACACTAATGATAGCATTAGTGGTAGAGCTAAGATTGGAAGTCAATAAAAATGAGGCAAAATAATGGCAAACATTGTTGAATAATTGGGACATGGAATGTATGTAGCTTGAATGTTGAAAAACTAGAAATTGTGAAAATGTAGAACATGAACATCGACATTATAGGCATTAGTGAGATGAGATGGATTAGATTTGACCACTTTGAATCAGATGAACACATGGCATACAACGTTTGAAATGAAAAACAGAGGAATAATGGTGTTGCAAACTAAAAAGGTAAATTTCAAGATCTATTCAGAAATGCAATGCTGTGGGTAATAGTATATTGTACACATACATACAAGGAAGATCTGTTAATATGACTATTATTCAAAATACACTTCTACATCTAGAGCCAACCAGGAAGAAATTGAGAATTTTTTACCAAATCTTACAGTCAGAAATTGACTGAACATGCAATCAAGTTACACTAATGATAATTGGTGACTGGAATGCAATGGTTGGAAACAGTGAAGAAGGTATAATAGATGGAAAAATATAGGCTTGGTGATAGAAATGAAGCTGGAAATAGAAAGATTAAATTTCTATTTTCAACCATATATTCACTGCAAATATCTTTTTAAGAAAGACAGTAATGGCAACTTTACACATGGACCTCACATGATTGGCTTCATAGGAATCAGATTGACTGCATCTGTGGAAGGCATCATTGGAGAAGCTCAATATAATATCAGCAGTCAAAACTAGGCCAGGAGTGCTGTTGGAGTCAAGATCCAGGAGTATACACAAGAACCTTGCCTCTGGCGAATCATGGATGATTGTGGTGGGGCCTTTACGATAGTGGCATCTTTCAAGCAATCAAAGGTTTCTGTAATTCTCCAGTGGATGTCAACCACAAACTATGAAGGAGTTTAGCAGCTATCGAAACCAGGGCGCCAAAATTAAGAGGCAGCTTTGCTGTTTGGGGAGGTCTATTTTCCATGATTTTTTAAAATTGAGATTTTATTGTAAGTTTATAAAGAACTTGGAATTTCATTCATTCATTGTTGCACATTTTCCTCCTTGCCCCCCCCCTTCCGTTTTCCTTTGGAAAAAAGGTTCTTTCATTGCTATACAATCACCCAACTACTTTACTATGAAGCTCTTATTCTGGACGCTTGTCATACCAATAAGGCCTAATCATATATTCCTTTTATATAATTCTCTCCTTCATCTGTTTCGATGCCCAAAACTGGGGTCTATCCTGTGCCAACCTTACCTTCTCCTACACACTTACTCCCACCACCCCAATCACAGAATCGATCCATCTCATCAAAGGTCTTCCTCTCATGTGCTGTCCCTCCACTCTCCCAAATATGATGTCCCTCTCCAAGGACCAGTTCCTCCTTGCAACATGCCCAAAGTATGTCAGACGAAGGTCCAGAATCCTTGACCTGTTATGAATTCCACTTTGTCATGGTGAATTATTATTTTACTTTTTTTTATGTATCATTTGACTCTATTGGCCAGGATTTTATTCATGATATTTGCATCTTTGTTCATGAGAGATATTGGCCTACAGTTTTCTATTTTGGTGATGTCTTTACCTGGCTTTGGTATCAAGGTTATGTTTACTTCATAGAATGAGTCTGAGAAAATTTAAACTTTTTCTATTTTCTGAAACAGTTATGTAAAATTGATGACAGTTATTCTCTGAATGCTTGATAAAAATAACTTAAAAAACCATCTGGTCCAGGGCTTCCCCCCCCACCCCCGGACATTGTTTTCAATTTCTTCCTTTGTAATGGGTCTGTTCAGGTGTTCAATTTCAGTTTGTGGCGGTTTAAGTAGGTTGTGATTTTCTAAGTATTTGTTGATTTCCTCTAGGTTTTCATATTTAAGTATAGTTTTTCATAATATTCCATTGTTAACCTTTACTTGTACATGGACATTTATTTTTCCCAACACTTTTTTAAAAATAAAATATCACATTTCAGTTAAATTCCAAAGATTTTTTCTCCACAAAACAAAATTAAGTAAAATAAGGGATTAAAAAAAATAACCCTAGAGCAGAGTTCCAAGATGGCAGCAGTGGAGAGTACAGTGTGAAGAGCCAGAGGACTAGCAAGCTGTATAAAGATGGGATACTAGAGAGTCCTTCACGCTCCAAAGAGACCGACCATCACAGCATGACATGAACAGTAGGAATTTGAATCAGAACTTTTGTTGACACAATTCATTTAGGAGCTATAAGAACAAAAAGATATGTCCTACTGTGGACCCAGCAAAAGCTGGAACCTGCTAGCTGTGCTGCTTTGGGACTCACCTGAAAGGAAAAATGTTAGTGAGGAAATTGGCTGAATTCTCTTAAACCCCACTAAAATCTAGTGGGTCTTGTTGTGCAACGTGAAAAATAGGAATTTGAACCATGACTTTAGTTGAAACTTTTAGTATTGGAACTATAAGAATACAAAGCTGTCGCTGCACTGCCTGTCAAAAGCCGGAAGCCACTAGATGAGCTTCTATGGGACCCATTTGAAAGGGGACAGCTTCGTGGGGAAATTGGCTGAATTCTCTTAAGCCTCACTAAGACCCAGTGGGTCTGTTACATGACGTGGACAGTAGGAATGTGAATCAGAATGGTTTTTGGGTTATTTAGACTCAGAATTACGAACCCAAAGCCTTGATTGCATTCCAGACCACATTTCATATGGCACTTCAGATCAGCAAAAGTTGGAAGCTGCCAGCCTAGCTTCTGAGGGACCCATTTGAAAGGGGAAAGCTTAGTGGGGAAATTGGCTGAATTCCCTTAAGGCCCACTAAGACCCAGTGGGTATGTTCTGCAGTGTGGACAATAGGAATTCAAACCAGAACTTTTGTTGATACAATTAGTTTAGGAACTACAGGAACATAAAGCCGCACTGCTTTATGGAAATTTGACTGAATCACCACTGGTCCTACTGGACATAGGACCCTGTTTAGGCAGGGGTCACTGGGTGAGGGCACTGGGTAGTGCCACTGAGTAGGGGCACCTGAGTGAGAAATGCTGGGTGGGAGATGGACCACTGGAATTTGATCAGGGACCTCAATAGTGAGCACACCTGGACAGCTAAGGTCTGAGTGAGGTCCCTCAAGTGGTTGACCTGTCCCATTGTTGACCTCACCTCCCTGTCTCTGCCCTATCCCACTTGGCTCCACACCTGTGCCAACATGTCCAGTCAATCAATTTCCCTTTAATCCAAAGCACCTCGATCTGACTTACCTACAGTAACAGGCTGCTCTCACAGACTCTGAACTGACTTTTTCCTTGAGTCAGAAGTTCAGAGAAATTGTATTCATATAAAGAATATACCAATGTCTTGAAGAAAGCAAGCTATCCTACACACTACACAAGTGCAAAACAAGATGTTATCACCAGAGGGTCAAACAGTATCAATGGATTTCCTGAAGTCAGAAAGTCTGATGGAACTTTCTGACACAGAATTTAAAAGAACAATGGATGAAAGACAAACTAGAAGAACTATAGGATACTACAAGCAAAAACCAGGAGGAGCTAAAACAAAACAAAACAAAACAAAACAAAACAAAACAAAACAAAACAAAAACCAATCCAGAGCAATTCAGGTAAAACAAATGAGGCACTAGCAGTGCTGGAAAAACAAGACACCACGATCCAAAATATGAGGTCCAATGTTTCAGATGCTGTCAACATGATGGAGGGACACATAAGCAGAATTGAAGAGATGGAACACAGAACCAGTGAAATAGAAGGTAGAATTATCACCACTGATGTGCTAGAGCAAAAAGCAGAATCAAAAAGGAAGGAGAAAGAAGAAAATATAAGAATAATGTGGGGCACCGTCAAGAGAAATAATATGCACATCATTGGAATCCCAGAACAGGCAAAGGCAAGTAAAGACACTGAAAAAGTTGTGGAAGAATTACTAGAGGAAAACTTCC
>NW_006399862.1:11255804-11257362 GCF_000299155.1 Elephantulus edwardii | reverse complement strand
ACAGAACCTAAGAGAGTTTGTAAAAACAAGACCAGCATTGCAGGAAACACTGAGAGATCTCCTTCTTACAGAGTTACCAGATAAAGATAGCAGCATGGACCAAAGTAACAAGCAACAACACCAAAAAGAATTTGACAAAATGATAGCAATAAAACTCTGCCTTTCAATAATCACACTGAATGTGAATGGTTTGAATGCACCATTGAAGTGAAGGAGAGTCGCAGATTGGATAAAAACCCAAAATCCATCAATATTCTGTCTACAAAAGACACACATGAAAAATGAAGATAAAGACTAAAAATAAAAAGATGAGGAAAAATATACCAAGCAAATGGCAATCAGAAAAAAGCAGAAGTAGCAATATTAATCTCCAATAAAATAAATTTCAAAGCAAAAACCATCACAAAGGACAATGAAGGTCACTGCACAATAATTAAAGGATCGATAGAAGAAGAGGACATAATAATAATAAATATCTGTGCATCAAATCAAAGACCTGAAAAACATATTAAACAAATATTAATGAAACTGAAAAAGGAAATAGCACTACGATAGTAGTTGGAGACTTCAATACTCTTCTCTCAAGAAAAGATAGAACTACCAGAAAGAAACTCAACAAAGATGCTAAAGAATTAAACTACACAATAGACCAACTCGACCTCAAAGATATATATAGGCTAATGCACCCAAAAAACCGCAGTATACCTTCTTTTTCAATGTGCATGGAACATTCTCAAGAATAGATCACAAAGCAAGCATCAATAAAGAAAAAAACACAGAAATAATACAAGCATTTTCTCAGACAATAATGCTACAAAATTAGAAATGAATAACAAGAGGATAAAGGAGAAAAAAGCATACATCTGAAAGCTGAACAACACCTTGCTTGAATACGAATGGGTAATACAAGAAATAAAAAATGAAATAAAAAAAGTTTCTTGAAACAAATGACAAAGAAAACACCACTTACCTAAACCTCTGGGAAACAACCAAAGCCGTAATCAGAGGTCAATTTATAGCAATAAGCAAACACATCAAAAGGCAGGAAAAACTGACCGTTGACTCTCTATCCCAACATCTCCAGGCAATTGAAAAAGAACAGCAAGAAATCCTGACAACCTCTAAAAATACTGAAATTATAAAGATTAAAGCAGAGGTAAATGAAATAGAAAACAGAAAAACAATTGAAACTATCAACAAAACTAGGAGTTAGTTCTTTGAAAAGGTCAATAAAATTAATAAACCACTAGCAACACTAATGAAAAGAAGGAAAAGTAACAAATAATCTGAATAAGAGAAAAAATAGGCAACATCACAACAGAACCAACTAAAATAAAATGGCTAATATTGGAATATTATGAAACATTATACTCAAACTAATATGAAAACCTAGAGGAAATAGACAAATACTTAGAAATGCACAACCTACCTGAGGCTCAATGTCAAGAAGACAAAGATTCTCACCACTGGACCAATTGGCAGCGTCGGGATGGATGACGAAGAGATTGAAATTGTTCACAACTTCAGTTTGCTCGGCTCCACAGTCAACACTCTTGGC
>NW_006399862.1:11252639-11253589 GCF_000299155.1 Elephantulus edwardii | reverse complement strand
AAGAACAAGAACCACATGATCCTATCAGTTGGTGCAGAAAAGGCCTTTGACAAAATCCAACACCCTTTCCTGATTAAAACAAAATAGGATTAGAGGGGAATTTCTTCAACATAGTAAATAGTATATACAAAAACCGAGAGCCAGCATTGTTCTCAATGGAGAGAGGCTAAAGGCATTCGCTTTCAGAACAGGAACTAGGCAACGATGTTCACTATCATCTCTCCTATTCAATATTGTATTGGAAGTCTTAGGGATAGCAATGAAACAAGAGAAGGAAATAAGAGGTATCCAAATTGGGAAGGAGGAGGTAAAATTATTTCTCTGTGCAGATGATATGATAATATACTTAGAAAACCCTAAAGGCTCAGCAAGAAAACTACTGGATAAAGTTGACCAATTCAGCAAAGTAGCAGGATATAAGATCAACACACAATAATCAGTTGGATTTCTCTAGAGAGACAAAGCGAATACAGAGCTGGAGCTAAGAAAAACAATACCATTCACAATAGCTAATCACAAGATTAAATACTTGGGCGTAAATCTAACCAGAAGCACAAAGGATCTATTCAAAGAAAATTACAAAACATCACTACAAGAAACAAAAAGAGACCAGGAGAAGTGGAAGAATATCCCTTGTTCATGGATAGGAAGACTCAATATTGTAAAAATGGCAATACAACCAAAGGCAATTTACACATTGAAAACAATCCCAATACAAATACCAATCAACGAGATGGAAAAGGTAATCTCCAGTTTCATCTGCAATGGAAAGAAGCCCTGAATAAGCAAAGCAGTCCTTAAAAATAGAAAAAAAGTAGGAGGCATCTCACTCCCTGATTTCAAATCCAACTACACTGCCATGGTGGTTAAGACAGCATGGTACTGGTACAATGATGGACACGTAGATCAATGGAATAGAATTGAGAACCCAGAAATCAGCCCATCTACCT